>NC_137160.1:18784133-19189133 GCF_951394435.1 Stenella coeruleoalba
CCCTTGCACAAGTTTCCAGAGAAGTAACAGAGATACCATACTGGGCTTCCACTTAAACTCTTAAAATATTATTTGACCAGGAAGAAATTGCAGATGTTTGGGGATGGGGGCTATTGGGGAAATGGAGAAAAATGGTAACAGTTAAAGACATGCTTCTATATAAACAGATGTTTAGGCCAAAACCTCCAGTGCCCAATTTTTTTTAATTCTTTGTCTTCTTTCTTTAAAGAGTAATCTAATCGAAATGCTACAGGCATGTCCATCATGAATAACAAACAGGTTGCTGTGAACTAAGATGACACATGACACAAAGCAATACGACAAAGAGGCTATGTTTTCAGTGAGCTAACAATGTAGTTGAATCAAAAACAAATACAGGGGCTTCCCTGGTGGCGCAGTGGTTGAGAGTCCGCCTGCCGATGCAGGGGACGCAGGTTCGTGCCCCGGTCCGGGAAGATCCCACATGCCGCGGAGCGGCTGGGCCCGTGACCCATGGCTGCTGAGCCTGGGCGTCCGGAGCCTGTGCTCCGCAACGGGAGAGGCCGCAACAGTGAGAGGCCCGCGTACCACAAAAAAAAAAAAAAAAAAAAAAAAAAAAAAAACAAATACAGAAAAAGATAAGACAGGGCTCAAAGAGGTTCCTATCAGGGTTGTGGCACACTCTAAGGCTTATGTCCATAGGTGGATGAACCAGAGAAAGTTGTGGTCCCTGAGATCTGCTTTGGGATAAAAAGAACCTGTTGTCCAGCCAGGAGCACTTAAATAGGCCTCCTGAATTTATATCACCAGCATCCATGCTGATTATTGTTCATTCTCCTGCCACATGGTTGTGAATAGGTTAAGTAGTACTCCTGGATAAAAGAGTTCAATGAAAGCAACACTGTTTCACTCCTGCTTCACTTCTGTGCTCATTACAGGACCATGATCATCATTAAAAAGACAGAATTAATACCATTAAGAGAAAAGAGGACCCAAGCTTGGAGCAATGATTGCAACTAGCCATGTTGACTGTACTCAGATCTCCAGGCCCAGATAAATTCTATCCTGGATACCCAAAGTACTTGCAAGGGTCATTGCAAAGCCAATGTCAAAAGGCTTTGAAAAGTAATGGAGAGGAGGAGAGATATGAAAGCAATACATGGAAATATAGTCCTGTCTTCCAAGAAAAAATGGGGCAGGGAGGAGAAGAAAAAAGGTAAATTTCAGGAACTATTAGACTGGTGAGTTTAATGCTTATCTTCAGTAATACTTTCTAATGAATTATTAATAGTTGATTTGAAGAGAAGAATAATTTTGAAGAGAAGAAGTGATCACTGGGGGCTAAGATAGGTTCACCAAGAACAAGTAAATCCAAGAATGAGATGCTACTTCACACCTATTAGAACGGCCAAAATATGGAACACTAAAAATAGCAAATTCTGGCAAAGTTGTAGACTGACAGGAACCCTCACGCAATGTGAGTGGGAATGCAAAATGATACAGCCAATTTGGAAGACAGTCTGGTAGTTTCTTACAAAACTACATGTACTCTTCCCATATGATCCAGTAATTGTGCTCCTTGGTATTTATCCAAAGAAGCTGAAAACTTATGTCCACATAAAAACCCACCCATGGATGTTTACAGCAGCTTTATTCATAATCGCCAAAGCTGGGAAGCAACGAAAATGTCCCAGAGTAGGTGAATGGGTAAGTAATCTCTGGTACATCCAGACAATGGAATATTATTCAGCATTAAAAGAAATGAGCTATCAAGCCATGAAAAGACATGGAGGAATGAGCCTTAAGTGCATATGACTAAGTGAAAGAAGCCAATCTGAAAGGCTATGTACTGTGTGATTCTAACTCCATGACATTCTGGAAAAGGCAAAACTATGGAGACAAAAAGATGAGTGGCTGCCAAGGGTTAGAGGAAGAGGAGAGGGATAAATAAGTAAAACACAGATGATTTTTTTGGACAGTGAAACTACTCTGTGTGATACGATAAAGGTGGATACATGTCATTATACATTTTTCCAAGCCCACAGGACGTACACCAAGAGCGGACTCTAATGTAAACTATGGACTTGGAGTGATTATGATGTGGCAGTGCGGGTTCACTGACTGCCGCAAATGCACCACTCTAGTGGGGGGCGTTGATAAGGGGGCAGGCTGTGCATGTGTGGGCAGGGGCAGAGTTCCCAGGACTCTCTATACCTTCCTCTCAATTTTGCCATGAACCTCAAACTGCTCTGAAAAGGAAAAGGAAGGGAACGAAGGAAGGAGGGTATAATGGAGAGAAGGAAGAAGGAGAGGAAAAAAGTTAAAGAAGAGAGAGAAGGAAAGAAGGGAAAGAAGAGGGAGTCTTCCCTTAGCCTAGCCTGGCTCTCTGATTCTTTCATTTACTTCTGCTTAATTTTTACCTCTAATTTGTATATTTTCTAGGCTGTGTGCATATAATGCGCCTTTATTTTAGTTCTCTAGTCTCCTCAGTAAGCTACCCCTCCTTACTTATCCTCATGCCCCCTAAGAACCTACAGAGTCACACTAGACTCCGTGCTGCTGTGATACTGTAGGTTGCATTTTCTCTTCCCTTAGCTACGCTACATAAACCCACCCACGTGCTGATGTAAAAGAGAAGACTGCTCACCTGTGTTCTCCTTACCTCGATCATCCATGGTTGACAGAAATTTGGCATGAGAACCACTGTCTTCCTGCAACAATATCCATCCTCTCTGCTCTGTGCTTGTTTTTCTTCCACTCTCTCTACCTCCGTGATTCCTGTCACATCTTTTACGTTTCAGCTTTCTTTTTAAGAAACAGTCATTTTTCCTCCCCTCATTTATCCCTGACCTTGCAAAAGCGCTTTAAAAAATGTTATTTCCTGGGCTTCCCTGGTGGCGCAGTGGTTGAGAGTCCATCTGCTGATGCAGGGGACATGGGTTCGTGCCCTGATCCGGGGGGATCCCACATGCCGCGGAGCGGCTGGGCCCGTGAGCCATGGCCGCTGGGCCTGAGCGTCCGGAGCCTGTGCTCCGCAACGGGAGAGGCCACAGCAGTGAGAGGCCCGCGTACCGCAAAAAAAAAAAAAAAAAAGTTACTTCCTGGCACACAGTACTTCTTTACATTTAGCTTTTCTCCCACTTATTCTTGCTCACGTTTCTGATTCTGATGTGAATTTTGGCTTTTTTCTCACAATTCCAAATGATGTCATTAAAGGCAGAAGACCAATATACTTACTATCCACGCCACCAAACTTGCCTTTTCTCTCTGTCTTTCCTGTGCCTCGGCTTCTCCCCTTGGCCCTCTAGCTTCCATTCTGCTGTGATGAGTTGTCCTGTTCTCATTCCTACCGCCATCTCCTCTTGGACCCTGCAGTGACAGGCAATCCACCCTCGGCCCAGACAGCCCCTCATCCTGTGTGCATTACACATGGGGAGGCAAAATCAATTCAGTCTGTCACAACTAGCATTGCTTTAAATGAAAAAAAAAAAAAAATGTAATATAGTATAAAGGAAAGAAATGAAAAAGAAAGCAACAGAGTACATCACAAGAGTTAAATATTGTTCCGTGAAAGATTGCTTTAGAGATTTATATGCGGGCTGTGGGCTGTGCCTTAATTGTGCAGAAGTGTATTTCCTAATAGAGATCATGGGCAAAACTGTTTGAAAACATTATTCAACCCTATACTCTTTTTTTTTTTTTTTTTTTTTTTTGCGGTATGCGGGCCTCCCACTGCTGTGGCCTCCCCCGCCACGGTGTGCTCTGGACGCGCAGAGCTCAGCGGCCATGGCTCACGGGCCCAGCCGCTCCGCGGCATGTGGGATCCCCCCGGATCGGGGCACGAACCCATGTCCCCTGCATCGACAGGCGGACCCTCAACCACTGCACCACCAGGGAAGCCCTCAACCCTATACTCTTATCTGACCTAAGTCATTGTTGTGTTTCTTTTCCTTCCCCTTTTTAAATCCCAGATCTCTCCATTTTGTTGAAATCTACCCAGCGAGTTCATCCTCAATGCTCCTGCGCCCTCTTTCTCATTTGCACATTCCTTACGTGTGAGAAGGATCAATGGTTCTGAAGCAACAGCACAGCCTGGCATCTAGTTGATGCCCAATAAGTGCTTGCGGACGAAATGAAGGAAATGAATGAGTGGGTGGAGGTAGCGGTGGATTTACAGCAAAGCAGATGAAACAAACTTCAAGGTCTCTTACTTGTAGCAATTGCTTCTAGAGTCCTATAACCCACATCATATTTGTAAGTTGTATTATTTTTCTGAAAGAATGTTCTCCCAACTTTGTGTACGTTTCAGGTCCCGTAAAACCTGGTTCTGCTGCCGGGTGGATGGATAAAGTCCCTTCACTAAAGCAAAATATTCTCAAGTTCAATCTAAAGGGAATGTTTTCCCCCACAGGCGTTTGAATCAGCTGGATGAAGCATAGCAGTACCATCACTCTCAGGAGGGAATATTCTGTATCACTCTGCATCCTCTATCCCCATTTTCTATTTTGCAAACGATGCTCTACATGGTGCAAATCTCGTGGCTCTCTGCAGAGCACTGGCTGGGAAGGTTCCCACCCTGCCTCGGTGGCCACTCCCTCTGCCCTGAAGCAGGGACAGGACAGGACTCCTGAGCAGGCAGAGCTGCAAAGCTCGCAGGTGAGGCCACCAGTGCCCCTGAGTTGTAGCCTCTGTGCTGTCAGCACCCACTCGGCTCGAGAAAAGCCTCTTCTGGACCTAAAGGCAGCAGCTGTGCCTGAGGATGAAGCAAGGGTCCCTGCAAAGAGGGAAAGCCTGACCCCCAGTGAGGCCATGGCTGGTCCCCACTCCCTCCTGGAGAGACACCAGGCATGTGGTATGATTAACTTAGAATTCGAACTGAAAGGAATTTGAGCTGGAGGGAAACTTGGAGACTGTCCAGGTCATCCCCCTGTTTTACGGGTGAGAAGACCCAGGCCAGGACATTTAAGAAACTTGCTTAGGATCTCACACGTTTGGAGAGCAAGACCAACGAGACCGTATCTCCTCTGGCTGACTCACTATTATTTCCCATACATGAGTAGTCCTCATAGTGGTCCCCAGACCAGTAACATCAGCATCACCTGAGAAACTGTTAGAAATGCATATTCTCCTCTCCCATCCCAGTCTCCTTCATCAGAAACTTTAGGGGTGCAAGCCAAGATTCATCCTGGTGCTTCCTCAAGTTTAAGAATTATTGCACTACACAAGATTCCCACTCCTTAAAGGAACCATGTGCCTGATAATGGAATTCCTGACACTGATCAAATAGAAGTGAGTTATTTAGGTCAAGCAGTTCTTTTTTTTTTTTTTTTTTTTTTTTGGTACGCGGGCCTCTCACTATTGTGGCCTCTCCCATTGCGGAGCACAGGCTCTGGGCGCGCAGGCTCAGCGGCCATGGCTCATGGGCCCAGCCACTCCACGGCATGTGGGATCTTCCCAGACTGGGGCACGAACCAGCGTCCCCTGCATCGGCAGGCGGACTCTCAACCACTGCGCCACCAGGGAAGCCCAAGCAGTTCTTTTAATATCATCCTTATGTAGAAATTTCCCGCAAAACTAACCTCTTTGACACTGGGATTTCTACTCTTAGAGATTCATTTCTTTAGTTAAAATGTTACTCTAAAAATTTCTGTTTAAAGGCATAGGTAAGGCAGTAAACAGTAAAAATTTATCATTTGAGAATAGATAAAAATAATAACAACTCTTACTGAATTCTTATTAAGAGCCAGGCCACACACAATATGAGAAATTTTATAAATAAATAAATTATATATATATATATATAATACAAATAAAACAGCAGTCAGAATTTCCCACTTCTTAGATATTGATTTTTCATGTTAGTTTAACCTTTTATAAGGCCAACATCTAAAGGACAGATAAGGAATAATG
Source organism: Stenella coeruleoalba (assembly GCF_951394435.1). NCBI lineage: Eukaryota > Metazoa > Chordata > Mammalia > Artiodactyla > Delphinidae > Stenella > Stenella coeruleoalba. The sequence continues at coordinate 18,790,023 of NC_137160.1, forward strand.
AAAAGAGACAGGGCTGGGGATCATACAAGGTGCTGATTCCAGATCCCAGCCCAGAGGGCTAAGAACCCATGGGAAGTTCCCTAAGAGAGAGTCTGGGTCACCAGGAAACAAGATGAGGGCCAAAGTATTCAGTGGAAGATGTTCAGGGAGCATCTGGGACGCAAGAGCTGGAGGCAGAAGGGAGCTACTGTGTATGGCTGTATACGCTGCACACTACACAATTCCAGAGGACAGTAGCCACGTAGACAAGATGCAAAGTGGTGACACTGAGGCAAAATTTCAGGTACTTCAAACATTCCTGGCCACTGGCTTTTCCCTTAGGGTTGAGCCCTGCAGTTGGAATGCCATGAGGTGTCACTGGGACTTGAGAGTTGTGGCCACAGCAGTCTCACTCAGGCTGAGTGATTTGGTGTGAGGTTTGTTGATTTCCTACACTCATAAAGAAAAGGGTTGAAAGCTGACACTCCCAACCTTTCTGCCCCTGAGCCTCACTGCTTGTGCTCCTTGAAGAAAAGAGCCATGAAATGGTGTTGTGATTTTTTTTGCTTTTGCTTTGTTTTATAAGTGAATTTAAATGTCATTCATTTACAGAATGACTGAAAGCTTCCCTGCAGTCTCTGAAAAGACATAAGACCTCCTGAGTCGACCAGAAATAACCTGGATATCAAAGATCTAGTCTGGGAATTGCCAGGAGCTAAAGCAGGACATCAGCTACCTTGGACGTGGGCACTATCCATCTGAAGCTCAAAATTATCGATTTATTATATTTTAGGTTTTGAAATAACCTGTGAAACACTGTTATTTCTTTATGCGATTGTCATTTTCCTCTAAGTTAGAAACACAGGGGATTTTATTTGTTCAAACAGGTTCCAAAACAACTCAGCATTCTGCAGACCCCAAGTCAGATGCTTGTGCTGCAGGTTAGAGATGGTAAAACATAGACAGTTCAAGATTCAGAAGAAAGAAACCAATGCATAGAAAGGGCCAAAAAGACGTATAAGGAAACCAAAGGTGAAAAGTCAGGAAAAGAATTTGGGAGACTGGATATCAAAGGAAGATGTGCAGAATTAGGAGACGAGCTTGTAGCAAATGGTAATGGGTACCACACAAAGGCTAGGGATTGCTCTTGCATCCCCACTAGAACTTACTTGGTTACCTAGTGTTCCTTATCTGCTTTTATTATTACTACGACTCATGATAATAATAGTTTAGGAGGTCACTTTCATCTCCAGTTTCTTTAACCTCATAAGAAGAAGAAGAACAGCCACCACTTAGCATTCATTGCATGCCAGGAACTGCCTGACACGTGTTAATGAATTCAGTCCTCACAACCACCTTGTGAGCTAGGTGCTCTTGAACAGAAGCTGTGCTTGTCACCATGGCGCCGCACTGCCTACACCCTGCTACCCTGCATGGGAGAAACAGCAGTGCTATCCCTGAATCCTGTACGGACGCACAGGAAGTAACTTCCACCTTGACAATGTAGAACAAACTTGCCTCTTTGACAACTACCGGTCAAGAAAAGATCCCCACAACACTGCTTTGTGTCTTAAAATGAAGGAATACCTACTTCTGATTATTGATTAAGATCCATTCCATATCAACTCACTGTCATAAAACTGAGCATTTGAGATCAAGATTGTATGAGTTTGCTAGGGCTCCCGTGATAAAGACTGGGTGGTTTGAACAACAGAAAATTATCTTCTCCCAATTCTGGAGGCTGGAGGTCTGAGATCAGAGGGTCAAGCAGGGTTGGTTTCTTCTGAAACCTCTCTCCCTGGCTTGCATATGGCTGTCTTCTCTCTGGGTCTTCACTGGGTCTTCTCTCTGTACATGCCTGTGTCCTAATCTCCTCTTTTGGTAAGGACACCATCATATTGGATTAGGGGCCATCTTAATGATCTCACTTTAACTTAACGACCTCTTTAAAGATCCAATGTCCAAATACAGTCACATTCAGAGATACTAGGGGTTAGGACTTCAACATATGAATCTGGTGGGGGTCAAAATTCAACCCATATAAAGGTCTCTGTGATAAATGGATTCATTTTCTCTTCCTTGCATCAGAATTTAGAAGCCGTGTCTGCACCTATGAACATTTGCTAGAATCAGAGCCCCTAACGCCATTGTCATTTTTATTACCTTCAGTCAGCAGTCACTGCCCTTATTTCATGCCTGGTGTCGGGTAAGGAGCTCACCGTAGTTCCCAAAGTAGATCATACGCCCATTACGTCATTGTCTGGTACACATCTACTGGTATAAGGAGCCTCATTTTAAAATCTTTCAATTTTATGTTAAATATAAGCTCTAACCAGATCCTAACTTCTATCTTTATGAGGAAGTCATATGTTAGAAGCCAACACGAAAGGAAACTCCTTTATTTGAAATTAAAAGAATTCATTTTGTTTTACTTCTGTAGTGCTTTACATTGCCCTGGATTAGTCACTCTAACTGAGATATTTTGCAGGGGACACTATCTAAGAATAACACCTGCTTATTCAAACTATGGCAGCACTAACAGGTCACACTCAGGTAAGTATATTCAGACAAATCTAATTTAAAGAATCACACAGTACCATACCCTGAGTTATAATTTGCTCCAAAAATGTTTACTAAAAAATAGACCAGGGACAATTCACATAATAGACACCTAATCGTTAACTTTTAACTATCCAAGGTATTCAGGAGTCAAATAAATTATTTTACAAAGTAATGCATGGCACATTGCCTTTTGTGCCTTTTAAAATTTAGTTACATAAACCTGCTAAATGAAATGGATATTTTGCATATATTTCAAGCATTTGAGAAGTGACCAGTGTCTGAAATTTGGATGTCACATGAACTGGACTTTAAGCTAAGGTGTCTGACAAATCTATGGCAAAATTACTTGGTAAAATGACTGCACTGAACTTAAACTAATTCCAAATTAAACCTAAACTTAAAAAAAAACAAAAACCCATCAAATCCTGTGATTTGCAATAAACTCTACATACTCTCGAATTCTGTAAAATGCAAAAAAATTGATCTCTAATAAGGAGCAGCTGGGATACACTGACTTAACTGGGAGCATGAAAGAGGATATGACCTGAAAGGGTAAATCTGTTCAAAGGAATTGAAGTCCCCTTGACTGGATTATTATAATGATTCATATATTAATACTTCAAATTTTGATATACATTCATGATAACTGTGGAATTATAAAAAGAAGATTAAAAATAAATTGATTTAAAATCCAAAAAGTTCTAAAGAATGTGTAAAAAAAAACTAAAAAGAAAAAATTTTAAAAAGTAAAAAATAAACTAAAAAGGCAATGGAGCATACTATTTGAAAAGCTGGCAAAAGAAACCTAAAAAAAATGCAAAAAAGTTGGCAAAGTAGAAAATTTACTTTGAAAAGATCATAAAGGAGTCAATACTAACCGAATGAATGTATATTTGGAATACAGAAATTTGGCTCCTAATAATGAAGCATATTTTTGTATACTAAATATTTCATGAGAAAATTAAACCACCCTATATCGATTAGCAACCTCCACAAAGAATATTCCTTGAGCTACTGCTATGAAGACAGAATGAAAACCAATCGACGAAAACTTAACAGAACCTGTTAAAACCATCCCATTCAACGTGAATTGCTATAAACAACAGTTAAATGAAACATTCTGGCTAAGTATCTAAGTTCAGCAATTCGATCACTAAGCAAGTTGATTGGGTGCATTTTGATCTAGAATCAAAAAAGAGACCCTTCCTGTCTAGTTCACTCTAACATTTCTGGAGCATTCTCTCCTGGTTATCTCAACCCTAAGCCAAATTCTCGGATTCTTTTCCTCTTGACACAACTCTATGATCCCAAGAATTACAGAGTTTGAATTTCGTCCCATAACAGAAGGACAGAGGCTTGGACTTGGATTTGTGTTGATTAAACAATATTTATATATAACCACTTCACATTCACTAAGGTGGCCATAATCAAAAAGACACACAGTAACAAGTATAGAAGACGTGGAGAATTTGGAACTCTTGTTCATTGTTGGTGGGGAATATAAAACGGTGCAGCCACTTTGGAAAATAGTTTGGAAGTTTCTCAAAATCTTAAACATAGGGTTACCATTTGATTCAACAGCTACACTCCTAATAGCCAAGAGAAAACATATGTCCACATAAAAAGTTGTGGGCTTCCCTGGTGGCGCAGTGGTTGAGAGTCCGCCTGCCGATGCAGGGGACACGGGTTCGTGCCCCGGTCCGGGAGGATCCCACATGCCGCGGAGCGGCTGGGCCCATGAGCCATGGCCGCTGAGCCTGCACGTCCGGAGCCTGTGCTCTGCAACGGGGGAGGCCACAACAGTGAGAGGCCCGCGTGCCGCCAAAAAAAACAAAGAACAAAAACAAAAAGTTGTACCTGAATATTCATAGCAGCATTATTCCCAATAGCCTCAAAGTGGAAACAACCCAAATGTCCAACTAATGAATGGGTAGACAAAATGTAGTAAATCCATATAACGGAATGGTACTCACCCATAAAAAGGAAAGAAGTATTGATCCATGATATAGCATAGAGAAAACTTGAAAACATTGAACTAAGTGAAAGAAGTTGGTAACATTGTATGATTACATTTATAAGAAATGTCCAGAATTGACAAATCCTAAGAGATAGGAAGTAGATTAATAGTTGCCAGAGACTGAGAGTAGGGGAATGAGGAGTAACTGTTAATGGGCACAGGGTTTCTTTTGGGGTCATTTAGTAAGTGTTCTAAAATTAAATAGTGGTAATGTTTGCACAACTCTGTGAATATATTAGAAACCGTTGAGTTGGACACCTTAAAATGATTAATTTTATGATATGTGAACTACAACTCAATAATTCTGAGCTATATATACACATACATATATACGCATATACACATATATGATTATTTCTTTCATATTTGAGTTTAGGGACTAAGATATATTTACATATATAATTTGATGGAAATGAGACTATACTATTCGCCCTTTTTTTCTAACATGGCATTTCATTTCACTCAAAAATATGGCTTGGATATTTTTCCCTGTTAATGAATATATATACGTGTATATATATATATATAAAATGATATATATGTATAAACATCATACATATGTATAAAACATCATATATATATGAAAAATCATTTTAAATACCTCTACAGTATACTATTGTGTAATCCTACCATGATTGCTTACCCATTTAAATCATTCCCAGTGTTTTAGTATTGTAACAACACAGTAATGGATACACACACGTGTGAATATATACATACACACGTGCGCACATGTATACTTGTGCACTTCTTTGATTATCTGCTGAAGAAAAAAATCTCCTAGATAAATTTCCACAAGTGAGAAGGTATTGCTCAGTAATACACCGTATTTGTTGGTTTATTTTTTCTCTTCATCTTTTGACCCCCTTCACCCATTTCTTCCACCCCTTACCCCCTGCTTATGGCAATTACCAATCTGTTCTCTGTATCTAGGAGCCTCTTCTTCTTTTTTACATTCCACATGTAAGAGAGATCATATGGTTTTCGTCTTCCTCTCTCTGACTTATTTCACTTAGCACAATGCCCTTGAGGTCCAATACACGTTGGTATAAATGTCAAGATTTCAATCTTTTTATGGCTGAAAAATATTCCATTGTATATTTACATACAACAATTTCTTTATCTATTTATCCATCAGTGGGCACTTAGGTTGCTTCCATAGCGTGGCTATTGTAAATAATGCTGCAATGCACATGAGGGTGCATATATCTTTTCAAGTTGGTGTTTTCATTTTCTTTGGGTAATACCAAACAGTGGAACTGCTGGGTAGTTCATATGGTAGTTCTATTTTTAATTTTTTGAGGAACCTTATACTGTTCTCCATAGTGGCTGCACCAGTTTACATTCCCACCAATAGTACACGAGGGTTCACTTTTATTCATATCTTGGTCAACACTTGTTATTTCTTGTCTTTTTGATAATAGCCACTTAAAAGATGTAAGGTGATATCTTATTGTGGTATTGATTTGCATTTTTCTGATGATTAGTGATGTTGAGCATCTTTTCATGTGTCTGTTGGCCACCTGTATGTCTTCTTTGGAAATATGTCTGTTCAGATCTTCTGCCCATTTTTAAATCAGATTGTTTTTTTGCTATTGAGTTGTATGAGTTCTTCATATATTTTGGATATTAGTCCCTTATCAGATATATGATTTGAAAATATTTTCTCCCATTTAGTAGGTTGCTTTTTCGTTTTGTTGATGGTTTCCTTTGTTGTGCAAAAGCTTTTTAGTTTGTTGTAGTCCCACTTATTGGTGTTTGCTTTTGTTGTCAGATTCAAAAAAATCATCACCAAGACTTATGTCAAGGAGCTTACCGCTTATGTTTTCTTCTAGGATTTTTACAGTTTCAAGTCTTTAATCTATTTTGAGTTATTTTTTGTGTATGGTGTAAAATAGTGGTTGAGTTTCATTCTTTTGCACATGGCTGTCCAGTTTTTCCAACACTGTTTACTGAAAAGACTGTTTTTACTGCATTGTATATTCCTGACTCCTTCATTGTAAATTAATTGATCATATATGTGTGGGTTTATTTCTGAGATCTCTATTCTATTCCATTAATCTATGTGTCTTGTTTTATGCCAATACCATACTGTTTTAATTACTATGGCTTTATAATTTGGTTTGAAATCAGCATGATGCCCCCAGCTTTGTTTTTCTTTCCCAAGATTGCTTTCTCTATTCAGGTTTTTTCATGGTTCCATACAAATTTTAGGATTATTTCTTCTATTTTTTTGAAAAATGCAATTGAAAGTTTGAAAGGAATTGCACTGAATCTGTAGATGGCTTTGGGTGTAATGGACATTTTAACAATATTAATTCTTCCAAACCATGAGGACAGAATATCTTTCCATTTCTTTGTTTCTTCTTCAATTGCTTTCATTAATGTCCTGTTTTCAATATACAGGTCTTTCACCTCCTTGGTTAACTTTATACCTAGGTAGTTTATTTCTTTTAATGTGGTTGTAAATGGGATTCTTTTCATTTCTCCTTCTGATTGTTCATTATTAGTGTATAAAAATGCAACAGATTTTTGTGTATTGGTTTTGTATCCTGGAACTTTACCAAATTTGTTTATTAGTTCTACCAGTTTTTTTGATGGAGTATTTAGGGCTTTCTATATATAGTATCATGTCATCTGCAAATAATGACAGCTTTATATCTTCCTTTCCAATTTGGATTCCTTTTATTTGTTTTTCTTGCCTAACCACTCTGATTAGGACTTTCAATACCATGTTGAATAAAAGTGGCAAGAGTGGGCATTTTTGTCCTGTTCCTGATCTTAAGGGAAATGCTTTCAGCTTTTCACTGCTAAGTATGATGTTATTTGTGGACTCATAACATACTGATTTTATTATGTTGAGGTACACTCCCCCTATACCCACTTGGTTGAGAGTTTTTATCATAAATGGATGTTAAATTTTGTCACAGCTTTTTCTGCATCTATTGAGACGATCATATGATTTTTATCTTTCATTTCGTTAATGTGGTGTATCACACTGACTGATTTGTGGATGTTGAACCATCCCTGCATCCCTGGAATAAGTCCCACTTGATCATGGTGTATGATCCTTTTAATATATTGTTGAGCATTTTTGCATATATGTTCATCACAGAACTGGCCCATAATTTTCTTTTGCTGTGTCACCCTTGTCTGGTTTTGGTATTAGTGTAATGCTGGCCTTGTAAAGTGAGTATGGAAGGATTCCCTTCTCATCTATTTTTTGGAAGTGTTTGAGAAGGACTGGTATTAATTCTTTAATAAAAGAATGTTTAGTAGAATTCACCAGCAAAGCTATCAGGTCCTGAACTTTTGTTTGTTGGGAGGTCTTTTTTTCAGTACTCATTCAATCTCCTTGCTAGTAATCAGTCTCTTCAGATTTTCTATTTCAACGTGATTCAGTCTTGGTAGGTTGTCCATTATGTTGACATATAATTATTCGTAGTATTCTCTTATGATTATTTGTATTTCTGTGGTGTTGGCTGTAACTTTTCCTCTTTCATTTTAAATTTTATTTATTTGAGTCCTCGTTTTTTCTTGGTGAGTGTAGCTAAAGGCTTGTCGATTTTGCTTACCTTTTCAAGGAATCACACTTTAGTTTTATTGATTTTCTTTACTGTTTTTCAGTCTCTATTTCATTTATTTCTGCTCTAATCTTTCTTATTTCATTTTTATACTAACTTTGGTCTTTGTTTGTTCTTCTTTTTCTAGTTTCTTGAGGTGTATAAAGTTAGGCTGTTTATTTGACACTTTTCTTTTTTCTTGAGGTAGGCATTCATTGCTATGAACTTCCCTCTTAGAACTGCCTTTGCTTCATCCCACAAATTTTGGGGTTTATTTGTCTCAAGGTATCTTTTTATTTCTCTTTTAATTTCTTCTTTGACCCACTCAGTAGCATGTTGTTTAATCTCCACATATTTGTGAATTTTTCCAATTTTTTTCATGTAGTTAACTTCTAGTTTCATACCATTGCAGTCAGAAAAGAAGCTTGATATGATTTCAATCCTCTTAAATGTATTAAGAATTGTTTTGTGCCCTAACATATGATTTATCATGAAAAATATTCCATGTGCACTTGAGAAGAATGTGTATTCTGTTGCTTTTGAATGGAAATATTCTATATTTATTTGTTTAGTCCATCTGGTATAACATGTCACTTAAGGTCAATGTCTCCTTATTGATTTTCTTTCTGGATGATTATTCACCAATCTTCCATTCTTACAGTTGTTCTTGGTCAATTCTGTAGTCAGCCACCCTAGGTTTGATTGTTTCCGGCACAACCTCTCTGAGATTCCACTTTTTCATTTGTAAAGTGGGATGAGAATTGAATAGAACAAGTCATTTGAAGTGCCTAGCACTGTGTCCAACCACCCAAGGCCCTGAAAAATATGCTTCCTCTCTTTAGTCATCCCTCTGCCCCCTTCATCTTTGCAACCTGCATATAATAGATATATGATAAATATTTGATGATTGGCTAAGTTAAGTCTAGTCATATGTAAATGTGCATAGTCCTGTAGGCTCAGTTAAGGAAACTGAGCAATTAGTGTATTCACGAGTGTCCCTTCACCATCTTCCATTCTGGAGCAACTGGTAACTGATGCATGAGAGGCAACGTCAAGCTTTGTGTTGACAGGTGCACAGCCTGCACAAGCAGTCCAAGACTTGAATAGCAGGGTCAGCACTAGACACCCAAGATGACAATTGAGAAAAAGAACAAACAACTCCAGGGGAAAGATGTCCTTAAAAGTGGTGAGCAGCAGCGTCAACAAGCAAGTGGATATAAAGGAATCAATCACTCAATCACCACTGATAGCCGGCATTGTCTGGGGGGATATTATCTGTTGGATGCAGCTGTGCAGAGGTGATCTCAAGACCTGCTTTGAATTCCCAGGTCTGTCTCAGACCCTTTCTCTAGTCTAAAGAAAAATCATTTCACCTCCTTTTTGCTTTCAGCTCCATTAATAACAGCTCACCATTACTGAGCATATACTATGTGCCAGGCATGGTTTGATTTTAATGATAGCCTTAAAAGGTAGGTACTTTTAACTGTTCCAATGGTATATATGAGGAAACTGAGTCACAGGAAAGTTTAGGACCTTGCTCAAAGCTAGGACTGAAATCAGGACAGCTTATTTGCAGAGTTCTTGTGCATAAATCCGTAACTTTATTGTCTCTCATGCTCTAGAAGGATGAGTAAAACTGTTCAAAAATTAGCAAAGCAAATTTGTTATTGAATGTTTGGACTCATGTTCAGATTCCTTGCTTTTAAAGACTGAACAATGTTACAATTGTCATGTGTCAGGTGTAGAATAACTTCCTCAAGTGCTTTTAACTGAAAGCATGTTCTTGATGCGTTTCATTCTGTTAGATGAAGTGACCTAACATTTCCTTAATGCTATCTTGAAAATTATGAGTCATTATGACCATACATCGCTCATCTCGAGCTGGCAAGTGCCCAGAATAGTTTTATATATTCTCACAGGGCTAGAAGCCAGCCCTCCTTCTACTCAGCAGAACACGAAAGCTCCAAGACTAGGTACAACACCAGTGCACACCTGCATGTCATCAGCGAAGTCATTAAGTGAGCAGACAAGAACAGCCTGCCATCACGTCTGCTTATTGTCAACGCTGAAGAGGTATTGACAGTGTTGAGACAGGCTGTCACTGGAGGAAGCTGAGACCGAATCAACAACCAGCAGAACATCCACCCTGATGGAACCTGTTCCTTGAGGTGCTACATCAAAACAAAGCATACGGAGGGCCTAATATGTGGACAATTCTCCACCTTGCCTGCTCAGACACAAAGGATGTGGGATCTATACAAAGCAGGTAAAGTATTGCATGGCTACACTGGTGAAGAAATGACTTCTAAGCTGAGTTTGAACTCAGAGTGTACATGACTCACAGACACAGAGAACAAACTTATGGTGGCCAAAGGGGAAGGGGGGAGGGGAGGGATAAATTAGGACTTTGGGAAGAACAGATACACATTACTGTATATAAAACAGATAAACAACAAGGACCTACTGTACAGCACAGGGAAGTATATTCAATATCTTGCAGTAACCTATAACGGAAAAGGATCTGGAAAAGAATATATATATAATATATATATACATGTATATACACTATATGTATATATATTTATCTGAATCACTTTGCTGTACGTCTGAAACTAACACAACATTGTAAATCAGCTGGACTTCAATTAAAAAAAAGAATGTAAGGGAGGTCAGCACCTATTTTTCCAAGGTATAATTGAATCCTATTCCTCTTTTGTACCCACAGATCAAATAGAAGTCACTAAAAAGCCATATCATACCCTTGCTGAAAGATCAGCCCATCTCTTTTCACTGAGAACATGAGAATGTGCAGCATTTGGGGAAAAGGCCAAGCATAACTCGCAGGAAGATTGCATTAATTATGTGGGCGTATTTTTAAGGAATTAACCCTAAATGAAACACCAACATTCTTAGTGACATCAGTGACTTGGTAGATTATAGAATGAGAAATATGAGTTCATAGCATCTGAGAATTCAAGCTGTATGAAAGAAGTAAGGGAAAAAACAGAATTTATTTCAAAATCTGGGCAAAGTGAGAGAAGAGAAAACAGAGAGAAACAGAGAGAGAGAAAGGGGGAGGGAGTGTGTGTGTGTACGCTCCATCTGTGCCTGAAATTTGTTCCATGTTTGCTCAGGGTTCCAGTTGCTTGGGAGAATCCATAGTAGATGAGCCTGTTTCAGGTCTCACGGAAAATAGTTCCCTCCTCCATTGTCTGCAGTTAGACTCTGCCAGTGACGGAAGAAAACTCTTCAACACAATTACACTGTCAAGGTGTACAGTGAATGAGTCAAAGGCCTGGACCAGCCTGGCCTGAGACGATAGAATAAATCTCCAGCTGCGTTAGAGTGTTTGCCACGATGCTGAATGAGCCTGTGGCCCTGTTCGCAACAATGGGTGATGGATGAGCCAGAGTGACATCAAAACAGGTGGGAATATTACAAGGAATATTAACAAGAAGCTTGATGAAAGAGCCCCAGCAATCAAGTCCATGGGAAAGGCTTAATCCAAGTCATAAAGGACATTGTAGATGGGGATATCATTCCATCTGACCAATTTAAAAAGGCAGGCCATACTTGTACTGGTAACCTCAAAGTCTTCCTAATAAGCCCATGAGATAGTGTATTATTATTAGAATTAAAACTTGACCTTTGCTTTTTCCCAAATAATTGGGGGAATAGGTGACTATAATCTGAATTCTAGTCAATCACTGATTGCTCTCACTTAACTCTATATCACCACTATTCATAAAGCTGTTATTGATCATAATCTTTCAGAGAAGAATAAGGATTAGTTATGTTGATATGATCTTTGACGTTTAGGAAAAGGATGAAGTTAAATGGCACCTGAGGCCATGGGAGAATTTCTTGTAACTCTGTCCCAGTTCTCCCCTCCCTTCCCCTCCTCTCCCCTCCTCTTCCCTCTCTCCCTCCTTTCCTTCTTTTCCTTCTGTTTCCCGCCTCTCCCCACTTTCCTCTCAATTATATTTAGTCGTCTACTCCTCCCCTTCCCAGCTCATCCTCCTCACTTCTGACCACAGGCTCCTGTGGGCATCACTTCGCGTCTCTGGTATCACTCAGGGCTCAAGTTATGATTGAGCTTTTAACGGTCCTGACTCTCTTCACGCAGAGAGATTCACCTGCCTCTGGGACCAGAAACTTGTGCTTCCTGCAGGGCTGCTCGCCTGAGATGGGACTAAGGCAGGATGGGAGCAACCATCCTAGACTGTGGAGTCATCCACATGGTAATGGTAGCAAAATATTGAAACAGTGATCTGCTGAGCTGCTAAAATTAATAAGAATGTTTAATAGACACAAGCAGGCTATGTCCTAGCGTCGACGTTCCTTTTTTCCTGAAATAAGAAATCCATTTCCATCTCAAACTAAGTATGAAAGTCACTTTCCTTGCCAAAAATAAAAGCAACATCAGACCGCCATCTTCTCTCTTCTGTAGCAGGCAGAACACATTGCACAGGGCAGAACACAGAGGCAACTGGCCATGCCAACAAGACAGAGCTCCGAGTAGAGAGAGAAAGATGTGATGGAGCTGCGGCATCATGCAAGTAGCAGAAGAATAAATAACTGATGTCAAGCTTTTGGCAGAATAGGTGTTGGAAGAAGCCAACTCTTTTAACGCCATTGATAAAAGCTGTACTTGTATCAACACTGGGCAACTGAATGAGAAGAGAATGCAAGGTCATGTAATACAATGTAATAAGGCATCAGATAGATGGGAATGGCATCCCAGCATGGACCTATGTGTGACAAAAAAGAAAGTGGAAAATGTAGAAGAACCTTAGGCAAAAGAAGAGAAATCTAAGTCCTGATCAGAAAAGCGATGATTTCCTAGTACTTGCTGATGGTTCCTTAAATGACATGAAATTAGACATTGATATTAGAACCCCAATCCGGGTCACTTGTAGTTTTAGGTATATAATTATGCTTAAGATTATTCTAGAGCAGATCTTCTCAAACTAGGCTACACTTTAGAAACACCAAAGAAGCTCTTAATTTCCAGGCCCTACCTCAGAACAGTGAAGTCAGAATATCTGGGAGTGTTGCCTGACCTCTGATTTTTTTTTTTTTTTTGTACATTTCCAGGTGATTCTGTCAATATTGGGAACCACCATTCAAGAATAAAGAGTATTTTGATTTTATTCCACAGTGTGGTCCACAGTTTGGACCTCTTCAATAAACTTTGATTGTTTTCATCAAGCAGTGAGTGGAGCAATGCTTTCCAAAGCGGGACCCACGGAGCACCAGTCATTTGAGATGTTGGAGAGAATAAAGGACTCTTTGGTCAAGAAGTCCAGGATGGCTCTATACTATACTTTAACCTTGATGATTCACAATGCTTATTAGCCTATTAAAGAATCTGGGGCTTCCCTGGTGGCGCAGTGGTTGACAGTCCGCCTGCCGATGCAGGGGACACGGGTTCGTGCCCCGGCCCGGGAAGATCCCACATGCCGCGGAGCGGCTGGGCCCGTGAGCCATGGCCGCTGAGCCTGCGCATCCGGAGCCTGTGCTCCGGAACGGGAGAGGTCACAGCGGTGAGAGGCCCGCGTAACAAAACAAAACAAAAACAAAACAAAACAAAACAAAACAAAAACAAATTTAATCTGCTTGCTGCTTTCTTGATATTGTTCACAATAATCGTTGTATCTGCCCTTCACTTTCTATTCCTGGTGCTCTCCCAGAATCAGGGGTTTCTTTAAACCTAGACCATTTTATAGCCTCATTTATTTTTTCCCTTCCTCCAAGCATCCAAGTCAGTAGTAACAGATTAATTAATAACAATATCCATTTGGGGATATTATTGTCTCCTTTCAAAATTTCCATTGTCTCCCCAAGTAATTATTACATCATTAGTAATAGTGTTTCCCTACATTATTACTAATTGTAAATACTATTTAAGTAGTAACTATTACTACTTGTTAATTATTACTAATAATTAGTAATGAATTATTACTAACGTTTGTTGAGTACCCACTATGGGCCAAGCTCCATGCTAAGCATCAAAGGTACAAAGACAGTAAGACAAGACTTGGTCCTCAATGACATTACAGAGAAGTGAGCAGACAAAGGGTCGCTATACAGTGGGCAATGGTGACATTTTACAACATGACATATGAGTGTTTGTAAACACGGATGAGAGCGTGTGTGTGAGTGTATGTGTACACACATATATACAATTGATTTTCCCTGGGGAAGGAAGACTCCCAAGAGGCACCATTTAATCGAGTGCTTACCTAGCAGACTTGACTGCAGGTAAATGGAAGTGCTAGGTTAACCTGGGCTTGTTTTCCCTTTCCATTTGGGTCCCAACCTATCCCACTTAAATTAGATCTCAGTAATTTTCCCACCATGAATCCAATTGCTTTACTCCCCATTTTCCAAATATGCTTTGCTGGCATCTGGACTTTTGCTCAGTCCACTTCCTCTGCTGATAATGCTCCCTTCCACCACTTTCTTCTTTGCAATTCATTGGTTCAAAACACAAGTGTTAAGCCCCTACTAGCATCTGCACATTTTGTGTACTGAGGTGCTCCTCAAAGCAAGATTACTGATAATGAAGGCGGTCAATAGCTACCAGTAAGCTTGCACACATCTATGTCAGTGAGGCATTGTGTTTGGCTATAACAGAGACTAAAATGTAACAGCTGAAATAAGACATTTATTTTTCTTTCACATAGAAAGAAATCCAAAGGTTGGCAGTCTATAGCTGGCATGGCCAAAAGAAACCTTGGCTCATTCTAGTTCTTTGTCTGTAGTCCCAGTGGTCAGAGCTAAAGTGCTCTGGTAGCAGCCTCCATGAGATCAAGAAAGGAATTGAGGAATTCAGGATGATAAAAGAAAACTGAGAATTAGGGAGGTGCATCGCAGGGAGAAAGCACAATCAAGAAAAGAAGGATGAATAATTTCACTGAGTAGGTACTTACATGTTAAACCTTCTCATTTGCACTGGCAGGAGTTAGTCACGAGCATAGTATTTTTTTTTTTTTTTTTTTTTTTGCGGTATGCGGGCCTCTCCCCGTTGTGGCCTCTCCCGTTATGGAGCACAGGCTCTGAACGTGCAGGCTCAGCGGCCATGGCTCATGGGCCCAGCCGCTCCGCGGCACGTGGGATCCGTGGGATCTTCCCGGACCGGGGCACGAACCCGTGTCCCCTGCATCAGCAGGCGGACTCTCAACCACTGCACCACCAGGGGAAGCCTGAGCATAGTATTTTTAAATAAAGGCTATAATAGATCCAAAAGGGAATATTTAATGTGGTTTTAGATAGTTAGCATGTAATAATTTCTTCCTGCATTAATCCCTTGGGTAATGAACGTTAACAAAAACAACCCCAAAAGATATATAATCTGCAAACATCTGTAATTGATGTTTGTGATCTGTGAACACAGTGTTAGTTTAGGGTAGACTGAAAAGAACAATCATTAAATGAAGGCTTCCAATGCTTGCACTTCTTTAATAGAAATGTTCTAAGTAAGAAAGACAATCTCTTTGTACTTCTTTGGTAAGGAAAACTGAAATGCAAAGTGTCAATAAAAGCATGGGTATTGGTTAAGCAGAAAAGCTGAATGTCTTGAGTAAAGATGTGTTTCTTGCATGAATAATTTCCAAACAATCTGCTAAAGGAGTGATTTTGTATCAAGCTGAAACCCCAAACCAGCATCATTTTAATTTGCCAAGCACCTGTGAAGGAATACAGCTGCAAGGCCATGGGAAAACAATAGGAACTGTGACAGTTCATTAATATAAACCAGCAACTAGATTTATTTAGAAAAGTCATTGATATAGAATTACCCTGGAGGATGCAATGACATTCCTGAAGCAGACCAGCAAGCAGCTAACTAAGATTATAGATGTGTGCACATCATTTGAAACCGAACAGTAATTTGGTAACTATTACGATTTATTGTATACGTCAAACAGAATAACAAATGTATAAAGAGCCAGTGATTGCTTAGGTGTGTGTTGTGTTCAGTTGTTTGGCTTTTTTTGCATGCAAGGTTATTTTGTCCTGGAAAATCAAGATAATGGTGTTGCCTCTAAAGTGATTACTTTTGTGTATATGTGCATAGAAGGAAAATATCAAAGTACACGTTCTTGTCTAACTACTCTGAGCCTTAATATAACGCTGATATGAAGCTAAAGAAGTTGTTTATTGCAATCAAGTCATCACAGTCTTATGTTGATGGTGACTGCAAATATTTCAGGTATGGTAACTCATAAGCAATCTGGCTTGCAGAAAATGAAAGATATCAACAGATCCGGAGGCAGAGAAATAGATCTGCTAACCACTCACTTTTACTGCAAACAGTAAAATGTAACCCTAGAAAATGGGAGCAAAGCAAGATTCTTCTTTCATATACTTAAAGCATCTGGGAAAATCTCAGCATCTGGCACAAAAGCAATAAGCCTGTCCACTGAACTTGTTCCCAGCCATGAGACAGGCAACATTAGCCAACAATGTGGGAGCAAATGAGAAGAATGTCCCCACACCTCCAACGTTTCCTCTTTAAATGCAAAGGAAATCAACAATCCTCCAGCTAATTTCCTTAGATGGTTTTCTTAAATCTTTCACCACCAGTAGTAGTCAGCATCCCTGGTACTGTTGTAATCATGGGAAACTGATTGACTTGAACTGCTGGTCGTAAAGAGTTAAAGTTTAGAGCGACCACCGAGGACTTAATGAGTGCGTAGTGATGAGTAAGGACACCTTAACGATATTGCCAACCACTGGGTCCCAGGGCCCTTCTTATGAGCGCCCTGTAGAGGTGATCACGGTATGCTGGAGTTGGAAAGAGACATGGGAAACGTACAAGGTACATGTGTATAAACTGCCACTGAGAGGTAGGGGGTTTACAGACCAAAAGCATATTGCTGGCCCTTTAAAGCACTGTCTTCATTCTTAAGATAATAAAGCTCTTTTTTTTTTTTTTTCATCCTGAACAAAGCAAAATGATCTCAAATCCAGGAAAGATCTGATTTGAAACAGAAAAACCTGGGGTTTGGGAGGGGAAATCCATTCAGAGACTATTTAAATGTATGATTCTAAAGAGGGGCTCATTTAAAATCTCAGGAATTGAAAACATATTAAATTATTTGTGCTACAGGGTTCTTCATTTTAGCATTACTCTCACCCCTTTTTCAAATCCTCGGATTCTAAAAGACTTTTTTAGTGTTTGGAGCTGCAAAGTACATGATGTGATGGGAGAACATCCAAGGGCTGGTTCTCATTTTGTGAAATTCTCTAATGGCTCTGCTCAAAAATACAACCTTCCAAACAAACGCCAGCATTTTTTGTTGTTGTTTGTTTGTTTTTCACATCATGAATGAAAAGCATTCTGAAAACAGGAAGCAATTATAAAATTCTCCAGGTTCCCCTGTAACAATAGTGCTGAAACATTCAAAACAAAGGCAAATAACATAATAAGTAAGTGAAAGATGCTGAATTTCCTGTAAGGCCCACATGGGCTTTGGGCCTTCAAAGCAAGTTGACAGGGCACCCATGTGAATTGAGGCAACTGCCCTCGTTTTTGCTAGGTCAGTCCCACACTGTTTGCGTGAGGCAAACGTTGTGTCTGGCTCATGTGTGAGAATGCAAGTCCTGGACGACAGGTCCGCCCTTCACAGTTGTTGTTGACAAGTGTTTTGAGGAAAGAAAACAGAGGTTGAAATCTAGAAACTTAGAAAAAAAAATTGGTAGATGGATATATTCTATTTAGCTCTTACTTGTAAATTAGTTGGCAACATTGAAAAGTTGGGACTTCTGCATTAAAACCTGGATTTCCAGCTTTTCTTGAAAAATTAGAAGATATGATACTTGAGACCACAACTCTTTACCACAAGTTTATCACATCAGGGGAGGGGCAGTCCTGCTCAGGTGGGGCAGAGGCTCTCTGCTTATCTTTCCAGATGATTCACCGGGCCTGCTGATTCCAGCTATTCACACGTGCTACTGGGTCAGGGATAATCAGTGAGGTTTATTCCAACCCTCAGGTCTCCAAAGATGACCCAGTGCCCTAAGCAAGCCCAGCTACGTAATTGTAGGGCCCACTGCAAAATGCAAACACTTTTTGTTCAAATATTATTAAGAACTTTAAGATGATGACAACAGAGCATTAAACCAAATATGGGTACCTTATAATCAGGGGCCCTATGTGACTGTGTGAAGCCAGCCAGTCCAGGACTTAAGAAAAGCTTTGGATCTCAGGGCCACCTTTGTTTCACTCTGACAACTTAAGAACTGTATTGAGTGGTTTTCCTGAAAGATAAAAATTTCTGAAAAAAGTGAATTCTGAAAGGACCAAAAGCCCACAAGGGATTGTAAAGCAAGTAAATTTTCACAGCATTCAAGTGAGAAAGCAGTGATATCTTAAGGACTTTTTTGCTTGCTTGTAGAAAGTTTAAAAAATCAATGCTATTAAAAAATTATTATTTTAGGGTTTCCCTGGTGGCACAGTGGTTACGAATCCACCTGCCAATGCAGGGGACATGGGTTCGAGCCCTGGTCCAGGAAGATCCCACATGCCGTGGAGCAACTAAGCCTGTGCACTACAACTACTGAGCCTGCGCTCTAGAGCCTGTGAGCCACAACTACTGAGCCCTCTTGCCACAACTACTGAAGCCCGCACGCCTAGAGCCCATGCTCCGCAACAAGAGAAGCCACCTCAATGAGAAGCCCACGCACTGCAACGAACAGTAGCCCCTGCTCATCGCAACTAGAGAAAGCCCGCGCGCAGCAACTACGACCGAGCACAGCCAAAAATAAATAATAAAATTTAAAAAGATAACTATTTTAAAATTCTAAAAGTAGTACATCTAGGTGGGAAACATTCTGTCATATAAAAACATGTAAAATGAAAAGCTAAAATCTTTCTTCAGGGACTTCCTGGTGGCGCAGTGGTTGGGAATCCACCTGCCAATGCAGGGAACATGGGTTCGAGCCCTGGTCCAGGAGGATCCCACATGCTGTACAGCAACTAAGCCCGTGCGCCACAACTACTGAGCCCGCAAGCCACAACTACTGAAGCCCAAGTGCCTAGAGCCCTGCTCTGCAACAAGAGAAGCCACTGCAAAGAGAAGCCCACGCACCACAACAAAGAGTAGCCCCCACGCGCTGCAACTAGAGAAAGCCTGTGTGCAGCAATGAAGACCCAACGCAGCCAAAAATAAATAAAATTTAAAAAAAAAATCTTCCTTCATTCTCTCTCAGAGCTTCACATTCAAGTTGCTCCTTACAGATCCTTGTTACAGATCAGTTTTTACATATTGTTCTAGAAATTTCCTACATGCATTTATTTATCATAGTGGGATTCTACTATATAGATTTAACACCCAAACTCTAAAAAGTTTTTAATGTACCTTAGAGAACATTCTATTATCCGTACATGAGAATTATCTTAATCTCTTAAACCACTGTGCACTATTCCATTTCCTAATCAAATCTGAAAAGAGGAACATCACATTGTTTCCATTATTTTTGTTTGTTGGTTTCCTTTGCTGTTATACATGCTCACTGTTAAACTAAATATGTTCTTTGCCCAAGATGCTATCTCCCTAGATTTTCTCACGGTCCTATTTTCCATAATTTGGATTCAACTGTCAACTTCTCAGAGTGAACCTCCCTCTGTTACTCTTTTTCTTAATTTATTTCACAGCACTTCTCATCATCTGAAATTATATTTCTTTATTTGTTCATATAAGTTGCATGAGGGCAAGGTTTTGTCTGCCTTTTTGGTATCCCCAGTAGAGACACCCATACTTGGTCACATATAGGGACTCAGGAAATATTTGTTTAATAAACGAGTAAAACCATCACATACATGTTTTCTCTGTAGGATAGAGTTATAAATGTCGTAACGCAAAAGCAAAGGCTACGTGCATTAATTTTTATTTAGATAGTGGGAAATTGCTTTACCAGGATTGTACCAATTTATATTCCTGCTTACATTCCTGTTTCCTCTCACTCTTGCCAGCATCATTTTTAGAATACTTTTCAATCTTCAGCAAGTTGTTTTATTTGCATTTCTTTAAGTATGATCTGTATTAGTATGCAGGGCTAGTTTTCTGCTGTATGAAGTTTGGAAGGAAGGGGGCAAAAGAGACCAGAAAAATCTGGTAAAATTACAAGTTTCCTTGCTATGGAATTCTCCATGAACTACTGAATGGATCTGGGTATTTAATGCTGCCACACTTGTGCAGTGGCTGTCCCTTGAGCCTGGAGAATTCATCATTCCTCCTCTCCTATCAACGTCCCATGAATTCTTCACTCAAGGACCAGCTCAGAGGCCATTTTCCTCAAGAAGACTTTTTCTATCCCCCTTCTCCCATCTCACCCAGTCAGAATTAACCACCCCTTCTCAGTGTTCCCACAGCATGTCACCGGTCACCTTATCTGGTCTGATTTATAGCCTGCATTGCGGTCCAGCCAGTTGAGGGCATGCCTGACCACCCCCTGTGACTATCTGGTTCTTGTATGTTGGAAGAAGGTCATATCTGTAATTCCTCCATATATGAATGTCTTCAAATGATGACATGATTTGGCATTTTGAGACCAAGGAACACTTCCTCTCTGCAGGCAGTCAGTTGACTGACAAGCCCCCAAGCTCCCAGTCCACTCTTCGTAGAGCACCACCCACCTAACCTGGCCCTGGATGGCTCTGCCCAGGCTCTGAGATAAGCAGAACAAATACAGTAGCAGGTCAGCCCCGATGTCACCAACCCCCCTCTCCCAACCCTCCCAGTCATGAGGAGTCATTTTCAACCCACCTGGGGCTTTTGCCAGCACTTTATCTGGGTCACCCATATCTCGTCAAGTATGGGCAAACAAAACCACAGTGCTTTATCAGGAGTTGTAATTCCTTACATCTCTCTTATCACCTAAGATTACCCAGCCCTACCAGAGCCTTAGGGATCTGGTGGAGGATAACAGGACCTTCTGGTAGCAAGTGGTCTTATCACCCTCATAGCACTTGAAGGCTTGGGGGAGGTTTCATTTCCACCCTGGTAATTTTCCTGCTATACTCTCAACTTTTCTAAAAGGCCTGGCTTTATAACATGGTTTAACTGTCGTTAGGAAACTTCTTGCATCAAAATTCTACAGCAGTTATGTCTGAAGCATATAATACTACTACCAATCGCTGTGATTTTGCAAGGGTTTCCTATGTTTCAAACTCCAACAACATCTCATTCCATCTTCACAACTACCCTGTGAGAAAGATAGCACTGCTGTTTTATAATGAGGAATCTGTGGCTCAGGGCGGGGAAATGATTCCTCCAAAATCACACAGCTTTTAAGTGTTGAAGCAGGAATTTGAAGCTGGGTCTTTAAAGCCAAACTTCCACATTGTGCTTGGAAAGAGGCAGTACTGTGTGGTGGTTGGATACTAGATTCTAGAACCTGGCTGCCTGAGTTTGAATCTTGACTCTGCTACTTACTAGCTGTGTGACTTTGGACAAGTTCCTTACTTCTCTGTGCCTCATTCCTTATCTGTAACATGGGATTAATTACAGCCTCTATTTCACAGAGTTGGGAAATAAAATGTTTATGTGTGTATATGTATGTGTGTGTACACTTGGGTCAATTTCTACTTTATAAATGATACCTATTAATAATTCTATTTCCATTATAACTGCTGCCTCTCTGAAATTTGGCAAAGGGGAATTGAACAATTATTCCAATGACTCAAAAATTAAATATAAGGAAGATAGGAGAAAGATATAAGACAAGAAAACACTGTTTACTTGTTTCACTGTCTTTGTTCTTTCTTCTGTTTTTCCTTTTTCTGGAAGTGTATCTATCTCCCTTTTTGCCTTGATAATAGAAGTCTGTCCTTCTTTTGACTTTCCACCCTAGAATGCTCTTTACATTGAAAAAATGTTACAACACACTGAAATGTAACTATTTACTCATTCCTGTACTTTTCTCCTTTCTCTCTGTCCTTCACATTCACATGTATAAAGACACATAAAGGCACACATGTACACACACACACTCTTACCTTTTGTTGGCATCTGAACTCAGGCTACTCCACTCCCACAGAGGTGCGCGTGTGCGTGTGTGTGTGTGTGTGTGTGTGTGTGTGACAGACAGAGACAGGAATCAATTCCTCACTCTCAATTCCTTGTTTATCACTGGTGTGGTAGCTTGCCTTTCATGAAGTTAAATATTTGTCTTACTCAAAAACTCCTACACTCTCAGGGTTGGGAGGGATTATAAAAGTCACCTAATCCAACCACCTTTCTGATGTTTGACTCACCTCTACTGGCTACGTGGCAAAAGAGCCTATATTTGAATATTCCCAATGACAAGAAGTTCACTAGCTCCTAAGGTAGCCAATGCCATTCTTCCCATCTTGTTAAAATCCATAGTCAAAGATGGCACTAATGCTAACTCTCATGCTAATAAGGAGCATCTTTTGAATTAAGATTTAAAGCCATTTTGGAAAGGAAAAGCTATTTTCAACATGTCTGAGAAAGGATTAATGTCCCGACTCTTCAAGAAGAATTTAGAAATCATATGAAAGTGACAAACACTTCAACAGGAAAAATGGGCAAGGTATACATAAGTAATTAACAAAGGAAGGAATACCAATGGCTAAAAAGTATGTGCAAGACATTCAACCTCAGTAGTAATCAAATAGATGCTATAAACACAACAATAATGAATCTTCTGTTAGATTTGAGAAGCTATGGTAAAGATAAACTCTGAGGATACTCAGTATCGAGGATGAAGGTGTGAATGGGGGAAAGGGTGGTCTCCATCATAACTGGGGGTAGACTGTAAACTGATAAAAGATGACTTATCTAAAGAATCTGAAAAATAACAGATATATGTATATGTATAACTGAAAAACAGTAACTCTTCTAAAAGGCTATTTAGCAATATGGATCAATATTAAAAATTCCCACAGAAATCTCACTTGTGGGAATTTATCCAAGAGATTTTTCTCAGCAAACAATCTTCTATTTAAGAATGGAAGTGATGGGTACATAAGTGGAAGAAGTGAACATCACTTGGGTCCTTAAGACACAACAAGACACATTTTCATTTGCACTCGAGTGTCTTGTCCCTTCTCCTGGCTACAGTTAATCCCTTCACTGGTACCTTGGATCTCATCCTTTGTTAGGCCACAAGATCATTTTTCTTTCAATACCAGGTCACCCCACCTTGTCCTAATCTCACTCCAGATGTTCTATTTCTGTACACGGTTCTTCAAAGGTGTTGCTAGCCCTCTCCAGCCCTGACCCAGCCCACTCACTTGTAACCCTGAAGAGCATGGATGAAAGTCAGGGGCAAGATGCATCAGGAGAGGGAATATAATACACTCATCAAGAGCTCAAGCCATGGACCCAGTCTTACAGAGTTAGTATCCTGGTTTCATCATTTACTATCTTTGCCTTAGTCTCTCCATCTATAAAAAGCTCCACATGCAGGGACTCGCAGCTTGATCAGTGGAAACAAGGGGTATTTGTTGAAACCAATTAGTGGCAATTGTTTAATAGCACACCTGCCTAAGGCAGCATTAACAACTGAGGCAAACAAAAAGTTCACCAAAAAAAATTTTAATGAAGATGTGGAAGATAATACGCCCATAGGATGCTTTGCAAAGCTCTAACATATTCTTGAGAATCTCTGGGCTATATGCATGCCCAAGGCTGTGAACATGTCCAGGGCTGTGTGATACCCAGGGAGGACCTGAGAAAGCCTAAACTCTCACCTCTTGCTAACCTTGAGGCTCTGTGCAAGGAGGAAGTAAAAGCTAAGGCAGAGTTGTAAACTGCCTGCCTGAACATTAAAAGGCATGCCCCAACACATGGAGCCTCTCAATAAAGCCTGGCAAACTTATTGGTTCCAGGCATTTAAGGAATTTCTATACAAGCATCAGCTGACCACTAATCTAATCAAGCAGAAACTGCAGTGGCCACAGTGAAAAACAATACAGACTTACAGAATTAATTCAGGAAACCCACAGAAAAAACAAAAGGCAACAAAAACGAACAGCAAGACCAGCAAACCCTGGAGTGGGTGTAAATATGATTTCCAGAGTTGCCACATGATTTCAAATGTCAAATTTTCAACAAAAAAATTATGAGACATGTAAAGAAACAGGAAAGTATGGCCACACGCAGGAAGTTACATTCACATGAAAAAGTAAACAGCACTGGTAAAGGTAACTACATAGGTAAATATGAAAAGCAATATTGAGATACTTTTTGTTTGTAACCATTTTTCTCCTATCTGATTTAAAAGACAACTGCGTAAAGCAATAATTATAAATCTATGTTGATAGCATGTAATACATAAAAATGCAGTTTGTATGACAATATTAAGTGCCATGCTAAACCAGTCCTGTATGACAATATTAGCACAAAGAAGGATGGAGGGAAGAGGCTCTATAGCTGCAAAGTTTTTCTACACTGTTAAAATTAAATATTTATTGATCTAATCTAGATTGTTATGTTAATTTTAATCTCCAAAGCAACCAAAACAAATTTTTTAATTATAATAAAAGAAATAAGGGAATTAAAATGGTATACTAGAAAATATGTATTTAACATAAAAGAAGTCAGTAATAAAGGAATAAATTAAAATACATAATAAACATAGCAAAATGGTAGACAGGAATCCTACTTTATCAATAATTACATTAAATGTAAATGGATTAAACACTCCAGTCTAAAAGCAAAGACTGGCAAAATTGATTTCTTTTTTTAAATTATCCAGCTATATGCTGTTATAAGAGACACAATTTAGATTTAAGGACACAAATAGACTGAAATATATGAAGCAAAAACTGACATAATTGAATGAAGAAACAGATAATTCAGCAATAATGATTTGAGACTTCAATAGCCCACTTTTAATAATGAATAGAAAAATTATACAGAAGATAATCAAGGAAACAGAAGACTTGGAAAATACTATAAGTTTACCACTAAAATGCCTATACAAAAAAGAATACACTCACTACCAGAAATAAATATGAAGTGAGTTAAAAAAAAAAAAGATCTCAAGTCAATAGCCTACGCTTCCCTCTTAAGAGACTAGAAAAAGAAGAGCAAAACCAATTGGCAACACCCAGACCAATTCACATAGTCATTCTTTGTGAAATGGGACCCTGTAGCTAATGAAGATGACTATGCCTGATTTCCCAGATAGAAGGGTTATCTTTGACCTAGAAAATATCTGTATCTGTCTCCTGGATGAGGATTCACAGGTACCCCCTAACTGAGCAGACTGAAACCCTGGCTGTGGGTCACCCCAGGAATGTAGACATTCTCACCTTGCCCATTGTACTGGAGGCCCTGGAGTGGGAAGGCTTAGATTATCCAAGAGATCCAGATGTTACTGGAGTTCCCAGGGCTCATCAGGAATGATCATCTCCCACTTCTCAGCCGCAGTTGACCCAATAACCAGTCTTCTTGGGAAAGGGAAGAAATTTATATGATTCTTGGCCAGGTTGCATCTTTTCAGCAGCTGAAATTGTCCTCTCTCATTCCCTAATCAACTTAACCAAACAATTCAATCAACCGCTCAACCCACACCTACTACTGAAACAAATTTCCGAGTGGGTAACTGCTGAAGTGAGAAGTAACATGTCATAGGCTAAAATCCCTGGAGAACTGGCTTGCTTTATACACTGATAAAGTCACTGCTTTATACAGAACTGCAACTGCCCTTTCAAAAATCCAATGAATATTCCTTAGTACTCACATTTCAGGGTTTACTGTGGTTGGAATATACGCCTTTGAAATCTGTAGTGAAAGCTTTGTGATTGTTGGAGATGATACTCTCACTCCATTGTTCCCCTCCCAATGCTGAATCATTCATGAAAAGAGGAGAGGGTAAATGACATGGGCCTTTCTGGAGAACACTGCACAGCTCCTCAGGAACTCTGCTCTTGGGACCCTCCCAGAAAGCCCTGAAGGAAAAATCACAATGGGAGTGAGGTCATACGCTCATGGTATTACCTGTGCTATTATTATATATTATTGCTTGCAACTGTGCTGCTGTTTCAACTAAAAGAAACAGCTTGTTCTCTGAGAAACTGTGTCGTCTTTGAGATGATGTGAGTCATCAAACTCCCACAGTCCTAGGGGAGTGGAGATAAGAGTTTGTGTTTGTTGGCTGCTGTTTATCTGAGGTGGAGGGGAAAACATAGAGGGCAGGTAATACCTTTTTAAAACTGGGGGCTGAGGACTTCCCTGGTGGCGCAGTGGTTAAGAATCCACCTGCCAATGTAGGGGACACAGGTTCAAGCCCTGGTCCGGGAAGATCCCACATGCTGTGGAGCAACTAAGCCCGAGCGCCACAGCTACTGAGCCTGTGCGCCACAGCTGCTGAAGCCCGCGCACCAAAGCCCGTGCTGCACAACAAAGAGAAGCCACTGCAATGAGAAGCCCTCGCACCGCAACGAAGAGTAGCCCCCGCTCGCCGCAACTAGAGAAAGCCTGCGTGCAGCAACGAAGACCCAACGCAGCCAAAAATAAATAAATAAAATATTTAAACATAAATAAATAAATAATAAAATTGGGGGCTGGATAAACAATGCCAACTTCTCCAGCTCTGTGTGCAACACCTCTCCCTTTTATTCTGGAAGATTTTCAGCAACAAACAAATCCTTAGCAATTCTGACTAAATTTCCAACCATTAAAATAACATGTGAATGAAACAAAAGGAGCACACATTCTCACTACATATACTTTTTTGTCCAAGAGCAACAAAATGCATCTGTGTGTTTTCCACAGAAAAGAAAACACCTGGAAATGGTAGGAAAATTCTGGTGATCTCTTAAAATTTCCCAGACAAGGTTTTTCATATACAGATATGACTGGATGTGTATAATCTCTGTCATCTGGCTGCAAGTGTACCTATTCAGATTTTATACTTAAAAATCTGTCAAAATTGCCTTGGATTCAAAACTGAGGTCTTGATTTGTATGATACAACGTGCACTATCTGTACCTAGGATAGTACTTATCCTGATCAGGTCATAAATGGAAACTCACCTGGTCATTGGTGGCTTGCCTACCATTGATGGGTGTGTTCGACATCACTCACTCTTACCATATGGGAATCTTCCATGACAACTCCCTTACTCCACGGGAAAATAATCTGGGAGGGGCAGGGGGAAAAAAAAACTGTGGATAAGGTTGCTTTCTTAAAGAAAGGCCAGACCAAGAGCCAGCACAGCACTTCATATAACATATTGCTTGATTCAAATGAAGCACAGAAATGCAAAGGAAATTTTAGAATTTTCTAACACAAATTTCAGATAGAATGCTGTGAATTTTTATGGTAGAAAGGATTACAGCACGCATGTTTACCAAAATCCTTTTTTCCTCAAAGGGAAAAATTCCATATGTTTATATTTTACACTTATTACAAAGATAACATTTGAAATTACACATAGATCTTATTTTAAGGACAACAGTTCATGACAAAGAAGTTTCTGTGCAAGATAAATTTGATGGATAAAAATTCACTTAAAATGGATTTCTGTATTTCAAATTTACCATGGGATTTCTCCTACTGAGAAAGTACAAATAAACGGTTTGATTAACAAAAATGGAATTTGTGAAACATCATATCGCATGGCGGTGGAGAAGAAATGATGGTGCCTGACTGCCTGGATTCGAGTCCCATCCTTGGCTGTTCAATTTCGTCATCTTAAAATAGAGTTAATGGGGGCTTCCCTGGTGGTGCAGTGGTTGAGAGTCCGCCTGCCGATGCAGGGGACGCGGGTTCGTGCCCCGGTCCGGGAAGATCCCACATGCCGTGGAGCGGCTGGGCCCGTGAGCCATGGCCGCGGAGCCTGCGCGTCCGGAGCCTGTGCTCCGCAACGGGAGAGGCCACAACAGTGAGAGACCCGCGTAATGCAAAAAAAAAAAAAAAAAAAAAAAAATAGAGTTAATGGTAACAATGCCTAACTCTTAGAACTGTTGGAAGGAGTAAATAAACAAATAGTTGTAAAGCCCTTAAAACAATACCTGATACATAGAAACTGCCAAACAAGTGTTTGCTAAGTAAATAAGAAAGTTTTCAATGACACATCTACTCCAGAAAGTAGGGAAAACTTGTATATGACATCTGATTGTGTGTTAAGATGCCAATATGGGGGGTATATCATATATATTTTTATTATTTATTTATTTATCTTTGGCTGCATCGGGTCTTAGTTAAGGCACACGGGATCTTCATTGAGGCATGCGGGATCTTCCGTTGTGGTACGAGGGCTTCTCTCTAGCTGTGGTGTGCGTGTTTTTCTCTCTCTAGTCGTGGCGCGCAGGCTCCAGGGCTCGTGAGCTCTGTAGTTGTGGCGAGTGGGTTCCAAAGCACATGGGCGCTGTAGTTGGCAGCACGCGGGCTTAGGTGGGATCTTAGTTCCCCGAGCGGGGATTGAACCCTCGTCCCCTGCACTGTAAGGCAGATTCTTTACCACTTGACCACCAGGAATTTTTAAATTCCTAAATCTGCTCCCATATTTGAGTATTTCAAAAGACATCTCACGGACAGTAATAAGTCTTGGGCAAATTTTCCTACTGCACCCCTGAGGTGATTTTTACTATAATCATAAGTAATGATAGGTAATGCTCTTACAAATATTTATATTTAAGGATTGCAGCATGTTTTCCTATGGCCCAAAACACAATGTTGCATGCTTTAATGATAACAGAGTTGGATTCATTTATTTTGTTTGCAAGCCCTGCCTCCTTGCCTCGCCAACCACTCCCCCTACCTTTCCCATCATTACCTGAAAAATAAAGAGTGGAGGGAGGGGCAGAGAAAGAAAAGAAGTACTAAGCACAGAGGGAAACCAAACAGTTTTCAATAAATTGGTCTTAGCATTGGATTAAATATCAACATGACCAGAAAAATAAAATTTAAACATATATATTTCGTTTATCTAGACAGCATATCTCTGGAACTCATATATTTAAAACAAAATCCTCCAGTGGTCCAAGGAGACACCGGAATCCAATTCTCAGTCTCACCCTGGGAACTTGGAAGAATAGGGGACACTTCAGGACTTGGACGGAGTATGAGGGAGGAGCGTGAATCCTTTGCTTGAGGGGTTCAACTTGTCTTTTCTCCTTGTAAGAAGACTTTGTGGTCTTGTTGTGCAGATTTACTTTTCTTGGGGACACAGACCAAAAAAATGCCTTTCTATCCTTATGTGTTCACTCGTGAAAGAGAGACTTGTCCTGCAAAAACTGACCTGTTTCTAAAGTGAACAAGTGAGCAAAATTTAGGAACTTATCTTGAAAAACAAATTAGAAATTTTGTTTCTATACTATACTCAGCATGTAGAAATTATGATACAAAAATTCCCTTTCTAAACACAGGGTTGCTGGAATTGGACAAGGAAGGTTTCATTTGTGTACTCTTCTAAATAATGGCTTTCATGTCCAACTTCTATTTATCTTCAAGTTATTCACTCATCTAGACTTTTCTCATCCCTTCAGGCTTAACAAACTCATTCTTGTTACCTCTCATATAATCATTTCTCATTTTTGTCCTGTTGTAGTTTGTTGATTTGATTGCTTTTTTAAACCATATTTCCAAGCCAACGTTTTATTTTCGACATAAACCAAGGAAGGATAGGAGAAAAATAAATTAGTACAAAGAGGTACGTGGAAAACCAAGGAAGTTTTAGGGAAGTCACACTTCAACAGAAAAAAAGAAAGGAAGAATCTCTATGCGTGTAACTTCTGTTTTACAAAATCTATAGCTTTTGCATTACTGTAGTTTCCTAGGGCTGTTGTAAAAAAGTACTATAAACCAGTGGCTTAAAATAACAGAAATTTATTCTCTCACAGTTCTGGAGACTAGAGGTCCAAAATCAAGGTGTCAGCAGGGCCATTCACCCTCTAAAATTTGGGGTAGAATCTTTCCCTGCCTCTTCCAGCTTCTGTCAGTGGCCAGCACTGGCAGCCATTGGCTTGAGCTCCACCACTCCAATCTCTGCCTCTCTTGTCACATGGCCTTCTCCCTGTGTGTCTGTCTCCACATCTTCTTCCTTCTTCTTCTAAGGTCACCAGTCATATTAGAGTAAGGGCCCACCCCACTCTAGTATGACCTCATCTTAATTAAAATGATCTCTACGATGATCCTATTTCCAAATAAGTCATATTCAGAGGTACCGGAAGGTAGGACTTCAACATATCTTTGGGGAAGGAGGGGACACAATTCAACCCATAACAACTACTAATAGTGATAATAACCAAGACAGCATATGCTCTACATGTTGATCTCAATTTAATAATAACCATTTTCCTCCCTCATTTTATAGACTGAGTATCTTCCACTACAAGAGAGCAAGTCCTTGTCCCAGAGCTGATCAAGGGGAGAGTCAACATTTGAATAAAGACTCTAGAGCCTGACTCCTCACTGTAGCCTCTTATCAAAGGATGTGGTTTTACTATCAAGAACCCTTCAGCATGGGCTGGGTTTAAGTGCTTTATTAAGCCTTAAAGGTCTCTAACACTGTTAACATAACAAGTTGAACTATAAGAATAATAAATGAGGTGGGGAAGTAGGGTGCCTCTAAATGTCAATACCCTTTAATCACAGGCTCTGGAGTTTCAGATCTTACGGTTGGAACCGCCCTTGTGCCCACGATATAACCTGAAACAAAAGGTTTTGAAGACTTCCAGATTGCTTGAATGGTGCATATGTACTTTTGAGCTTTAAAATGCCCACCTACGCTTTTTCCAAGCCAGGAGAAAAAAATGTTGTTAAAATATTCAAAATACTATATTCCTAACCCTATTATATAGTACTTTATTGAATCTGAGATTTCTAAAATATTAATAATCACTTATATACAAACTTCAAAATTTTGTTTTATCAGCCTGCCACCTACACTGAGAATTTTTCTTTATTCACTTGATTTACTTAAGTACTTTATTTTAGAAAGGAAACTTTAACACTTTTGTAAATTGAAAACCAGTATTACATGCTATAAGTAGAAGTGTAACTTGTATTTATTTTTGGACATAAAAATGCGATTCAAGTAAACAACATCATGAAGTTTTTAAACTAAGAATAAATAATGAAAGTTTAAAGAAAAGGGAGTCAACTTTGAAAATGTACATCTGTAAATTAAGTTCCTCAATGAGAAGACCTGGAAGGGTGTAGGATCTGTCAGCAGTACGGGGTTTTTTTGACCCTGTGTTATGTGGTTCAAGATCAAGATGAGTACTACATCAATGGTAAGATTCATTTCTTAGTTTCGATGATAGTTGGCATTAAGAACCTGACATCCTATGAGCATATATTTGAAAACGGGGAAAGATACTTAACCACCTTCTCTGATAAAATGGATAATCAATACTAATTCCTAATCAAAATCATTTAGGTGACTTTGCTTCAACAAACTTGTATTTCAAGAAACCATATGAATACATCTGCAGAATCTATTTTTCTGATGGTATCAAAAAATGTCACCGGTGTCCCCAAAATGATCGAAAATGGGTTAATAAGGTACCCTGACAGTGGGTGCTGCTTCAGCCCCAGGATTATCCTGGCACATACACTCAGCTGGCCAGGCACCCTGAGGGTAACTCAGTGCCTTAGGGAGTGTGAGCCCTGAGGGGTACCTTCAGAGGCCCAGGGTACTTTATCCTGCTTCCTCCATCTCCATCTTTGACTCCTCTCTGACCATAGACCCTGCTCTGGCAGCCTAAGCAACTTCCAGCATATTCTCCAATATCAGTTCACATGCCACCATTGTCAGGTGCCTCAAAGCTGCATTCAAATGAATATCTTATTTTGTTAGAGGAAACAAGCTTTCAGTTATTACTTTTCTAGGTTTATAGTTATATCATTCATTGCTTCATTCAACTCAAGCACCTATTGTGCACCAGGCATGGATCAAAAGACTGAGTAAACAGCAATGAAGTTATACTATCCTTAAACGTATCTATATATGTTATATATATAAGTTATATTTGACTTCACTCTCCCTTTTTCTCCATCTTAGCTTACAGTCAGGAAGCAAGGACAAGCATTGAACACATAATCAATTATAAAGGTAATGTGCGTTGGGAAGTATAGGATGCTACGGTCACTTATAGCAGGAGACTAATGTATCTTGAAAATGGGGAAGATCTCCTTGCAGGAGTGACCTCCAGGTGATAATTGAAGAATGAGTAGGAATTTGCCTGATAGAAAGGGAAGAATGGCTCCTGAAACAAAGGAGAGTGTAAGAGATTATTAAGGGTTGTGTTAAAGAAGGGTCTGATCCTAAAGGCAAGGGGAAGCAGCTGAGAGCTAACTAAGCCAGGTACTGTCCTATACATTCTATTTGTGCTATGAGATTTAATTCTGATGACCACAAGGTAAATATTATTACCACAATTTTCTTAAATGGAAATTAAGTTTTTTAGGTGAAATTAGCATCATAAAACACAAAGCATCATAAGCTAAAATTCTGGCTCCATATTTTCTAAATAACTTAATCACAAAAATCCACTTTTTAGAAAAAATTCTAGCAATTTCCCATTAAAATGTGATAAATGTTTTTCATTTCAACAAAGAGCTTATAATTTTTTTAAATGAAAAGGACAAGAAAATTGAGATCCATGTACCCAAGGAGAATAGAAATTCTCTTTCTATAATTTCAAAATACTCCAAGTTGACAATGAAAAGAGTACGGCAAATTGTGCTTGAAATTTTTTTGTAGGTTTTTAATGATCATTGTAATGGACTACTGGAAATTCTTTTTTTGTGTGTTTGATGCATACAACAAGAGCTACAGTTAAATCAGTCAGATGCACAGTCCTCAAACCCTGTATGTGACACTCAGCCCTCCCCACCCTGTAAGGCTGCTTCAAAGCAAAGAGAAATAAATAATGCTAGGACTTGTTCCTTACTCTCAAATAGGATTTAGTTCCAAAACACTTTCACACATCTGTTATCACCACTTAGCCTCACAACCTCCTTTTCAGTCATTTTACCCTGTAAGGATACTGTTAGCGCCATTCTATGGATGAGAAAACAGAGTCACATGACTGCACGGGACTTTCCCAAGATCGCGAAGCTGCGACAGATTTAAAAGAGATGCAGATCTCAGAATCCTAACCTCATGATCTTTCCACTGGGGTTTCTCAGTCTCAACATTACTGAAATCTTGGGCTGGATGAATCTTTGTCCTGGGCATTATAGAAATTTCAGCAGCATCCCTGGCTTCTACCCACTAAATGCCAGCAGCAACCCCCTACCTCCAACCAAAAATATCTCCAGACATTGACAAATGTCCCTTAGAGGATAAAAATCACACCTTAGTTGAGAATCACTAAACTCAATGATTCTGCCTACAATGAATCCCTCTAAGAATGTGTATCTTGACTGTTACTGTTAGACAAGTATTTTTTTATGGTCTCCTTATTTGTATTACAGATGCATATTTTTAACAGTCCACTTTTCTTTCCACATAAAAATTAATGATTGCAAAATTAATATATGTCTTTGAAAAAAATTTGGAAAAAGAAATTCATAAACACCCCCTTAGAGAGAGCCACAGTTAACAGCTTGATGCATTTTTTTGGAGCTTATGCATATTAGTTTTGTATTTTTTAATAAAATTAATAATACTGAATAAACAACTTAATAAGTAGCATTTTCAAATCTCATTAAATATTTTCAAATAACTTTAAAGACTAGCTACCATTCCATTATATAAATACATTGCACATATAAATATATCACGTCTTATTTTGAAATTCTCGAAGTTCCATTATTATAAACAATTCTGTTGTGAACACTTTTGTATTGAAATCTTTGAGGATATCTCTGATTATTTCTTTATTCCCAAAGTTGAGTTACCAAGTTAAAGGAAATAGGTGGTTTATTGTCATATTGTCAAATCAAATTACACTCCCAATACAGAGAATAAAAGTACTCCTTTCCCCAAACCTCTGTCAACATTCAGTTGTCTGTTGTCACTTTTACCAATATTAGCATTTGAAATTTTTAATTGTGTTATTATTTAATTTGTCTATTTAGGGTTATGAGATAGAAGTTTTTTTTAATTCCTTTTTTCATAATTTTGTAAATTGCCTGCAGTACATGTTCTTTGTCAGTTTCTTCTATTGACTTACTCATCTTTTTCCTTCAAGAATTGCAAAGACTCTTCAGAATTAAAAAAACTGTAGTTGTTTATCAAAGACAATGTAATTTTTTTATTCAAATTTTATTTCTTTTAATTATTGGCAATGTCACTCGATTTTAATTAGGGGAAAAATTTTTTTAAATTCCATTTTGAATTGTATTACACCTGAAAATTGATGTGAAGGAACTGGTGATGGTATAATACTGAGCTTTCCTATCTATGAATATTGTTCTCTTCTTTTTTTTTAATGTCCTTCAGAAAAGCTGTCTTCTTCATAAAGGACTACATATATCTTAATTCCTAGCTTTATAATATTTTATTACCATCGAATAGGATTTAGTTTTCATTGATCTTGGTAACTGGTTATTTTTGCTATGTTCTCTCTCCTTTATCAGAGTCTTTAATTCTAAAAGAATATTGAGTCCTCTGCACACAGTGGGTATTTTTAAAATGATACTGACTTGCAGTTGTTAATATCTCAAGGCTTTTAAAAAGTTACATTAGCTGTTGGTCTGCGGGTGGTGTTTTAAGAAATTGCTTAAATTCATATTCTTTCCTTTTTGCATTATGCCATAGGGCACTTATATGACATAGTACAAATAACTCTGATAAAAGCATATTTAACAATAGGGCACATTGATACATTAAGAAATCTTCTACAATACAGTTTAATAAAAAAGCAACAAAACAGGAATCCGAAAACAGTTTTAGACATGTATACTAGTTTAGAAAGTAAATTTTGTATTACCTCCTTATTATGCTTATTTAAACACTGATGGATAAAACTGAAATACTAATTTATATAATGATATAGATTTTTATGTCAAATTCAGAAGTTGTCAAAATAACAGTATTTACTCCTTTTTAGGGGGCAGAGGATAAAGAAAGGCAAAAGTTTGGGGGAACTTTATTACTTATAATGTTGCCAGGTAGAGACCTTTTGATTAGTAAATCTAAATCTTTCCTAATTAGCACGTTTGACACTCTAAGTAAAGAGTGTGACTAAAGGGATTTTAAGAACTTGAAAGCAGTTAAGCCAGGCTAAGCATTCCTTTTGCAATCTCTAGACTTTGAAAATGCTTACTGTTGGAACACTTTTATTTTTCATACAGAGTGCAAAGATAAGGCAGCTCCCACTCATTACCATGGTACAGTTTTTATGATATTTATTGCCTCCATGAGCAGGTGCTGTAAATCACTGACAACCTGTGCAACCTTGAGTAAATCACCTAATCTCTCTGGACCTGTTTCTTCCTTCATTACAGGAGAAAGTTAGAATCAATGTTGCTAAGATTCCTTTTAACTTTAAAATTCTAAAAGTCTACAACTCAAAGTTGCATGGTAAGGGCTATCTTTTAGCATGTTATTTGTACTCTGCCAAAAAAAAAGAGATAAGAGTTCATAAAATCAAGAAGACTGCTTAAAATACAAAAGAAAAGGTTAAAAATGAGAACTCCGAGTTTTCATTTCAAGCTGTGATTGAGTAGCTGGTACTGGACTAGCTCTCCTACCACCACAAAACTAGACAAACATTCAAGACGTTGGAAAACAGGCAATACAAGGATGTGATCTTAGAGAGCAGAGTAAGTCACTATTGGAGCTCCACAGTCAATTGAGCCCTCTACTTCCAATCTGTGGTACATATTTGATACAAATAGAAATAAGTATGGTAGACCCACTGGAGTGAGGATGCAGAGGTCAGAGTTTGGAGCAGCTGGAGTGACTAGAATGTGCAAGGCAAGAAATAAATGGGCCCAGTGAGAGATCCAGAAGTCTGTGTTTCCCTAAAAGTTCTTGGCCAAGGGCACAGGGTGAAACTACTTGAGGCCTACCAGAGAGCAGCTGCTATAAGGCTAAGAGAGAAACTGACACACCAGAAGTTGAGTATTGCTAGGGAAGTTGAATTTCCTGCCCAGTCAGAGTGGAGAGATAAGTTTAACATCATGTAATATCCTTTGGTATCCAGTTGAAACATCAGCAGAGGAGTAAGGACCATGTCCTGAAGTAAATCCCACTTTAGATCTTCCCACCACAGGATAAAAGCAAGTCCCAGCAGGAGAGAGTCCCATCAGTTAAGAAAGGCTTAGGAAACATCTTGGGCTTTCCAAAGACCAATGCTGACAAAGTATAAGAACAAGCTTACACAGTGATATCAGCCAATGATTGAAGTTGCTACTAGAACAAAGATCAACACTTTTCAGAGGAAGACAACAAAATCCAGTACCATGTGCAATGTCCAGAATGGAATCAAAACTGCTATGATATGTAAAGACAGAGGAAAATGTAACCCATGGTCAAGAAAACAAAGTCAACAGAAATCAAACCTAACATGGCTCAGATGTTTGTTTAGCTGATAAATGTATTAAAGTAGCTATTATAAATACATTCAAAGAGCTAAAACAAAATATATTCAAACAAGTAAAGAGAAATATGATCTTATGATCATCCCAATATTTACAGAAAAATCATTTTTAAAAATGCAACATCCCGGGCTTCCCTGGTGACGCAGTGGTTGAGAGTCCACCTGCTGATGCAGGGGACATGGCTTCGTGCCCCGGTCCGGGAAGATCCCACATGCCGCGGAGCGGCTAGGCCCGTGAGCCATGGCCGCTGAGCCTGCGCATCCAGAGCCTGTGCTCCACAACAGGAGAGGCCACAAAAGTGAGAGGCCCGTGTACCGCAAAAAAAAAAAAAAAAGCAACATCCCTTCGTGATAAAAACTCATCAAACTAGGAATAAAAAATAACTTCTTCAATCTGAAAAATAACTCTCCAAAAAATAAATAAATAAACAAAACACAAAACAACAATAAAAAATCACTATAGCTAACATGATTAACAATGATAGATAGAATAGTTCTTGCTAACATCAAGAAAAGGCAAAGATACCCACTCTCACCACTTCAATTCAGCTTTGTACTGGCATCCTAGCCAGTGCAATAAGGCAAGAGAAAGAAATAAAAGATATACAGGATGGAAAACCATAAGCAAAACTGCATTTATTTGCAGATGACATGATGTCTGTGCAGAAAAATAGCGAATCTATAAAAAATCTACTAGAACTAGTACATGAATGCAAGGCCAATGTATGAAAATCATTTTTATCTCTATGTGCTAACTACCATCAATTTGAAAGCAAAAGCATCAATATAAAACCACATACAATGGCATCAAAAACATGAAACACTTAGAAACAAGTGTTTCCACAAAAGATGAATAAGACTTCTCCACTGAAAAATAGAAAATATTAGTGAGATAAATTTAAAACTACCTATATAAATGGAGAGATATGCCCGATTCATGGATAGAAAGACTCAATATTAAGATATCAATTCTCCTCACAGTGATCTAACAGTCAAAGCAATCTAAATGATAGTCTCATCAATCTTTTTTGTAGAAACTGACAAGCTGATTCTAAAATTCATACAGAAATGCTAAGGTCCTAGAAATATAAAACATTCTTTAATATATAGTTGGAAGACTTATACCACTCAACTTTACGACTTATAAATTAACAGTGATCAAAAGAGTGTAGTACAGGCATAAAAATAGATAAATAGATGAATCAAGTAGAATATAGAGCCCCAAATGGACCCACAATTATACAGTCGAATGACTTTTGACAAAGGTGTCAAAGCAGCTCAATAAGGAAATGGAAGATTTATCAACAAATAATGTGACAATAAATGTGTACGTGTATGGGAAAAAATAAAAAGTAATGAAAGTCTAACCCTCCCTCAAATTGTACACAAAAATAATTTAGAGATAGATCATAGACCTAAATATTTATAAAATAAATAAATATAAACTTCCAGAAGAAAACACAGGAGAATATTTTTGTGACTTGGGATCTGGCAAGGGTTTAGATTGAACACAATTAGCAATATATATAAAAAAAAAAATTGATAAATCAGACAACAAAAAATTTTAAACCAGCTTATCAAACAATACCATTAAGGAAATAATAGGAAAGCCAAAAACTAGGAGAAAATATTTGTAAAATATATCTTAGACAATGTACTGGTACCCAGGGAATATAAAGAATTAATACAATCAATAACAAAATGACAACCAAATTTTTTTCAAATAGCAAAAACTTGAATAGACACTTCACAAAGAAGAAGAGCATATGAAAAGGAGATCAACAGCTTTAGTCATCAGGGAAATGTAAGTTAAAACCTCAATGAGATACCACAACATACCCACTGAAAGGGCTAAAATTAGAGATTGACAACACCAAATGTTGGCAAGGATGTAGTGCAATCTCAAATTCCACACATGTTGGTGGGAGTGTAGAATGTTAAAATCGTTTCGGGAAATGGGCCTGGCTGTTTCTCATATAACCAAAAATACACCTATTCCAGCAATTCTACTCTTAGGCATTTACTTAAGAAATATGAAAGCATATTCCACAAAAAGACTTGTACAGAAATGTGTATGGTTTTACTCATAGTATTAAGAATTGCAAACAGCATGGTATCCATCAATAGGAGAATGGATAAACAAACTGGTATGTTCATACAATGAAATACCGCCAGCAATTGAGAAATATATATGCATGTAACAACATGGATGAAACTCAAAAACACCATGCTGATTAAAAGAAATCTTCCCCCTAAAGAGTACATACAGCATGGTTGTATTTGTATAAAGTTCTAAAATAAGCTAAACTAATCTATCACTTAAAAAAATCAGAACAGCAGTTGCCTCTAGGGTTATGGGAGCAGAGATTGACTTGGAAGGAACAGAAGACAACACAGGTGTTATGCATTTGTCAAAAGGTATCAAACAGTACACTTAAGATTTGTACATTTCACTGAAAGTAAATTTTACTTAAAACAAAGAAAATACAAACAGTAACTGAACTCCAGTTAATGATATACATGCTGAAGTGTTTAGGGTGAAGTATATACAACATCTGCAACTTACTTAGAAATACATCAAAAAATATGATAAATAAGAAGAATAAATGTATATAAATGTGATAAAGGAAATACAGCTATAAGTTAACTCTAGTATCTATGTGGTGAGTACATGGGAGTAATGTAGTTTTATTTCAATTTTTCCTTATTTTAAATTTTTTTCATACTAAAATATGATTTAGCAAAGTTGCCGGACACCAGGTTAATATAAAAATCAATTGTATCTCTGTATATAAGCAAAAAAACAATTGGAAAATATTCTTATAATGGTATCAAAAACCATAAGATACTTAGGAATATATTTAATGAAAGGTATGTAAATCTATACACTGCAGGGTATAAAAATATTGATGAGAGAATTTCTTAAAGGTTTGAATAAATGGAGAAATATACCACAATTGTGAATTAGAAGACTTAATATTGTTATCACTTCTCCCCATATTGATTTATAGGTGCAATAAATTCCCAATCAAAAGTCCAGCAGGCATTTTTTTAAATTAACAAGATGATCCTAAGACTTGAACTGCATAGAACCTAAAATAGCCAAAACAAAACTGGAAGAATTAAACCACCTGATTTCAAGATTTATTGTAAATATTCTAATCAAGGCAGAGTGGTAACGGCATAAGTATAGACTAATAGATTAATGGAACAGGACAGAGAGTTCAGTTGATTTTTGACAAAGGTACCAACATAATTCAATGGGTAAATGATGACCTTGTCAACAAACAGTGATGAAACAACTGGATATTCATATTTAAAAAAATAAACCCTAACCATTACATCATCACATACACAAAATTTAATTTGAAATGGTTAATAGACTTAAACATAAAAGCTAACCTATAAAACTTCTAAAAGAAAACGTCTAGGAAAAAAAACTTCATGACTCTGCAGTAGGCAAAGACATATGTTCTTAGAACACAAGAAGGTGCCGATTATTTTTTTTTTAATTTATAAGTTGGACTTCATCAAAATGTAGGTCTTCTGCTCTTCAAAAGACATCAGTGAGAAAATAGATAAAAAATAAGGCACATACTGGGAGAAAATATTTGCAATACATACATTTGAAAAAGAGTTTCTACCCAATATATATTAAGCATTGCTACAACTCAACATCAGAAGAAAATCAATCCAATTTTAAAAAGGCGAAAGTGTTTAACAAAGACCTCAAAAAATGATATATGAATGGCCAATAAAAACATGCATCATTCCATGAAATACAAATTAAAACCACAATGAGATATCATAGCACACTCATTAGAATGGCTAAAAGTTAAAAAGCTGACCATACCAAATGTTGGTCAGAACTCTCATACACCACTGAGAATACAAAATGGTAGGATCACTTGGAAAACAGTCTGGCGGTTCCTTACAAAGTTAGACATTGACTTAACTATATGACCCAGAAAAAATATGCCCATAAAAACTTTTACACTAATGTACAGCACTCTTTCCATAATAACCAAATACTAGAAACAACCCCTACTGTCCTTCAAAGGTGAATGGCTAAGTAAACTCTGGCATATTCATACGAGAGAATACGAGTCAGCAATTTAAAGGAACAAACTAATGATACACTCAGCAACATGGACAATCTCAGTAATGTCATGTTGAGAGAAGTAAACCAGACATAAAATAGTGCTCTCTGATTACATGAAGTCATGCAACCAGCCAAATGAATCTATAGTGATAGATTATACTGGCTGTTTGCTCTGTGGTGGGAGGAGCTGAGGGATTGGCCTCAAAGAAGCAAAAGTGAGTTTTCTGGGATGGTTTGATTGGGTTGATGGTTATACAAATATATATACTCGTCAAAACTTATCGAACTGTGTGCTTACAATGTACGCATATTATTGTATGTAAATAACACCTCAGAAAAGGTTTGAAAAATTATTTTCTTGAAGAAAAGAATGATTATCATTGAAAAAAATTATTTACCGATGAATAAACAAGAAAAATTTAAAAATAAATAGCAACTAAGACTAATTCAGGGGCCATTTTCTTGGTAATGTTTGGGGAGACCCTGACAGTTTTGCATCCATTTTTCTACACGTGTTTGGCTGCACTATGTAAAGCTTAATGCTAAAGTCACATCTTAACTTCTTCCACACATTAAAACTGTCAATCAACTTTTATTACGCAAATGAAGTACTTTACGTTAAATCTGTCAAGATAATTGCTAAGATCAAGCTAAATGGAAAGGAAAATAAAAGTAAAATGTGAGAAGTTATTTTTAAATTAAGAGCAGTTTCTATAAGGAATTATAAAGCAGTATGGCGATATGATATACTGGCTTTTCTATATCTTTCCATCTTGGCAAATGTTAGGGAGGGCTTAACTCTCCCAAACATACTCAAAGAACCAAATGCGTCAGTTGCTGTGCCTTCAACAGCAAGGAACAGGAAACCCTGCTTCTACTGACTTAAACAAGAAGGCATTTATTATCTCATATAACAAGAAGTTCTCCATGCATAGTTAATTCCCTGGCTCAACAACATCTTCCTTTCATTGTGCGTTTGTCCTCAGAGCAGCACCCCTCAAAGCACCAAGATCATGACTCTGAACTATGACCACATCCAGGAAAGAAGATACCATATCTTTCTACTTGTCTCCTTTACATCAAGTATTCTTTCCCACCACACTTCTCACATTTCTCAAGCCAGAATTTCATCACTTGCCCACACCTATATAATTCATTCGCAAGAGAAATGCACATCAACATGATGGACCTAAATCAGCTCTTGTTAGCAGGTGGCCAAGAGGAGAGAGGAGATCCGAAAAATGTTGGTTCTCTTGGGAAGGAGGGAGGACCAGGTGGGAAGGGAAGTTCAGTAGATGATCAAAAGTAAGTGCAACAGGGCTTCCCTGGTGGTGCAGTGGTTGGGAGTCCGCCTGCGGATGCAGGGGACCCAGGTTTGTGCCCCGGTCCGGGAGGATCCCACATGCCGCGGAGCGGCTGGGCCCGTGAGCCATGGCCGCTGAGCCTGCGCATCCGGAGCCTGTGCTCCGCAACGGGAGAGGCCACAACAGTGAGAGGCCCACGTACTGCAAAAAAAAAAAAAAAAGTAAGTGCAACACTGGGCAAAAAAGAAATTCTCTTCCCTAGTTCTGTTAAGTTGTTGTGTTACCTTCACGTGAATACCTCTCTCTGGGGGCTTTTTCTACCAGTAAAGGAAAATCGAATTGAAAAACTCCAGCTGCCAAAGCCAGTCTGTGAAATCCTTTGCCCCCTTTAAGGGGCTCAAGAACATTTGCTGACTCTAGCACAGAGGAAATTAAAGCAATTCTCACTTCTTATGTGGCTATTTACTGCTCTCTACATCACTAACCCATATTTATTTCTCGGTTTGCAGCGCAGTGATTGTAGAGTAACTGCCAGGCAGCAAATAACTTCCTCGTCGCTGAAACTGCTCGTAATTTTGCTCTCAGCAGAGCATGTTACATGACTGTTCAATGCTGGTAAATGGCCATGGGCTTTTCCTCCACTTCTAATTGCCATGATGTGTAGGATGGGTGATGGGTGGCTGTCTCCATCTCACAGACAGTCAACATCTTTACGTGGCAGCATAAGAAGATACTAAGTAGATACTAAGATACTAGTGGTTTCTCTACATAATACACACTGCTAGCCAATGTCCAAATAGTCTTTGTCTAGCAGGATGCTTGTGTTGTACTTTAGCGTATTACTTTTCCACGAGTCGACATGCCTTGTGCCATTATGGTGTCACTTCTGCACACACAGAAAGTAAACTTGCAAAATTCCCACACTCAGATGAAGTTGTGTTACATGTTATTAATGTACGTTGGTGTCAGATTGCGGTTTGAATTAATGTGCATATCAGTTCACTCCATCTCATTTTTACCCTTGAAAGAAGCTATATTTCCTACTCCATTATTATCAATATCCCAGCCTAAACATTTCTTAACCAAACTTAGCACAACTCTTAGCTTCAATGTGTTCGGTTACTTCAGATCATTAAAGTATCCCTATCCCCTGCGGTTGAGCAATTACGACTGTAAAATCGTATCAGGTTTCTCATGTATAAAATGTGAATGTAGCTAAGGGAAGGCAATAAGTGGCGTGTAATCATTTCCCACTAACTCAAGACATGGAATAAGAAAGCTTTCAAAGAACTTGTTCTCAAACATGGCAGTACTGGAAGGATCTGGGTAGCATTAAAGAGTTTGTATGCCATGGTGCCAACCTCTAGTAATTGAGGTCTGGAATGCAGCCTGGGCACGGGGCTGTTTTGTAAGCTTCCCAGGTGATTCTAAATGTGCATCTAGGGTTGGAAACAGCGCATTTAAGTAGTGGTTCTCAAAGTGTGAAGTCTCAGCACTACCTGGGAACATGTGTGAAATGCAAATTCTCAGGCTTTGCTCCAGACCTAGTGAATTAGAAACTCTCGGTTGGATCTCAGTACTCTGTGTTTCACCAGGCCTCCAGGTGATTCTGATACATGCCTAAGT
Organism: Stenella coeruleoalba; assembly: GCF_951394435.1. Classification (NCBI taxonomy): domain Eukaryota; kingdom Metazoa; phylum Chordata; class Mammalia; order Artiodactyla; family Delphinidae; genus Stenella; species Stenella coeruleoalba. Next base: position 18,833,659 of record NC_137160.1, read on the forward strand.
TTGAGGACCACTGCTCTACAGGTAAGTCTTTCCACATCTAAAATCCTGTGATTCTACCCTCCTGATAACCTCCACCAACTCAAAACTGTAGTGGACTCCATATATTCTCACTAAGCAGATCTCATGGCCTTAACAGGAGATGCAAGTCCTTGAAAACCATTAACGGTGTGACCATGGAATTCCTTGGTATCAGTGTCTGTCTGAGTCTTGCTACCTTCTCTGAAAGATCTCGGCAGCTTTTATAATTCACTGGGCACCCACAGGACCAGTCACACGTGGCCTATAACGAGCTGTCTCCTTACCTTGTTGCTGCCGGGGAACCTCCACTGGCTCTGCCTCCCACCTGCTTGATCAGCGCACGAGCCCTGGTGCTCTGTCGTGATGTGAATATCATTGCCTCTCTCTCAGCCCTTGTGATCTTAACGCTTTCGGCCACTTCTTAGGTCACCAAGCCTTTGACTGCTGGTGTGTGTCTTCAGAGTCCCTGTGCTCTACTCCATGCCTTTTTCAAGGTCGGAAGGACCCACTCTTGCATCTGTTTTCCCAGCAGGTGAGTTTTGGCAACACCTTGATTGACTTGCACCTATTCCACATGAGAATCTTGAAAAGAGTTTAGGAACCTTCTTTCTCTGGGTTTGACCACGAAAACTGTACCTATACCTCTTTTGCTGGTCCCCAGTTGTTGTAGTAAAGCTCAGGAGTTCCCAGTTCTGGCTCTGATTGAGAAGCTGTGGTAATAATTGACCAGGTACTCCAATCACTGCTCCACTTTCATCCTCTAGCCCTACTCTGGAGCCCTTAGTCCCTGTTATGGGCTGAGTTGTGTCCTTCACTCTCTTCCAACAAACTCTTATGTTGAAGTTCAACATAAGAGTTTGACCTCCAGTACCTCAGAATATACTATATTTGGACATAAGGTCTTTAAAGAGATAATTAACTTAAATGGAGCCTTTAGAATGGGCCCTAATCCAGTATGAATAGTGTCCTTATAAGAAGAGGAGATCAGGACACAGATGCACACAGAGGGAAGGCCATGTGAAGATATAGGGAGAAGACGGCCATCTACAAGCCAAGGAGAGAGGCCTCAGATGAAACCAACCCTGCAGACATCTTGATCTCAGACTTCCAGCCTCCAGAGCCATGAGAAAATAAGTTTCTGTTGTTTCAGCCACCTTGTCTGTGGCCCTTTGTTACCACAGCCTTAGAAAACTAATAGGTATTGGTGCCTAATACTAGTTTCCTGGCCTGCGATCCAGCTCCTGGCCCTGTTCCCAGCACTCCCTTCAAACCCATGACAAATTCCTTAGGGAGGAGAAAGCAGCAGCTTCCATATTTACTGGCGTGAGATGAAAGACCTGAGAGTCAGTGATTCCTACAAAATTCCTGAGAGAGGAGGGCCTATGATGAGCATACACTGGGAATATTTTCGTGTGTTTTATGCTACTCTCTCCTACCTTTTATATTTTCTTCTAAATACAACATCAACCTCACGGTTCTCCAGTGCTGTATGTGCACAAACTGGGACTCGGGCTTTATTGTAGCCAACAAACCCTGTCTGAACATCTACCATATGCGAATCCCTGTGCTAGACCTTGTGGGTTAGGGAGAACTGTTTGCCAATATGCATATGCATGTGTAAATCTATATATAGTCTCCTCTCATGGGGAGATAATGGATATATACCCAAAAATGTAACTGTGAGGCTAGGTAGAATAGGAAAACTTCCCAATGAATGAAAGCCACTGATATCAAACAGTATGGTAAGAAAGAAGCTCCAATTTGAAAGCGACATTTGAAATGGGTTGATTTTGGACAAGTGGATAAAAAATGAGATTAAAAAAAAATTTTTAGGGGTATTTATTTTCTGTACTATGTTAAACATGTTGAAGAAGAGACTAGGAAGAATGCATGTTGTCCCCCCATTTGTACCATTCATTATAGTCACATGATGGTGTCATTGTGCCCCATAAGGTAAAGAAAATAGAATATTTAAAATATTCTTTACCTTAAGTGTGGGACATGTGAGCAATGAGCAGTTTCCTTTGATTCGCATTCTTTGAGCTGTCTCCCCTGCCTAGTGAAATCGTTCCTGCTCTTTAAAACCTGGCACCACTATTCTCTCCTCCTCCATAAATCCTCCATAAATCATTTCCTCTTAAATCATTTCCTCTTCCCCTGAGAAAAATTCTTTGCTCCTTTTCAACACTTTCAAAGCCTTTTGCACACAGTATACAACTTTCCACACTATGTTTTGTTTTTTGTTTTTTTGTTTTTTTTTCGATACGCGGGCCTCTCACTGTTGTGGCCTCTCCCGTTGCGCAGCACAGGCTCCGGACGCGCAGGCTCAGCGGCCATGGCTCACGGGCCTAGCCGCTCCGCGGCATGTGGGATCTTCCCAGACCGGGGCACGAACCCGCGTCCCCTGCATCAGCAGGCGGACTCTCAACCACTGCGCCACCAGGGAAGCCCCACACTATGTTTTAATAACTAGTGTGCGTCTATCTCTCTGTTCTAGTTTATTAGGTTCTTGAGGACAAGCACTGTTTTATTGACCTAAATACTCAGTATCTCAGTATCTGACTCAAACCAGGTACCAAAAAAAAGTGATTGTTAGCCAGGACATGGAAGCAACCTAAATGTCCATCCACGCATGAATGAATAAAGAAGATGTGGCATATTTATACAATGGAATATTACTCAGCCATAAAAAAGAAAGAAATAATGCCATTTGCAGCAACATGGAAGGACCTAGAGATTATCATACTAAGGGAAGTAAGCCAGACAGAGAAAGACAAATATCATATGATATCGCTTATATGTAGAATCTTTTTAAAAAATGATACAAATGAACTTATATACAAAACAGAAGTAGGCCCGCAGACATGGAAAACAAATTTATGGTTACCAAAAGGGGGGGGGGAGTAATAAATTAGGAGTTTGGGATTAACATATACACACTACGATACATAAAATAGATAACCAAGAAGGACCTACTTTATAGCACAGGGAACTATACTCAATATTTTGTAATAATCTATAAGGAAAAGAATCTAAAATATATATATATGTACTATATATATATATATATATATATATATATAAATGAATCATTTTGCTGTATACCTGAAACTAATACAACATTGTAAATCAACTATACGTCAATTAAAAAAAATTTTCATAAAAAATAAATTTTAAAAAGAGTGTTAAACTTGATCAAATTGAAATTGACAGAATAGGTGTGGTTTAGAGCTGGAGATGAGAAAATGAGACTGCAGTGGCTCTGCAAAGCAAAATACTAACTACACTGTGTCAAGGATAATCTCTTCTGAACGTATGGTTTTCAAATAAACCTTTCAAATAAGGTTTTCTTCCTTAGTGTGGATTTAAGTTCTACCATCCTGGAGAATTACCATTTGTCCTTTGACAAAGAGAGTGTGTGTGTGTGTGTGTGTGTGTGTGTGTGTGTGTGTGTGTGTGTGTGTGTGTGTGTGTTGCATCTAAGAGTTCCCTAGAGGAGACCAAAATAACACAGGAAGAAGGGCAGGCACAGATTTTTGCCGCCTGCTCATGGAAAGATGTTGAAGGAATCACAGAATGTAAATCCCGCCCTGAACTGTTCTATTCAAGTCCTTATTCTAGACCGAGTAACTCAAGTATGTGGACTTTTGCTACTGTGAATTATTGTATATATGGATTAGTTTCATGGTGGGAAGATGTGAGACCATGCCAGTGAGTGGAAGATAAGGTTTTCCAAAAGGGGAATGGAAGGTTGCAACGTGAAGAATTCAAGAAAGAGATCTTGGGCTTCCCTGGTGGCACAGTAGTTAAGAATCCACCTGCCGATGCAGGGGACGTGGGTTCGAGCCCTGGTACGGGAAGATCCCACGTGCTGCCGAGCAACTAAGCCCGTGCGCCACAACTACTGAAGCCCAGGCACCTAGAGCCCGTGCTCCACAAGGAGAAGCGACCGCAGTGAGAAGCCCGTGCACCTCAACGAAGAGTAGCCCCCGCTCACTGCAACTAGAGAAAGCCCAGGCACAGCAACAAAGACCCAATATAGCTGATTCACTTTGTTATAAAGCAATTATACTCCAATAAAGATGGTTAAAAAAAAAAAGACCCAACGCAGCCAAAAATTAATAAAAAGAGAGAGAGAGAGCGAGAGAGCTCTCTCACTCTCTCTTTCCCTCCCTCTGGATGAAGAAGAAAAGGGGGAAAATGAGGAGGATGAAATGGTGAGATTTGTAAGACAAGGAGGCAAAGCTTTTCCTTTTCTCTCGGTTTCTGGAGATCGTCATATTTAGAATCCAGTTTTTTCTACATTATAATTCCCTCTAGTTAGTCTTCTCCTCAGTCACCAACCTTTAATAAAGGCTGTTATACAGAAAGCAACTTTGTGTTAGCTGCATGGGGATAATTAGAGCCCAAGGCAATAAAAGGCACCACAGCCTTCTTTGGCTTAGTTGGAACCCTCACGGCCGTGGTGACATTGTATCATGGGTAATTATTTATCTCAGAGCTCCAAGAAGTCGAGTCAGCAGTAAAAGAAGCTGAGACCCAAGGTGAGCTGAGACTAGGTAGCAGGAACAGGCAGCAGTGGTCAAGTGGCTAAGGCATCTATTCACTTAGGAATGATGGTGAGAAAAATTATCTTAACCCCAAGGTAAAGTAACTCCTGAATGTGGAGCTGGAGTTACAGTAAAGATAAGAGCCAATGATGCTTTCTTTAGTGGAAGACTCTTCTATCAGCTACAAAAGTTCTCAATGTTGGATCACACGCGCTGTCATCATACATCTCATGTGTTATTTTTGTGTGGATGGTACGATACGCATTAGTTCCTCCAACTAATTTTACTAAGGTGATAAAAAAATTTTGAGCATGCATTCCCAGCACCTGTACAATTTTGCAGATATTTTCTACACGTGCTGATGTACTTTCCTGTCTTGTGCATTGTAAAACAGACAGAAATTTCAAAAAGACAACACATATCCAAGGAAAAGTTCTAACACACTGTTCCCACACTCCAGTGTATCATCCAGCACAGCCCCTGAGGTGCTCACACCATTTAGAGCCCCTGATTTAGAAGTGAAGGTGACTGGACTTAGAGTCAGACAAACCTAGATTAGAATCACTCTTCAGCCACTTACAGGCTGTTAAGTCTCTGAATCTGTTTCCTAGACTCAAAGGGGGTAAGAATACCCCTCAAGGGTTTTTTTTAAAGATTTGCATAAGATGATATTTACAAATCATGCAGCATTGTCCCTAAGCTTTTGTGCCTACCACAGAGTAGGTGCTCAGCGAATGCCAGCCACTGCACATTACTCGTCACCACTGCACATCTAAAGCCCTGCTGGGGTCAGAGGAACCAGGATAATGTTTTTCTCAGTTAAAAACAAGACCACATGTCCACAAGGACATGTTTCTATGCAAGGAAGGAGTTAATGAAAAGTTCTTATTGATAGATAATAAAGAAAAAAACCTACCAGGACAGACATAAGTGATGGTCTAGGGGATGGTAAGTAGTTACTCATTGTATTTATTATCCAGAGAAGAATACAGACTATATATTTCATGAGCCAGATGGGAATAGTTATTTAATCCACCGTAATGATGACTCTAAATGGCTCTATTGAATCTCTACTTGAAAGTATACTTCAGAAGAGTTGCAGGCTATGAAGGGATAATGCAAGAAACAAATGTAATGGTTAAAGGATATTTTTGCTAAAGCTTAATTAAACTTGAGATTTTGTACCATTCTGTGTATAATCTTCAAATGATTTTTTTTCTGAAACAGGCACCAGAAACGGTGCTAAGAAATTAGCCTTAGAGCTATGCAGATTTTGAAGGGCCCTTAAGGGGAAAAAAATGCAAGAAAATACACAGATTTCAATCTGAAGCACAGAATTGAAATTGCTTTCTGCATCCCACACTTCCAGCAACATTGGTACCTACTTGAAATGAACAACTGCTAAAGGAAACAGCTGGGAAAAAGCTGTTACTGCAAAGCAAAGTGCACTATGCATGCTGTAATTAGTCTGCAATCGTTCTTCAGTCCACTGCTCGTGAAAAACCTTGATTTGATCACACCAAAAGCATTCCTATCACTGAGCAAAATTCAGGACAATTCTCCCCCCCCCCACAAACCAAATAAAACTCTCACTTTCACCGTAGTTGATGATAACATGATTTTTTTTAATGTGGTCAAAGTGACAACTGGACCATAGAGAGGCATGTAAAACCAATATTTTTTTGTTTACAGTGAGAAATGCCTAAGAATAAGAGCTAAACATTTTTGAGTGTTTACTGTGTGCTAGCTTGGCACTGTCCAAAAGAAATATAACACAAGCCACAAGTGTGAACCACACAAGGAAAGTAAAATTTACTAGCAGCCACGTATTTTTTTTAAAAAGTAAACAGCATCTTAACTTAAACTGCCATAACAAAATACCATAGATGGTGTGGTTTAAATAACAGACATTTATTTCTCACAGTTCTGGAGTCTGAAAGTCCAAGATCAAGGTGCCAGCAGTTTTGGTGTCTGTTGAGAACCCTCTTCCTGGTTTGCAGATGGCAATGTTCTTGCTGCACCCTTACATGAGGGAGAGAGAGAAGGCTCTGGTCTCTTCCTCTTCTTATAAGGACGCTAATCCCATCATGAGAGCTCTACCCTCATGATCTCATCTAATTACCTCCCAAAGGCCCACTTCAAGTACCATCACATTGGAGGTTAGGCTTTCAGCATATGAATTTGGGTGGACATAAACGTTTAGTCCTTAGAAACAAGTGAAATTAATTTTAATACCATATTTTATTTAACACAGTCTACCTAAAATATTATCTTTTCAAGATGAACTCACTAAAAAGCTATTAATGAGATATGTTACATACTTTTTTCCTACTCATCTTCTAAACCTAGTGTGTAACGTACACAGTTTGGACTAGTCACATTTCACATGCTCAATAGCAGGATGTGGCTAGTGGCTTCCGGACTGAACGACACAGTTCCAAATGCTTTATATGGATTATATCCTTCAATCCTCTCAATAGTCTGCTGATGTAGTAACTATTATCCCTTTCTACAGATGAGAAAATGGAAGTACAAGGAGACTCAACAATAAGCTAGAGGGGCAGACTCAGAAAGAATCTAGGCAACCTCATTTCAGAGCCTGTACTTAGCACTACAGTGTCCTGCCTCGTGCGCTATTTGGTGTAGCTAACAGACTATTCTTCCTGACCAGCAAGAGGATTTGAAAATTATAAAGATACCCATGGAGAGTTAGCAATAAACTATAATAATAGCCTTCTTTTTGAGCCTTTTCCATAACAACCATCTTAGAGGGTAAATACTGTTATGTGTTATGCCTATTTTACAGATCTGGAAACTGAGGCACAAAGATATTAAGTCACTTGCCCAAGGTCACAGAGCCAAGATCTGTGGGAACTGTGATTCAATCCTAGGTCTTCCGACTCCAGAACCTAAGCACTAACCACTAGTTTGGTACTGTTAACAGGTCTATCAAAATAGACAAAGTAACATTCCACAGCAGGTACAATAATAACAGCCTCTGAAGGCTACAGAGTGAAACAGAGAAAGTGAGCCAAATCAACTACTTTAAGAAACGAAATAGAAATGATAACACGTAAGGGAGTCACTTTTAGTGAAGATTAAAATTTGTCCCTGTATTTGCTGTGCAAGAAATAATGTTTAGGGCTTCCCTGGTGGCGCAGTGGTTGAGGGTCCGCCTGCCGATGCAGGGGACACGGGTTCGTGCCCCGGTCCGGGAAGATCCCACATGCCGGGGAGCGGCTGGGCCCGTGAGCCATGGCCGCTGAGCCTGCGCGTCCGGAGCTTGTGCTCCACAACGGGAGAGGCCACAACAGTGAGAGGCCCGCATATGGCAAATAAATAAATAAATAAATAAAATAATAATGTTTAGTAAAGAAAAAGACATGGAGTTTTCCATGAAAGAAGACAAGCTGTTACACAGCAGTCAGTATAAGGAAAAAGGATGGATAACCCAACAGCCACCAGAATTTTTATTTCATGGCCCACTATGGTGTTATGTTCCCTTGTTACTTATTCCAAAATTTCTACCATTACGATTAGATGCTAAAGACCAGCATATCAAAGCAGGGTTGCTATGTACCATTCAAGATATACATCAGAAAGATACCCCAGGTACTGCAAGTGAATAAAACAAGTTACAGAATAGTACCTATGAAGTATGATTAACCATTTCTGTTGAAACAGTAAAAACAAAAAGTTGGATTCCATATAGAAAACAATTTGGAAATAATGCCTATCAGTGGTTATGGGAGTATAAAGGACATTATATGGAACTTAATTTTTATATTATATATTTCTGTAATGTTTGAATTTTTATAACCAGCATAGATTACATTAGTAAACAAAATTAATAGGTGCTAGGTAGATGAGAGAGAGAGAGATGGTGAATGGAATAAGACAGACACAAGAGTACTGATACATATTGAACGTTTCTATCCATATCAAGTTTTTTTAAAAGGGAAAACTAGGGCTTCCCTGGTGGCGTAGTGGTTGAGAGTCTGCCTGCCGATGCAGGGGACACGGGTTCGTGCCCCAGTCCGGGAAGATCCCACATGCCGCGGAGCGGCTGGGCCCGTGAGCCATGGCCGCTGAGCCTGCGCGTCCGGAGCCTGTGCTCCGCAACGGGAGAGGCCACAACAGTGAGAGGCCTGAGTACCGCAAAAAAAAAAAAAAAAAAAAAAAAAAGGGAAACTAGTATTTGGTATTAGAAATCTGGATGCTGCTTACCTTTGGGTGGTCATGCTTAGAAGGAAGGTGTCCTTTTATGTCTTGATGTGAGTGCTGGTTACATGGGTGTGTTCAGTGTGAGACCATCCATGATGCTATACAGTCTTTATATATATTTCTGTATGCATGTTTTAGATTTTTTAAAGTTTCAAAATATATTTGAGAGAAGATCTCATAAACTGGCAAACTTATATTTTCAGATAAAGAATGTAAACTATTTTTTATATTCCCTGAATAATAAGAATTTTGCATACTGAGTCCTTCTCCACCTCCTTTGGTCTTAGAAATACAGGTCAGCAGACGTCTTATCCATCTTTCAGGTGCATTCTTTATAAGAGGTCATCTGCTGCCCCTACCGCTTCTTCAAAGTCTGATACGTTGAGCAATATTCACAATGCTCGTGTGGTTAATTTTATCCAAGTTGTTCAAGTAACTGCTAACTACTTCTTCTATGATTGCACAGAAATAAAAACCAGATTTACGTTTTACTTTGCAACTTAAAAGATAGAGAAGCTGAGATGAAAGTCTACAAACTGATTTGCACAAGGACACTGGGAGGCAAGGTAGTGGAGGAAGAGTAAGAGACTGGAGAGGGAAGGTAAGAGGTCGGGGCGGGGGAGAGATACCGGAGACTGAGGCAGAGGGAAAATGCAGTGGGAGGGGGCAGGGGGGAGAAGGAGGAAGAAGATTTATGTCAGTCTACAAAATAGGAGGCAGACACATTGGTTTGGAAACGCCCTGCAATTTGTGTTACTTGGTAAAGGTGCTGGCTTCTTTCTCTGTGTATCATCTGGCCTTTAGGACTAAGCCATGAGAATAAAATCAGAAGCAGAAGGCTATAACTTAGGGACAAACAAATAAAAGTCAAAGGCCAGGAAGGAGAGGTAAAAGAAATGTCCCACATCCCTCAAAGCTAAGCCTTGAACTAGGGAGATGCCTACAGAAACACGAAGATGGGTAAAAAAGAATCCTGAAAGCATCAGGGTTGGTGGATACTGTGGGCTCCTGGAAATGCTTTTGGCTGGATACTTTGTTCATCATGGTGGTGATGGTGGGAAAAGGCATGGATAAATGTCCCTGAGATGGAACAGACGGGAAAACAGACATTTCCCATGCTGCCATAAAGGATCTCCGAGGTGCAGAGAGTGCCCGAGGACCCGCCTTGATGAGAGTACAGAGGCTGCAGTGTGTGTGGAGACCAGATGTAAATGACAGAGTCCACCATCTCCAGCATCAGGGGCCCACGCAATGCCCAAGGAGCTGGTCCCAACCAGCCAAATGGTCAAAGTCCAGCCTCCCCAAGACAAAGAAATGCAACGGTCAGCCCCTCCATCACCCCCAAGCAGATAGTGAAACCTTCACACCTTCCTGCTGGTGCCATGTTGCAGAAAAGACAGTGAATGGGGAAGATCTCTGAAGGTCTGGCCATCTTCCCAGAGAGATCAAGTACAGAGACTATTTAAACAAAGGGCATTGAACTTTGAACTGAAGGGAAGCTGTTTAAACCGGAAGACATTGAGCTATTTAATTGACAAGTTTAAGTTTCCTGAGACCCCACAGAGGTATGAGTTCTTAAGGGAAAAACAGCTTCCTTTGGAGAAAATTCAGAAGCTATATTTTCTTTGCACATACGAGTGCAGTATGAGCATATCAGGGGCTCTACTAAGCTAGACAAGAACACCTCAAGTAATTCATGCCTTGTTAAATATTCCAAACAGGGAACTCTTTCCAACCAAAATGCATATTAGATCAACCGTTTTTAAAATATTATTGCTTTTATGGAAGATATTTGATGAAACCTCTTGAAAACAATTGTCTTTGATTTCTTTTAACAAAACAGATTAGTGACCTCTACGTATTTTCCTCTATCACCATGATTTTCATCAAAATGGCAGCTATAAAAAGCATCCTGAAAGAAGACACCAAATACAGAGACCTATATCTAGGATGAAATACAGTTGTGTGGACCATGGAGAGAAAGGATGATCTCTCTTTTTAACACTGTTACTGTGAAATGTATATCTTTATATATCATATCTATAATATATATTCTGCTAGGAGTAAAGCTGAGTTGTCAGATAAAAGACTTCAGTTTCTTCGAATGTAAAATGAATGGTGTGAAATGGAAAAATCACAAAAGTCCCTTCTTGTTCTAAAATACTCTGGCTTGATGATGTGAGAGCTTTCAAGATGGAATGACCATAAAAACAGTGTCAATGTTATTGCACCTGCTTAAATGGCATTAGTTTTACCTTTAGACCCCAGGCAGCCCCCAGCAAAGCATCTTGGACATAACAGTTATTGGGTATTGTTTAGTCTTATAAAAACTCCTACAAATGGTGAATGTGTCTTCTGGTGTGCACCTCATAACCAAATTCCATAACGAAATACCGTGTGCTTCTGGGAAGGAGAGCTCAGCTCAAGGGACATGAAATACTTGACCTGTATCAGGTTTTACAACTACTGATTTTTTATTAATTTTTATTGGAGTAGTTGCTTTACAACATTGTGTTAGTTTCTGCTGTACAGCAAAGTGAATCAGCTATACGTGTACATATATCCCCTCTTTTTTGGATTTCCTTCCCATTTAGGTCACCACAAAGCATTGAGTAAAGTTCCCTGTGCTATACAGTAGGTTCTTATTGGCTATCTATGTTATACATAGTAGTGTATATATATCAATTCCAATCTCCCAATTCAATGACTGATTTTTTAAAAATATCAAATTGATAACATGCCTGTGATATCAATTTGCTAGCTCAATTTCAGAGAATCCCAGAGCTAAGAGGCAAGTTAGTGATTAACTAGTAAAATTCCTGAATTTGAAAGATGAGAAAACTGAAGAGGTAGGTAACCTTTCAAGCCCGACATTTATTCCAACGGTCCATGATGGAACCAGGTTGTGGCTCTTGATCCAGCGCCTGGTCTCTGTTCTCTACTACCTTACACAGTCATCTCATAAGCATGAGTTATTGGCCAGGTATTTCCGCCTGAAACCTATTATTACTAATAACCAGAAACCAGGATACTTGGCTCCTAGGTGCATTACTAACTAGTCATGTGATCTTGGGCAATCACTTCACCTCACAATATTTCAGCATTTTCAGTTTTCCTTTCTATAAAATGACAGGTTTGCTTTAGATAATCAATAGTGCATTGATATGTTTTCAGGGTTAGAGATATAATTTTATCCTTAAAAAGAGCAATCTTTTCCTTGTGTGTACAGAACAAGTCTGCAGCTACAGGGTAAACCAGAATTTCGCTTTGATCAATGAAGATATTTAACACGTCAATTTCAGACAAACGAATCCTTTCTTTGTCTTACAAGCTGATAGGTGGAACCATTGTCCCATTGTTCTCACCTTTCCATTGAAACACTGGAGTCTACGTGGAGCAATTATTCAGCGGATCTGTAGCATGTAAGCCCAATCCATAGTGCTAGGCACAAAATAAGCATTCAACTATTCTAGTTGCTTAAAATTCTCAAAATTCTGAATTACTAAGTACATTTGCTGTCATATGGACAGATCTTGCCTTTTGAGTGCTTCACTTATAAGGAAAAATACTTCGTAGGAAGAATTACATACTATTTATATATACTAGTTGTAATTGATTTAAGGTTATTTCTTTAAAATCTATTAATATAAACTCTGAAGGACGCTTACCCAGTAAAATTCTAAAATCTTCCTAGACACAGTATAATGTAGATTGTTCTTATTCTAGGGTACTCTTGTGAGTTGCGGTAAACAGCCCAATTCTTGAATACTATATACTAGGTTTACTTGGATTACCACACAAATCAAAACAGCCTATTCATTTCTCATCGCATTGTTATTCTCATTAATGTAAGTCACACAGGTGCAGTGTGTGATGGGAGCCATTTATAAATTAATAAGTAAACACATTTCAAAAGGACTGTGACTTATAAAAATAATGCCTTACTAAAAAAAAAAAAAAAAAAAAAAAAAATGGAGACTATTGTCCAAAAGCCATTTGCTGGGCTATTGGTTTATAAGCAAACAAATAGAAAAATGACAGTGAGAAATTTCAAACAGTAACCTCTCTGGAGGGAAACAAAGCAGTTCAACAGAAGTATACAGCTGTACATAAAAGACTGAATTAAGGGTAATTAAAAAAAAACTCTGAGAAAATGATAAGCTCAGTGAATATCCTTTCAAAAGCAAGGAAGAGAAACAGAAACCTGGGATTGAAATAATATCTCGTGGCTTTACAAAGCTTTTTTATCCCAGGGCCCATCCACTTTACAAAAAGTAATTCATTCATTTTCCACACACCCTTTGGATTGTGGGTAAGTGCTATGTTGTAACATCCTTTTGTGGAGACAAGAGATGGAGGCAGAAGGAGCACCCACACACAGGATCAGTAATCAGCGGGGGATTCCTCCCTCAAATTCAACTACTTGTGCAACTCTTCTACTTGACCATTTTACCTGGATGAACTCAGACTGCTGGGTAACACAGATGAAAGCACTGTTACCATAACACTCAGTATTTAGTACTCTTCTTCTAGCCCATGTGCTAGCTTTGCAGACATTACCTCATTGACCTTCAAAATATCCCTGAGAAAGGAGGAGCGAATGGTCTCTGTCCTCAGTTCATGGATGGGGTAGCAACTGCTTCAGGCCAGTACATGATTCAGTGTTGCAGCTTAAAACAGAGCCATATTCCCCAAACCTCAGACAGGGCCACCATCAACCACTCCTTGAGTAAAGTGTAGCTCTTTGCGGGTGGCCAATAGGAAAGGGATCCAATTCCTAACGCTGGCAGATGTGGAAGCAGACGGCAGTAAGACACTACTCATTGTTCCCCAAAGCCTCCAAAGACACTTCTCATTTGTTATTTACAACAAATTCTTATTGTGGGGCTGCTGGAAGCACTTCCTGTTGGAAGAAGCAAGGAAGGAAAATGGGGGAAGCATGGAAGAAGGACCCATAAATCATATGTGAACATGCCACTCAAAAAGTTACATCCATTCATTCATCACTCATTCAAGAAATGGAAGCCTCCCAGGTGCCATTCAAGGTGTGGAGGCGACAAATGCCAGTCGGACCTTGCCTTCAAGATTAGTCTAACGGCCTAATCAGAGTGTTTAAATTGGGAGCACAGAGCCATACATGTTAAATAAAAGTCATGTCCAGATTGTTATGGAAGTGTGAAAGGAGAACACTGATGTCAGCTTACATGAGTCAGGGGAGGCTTCTCAAAGTACTTGTGGCTCGTGCTGAGACCTGCAAGATCACTGAAGTTTAATTAGGGGAGGGATATGCAAGTAGAAGGATGAGTTCCCAGGGGGTGCTGTGTGAAACTGGAAGTTTTGTTTTAACTTTAGCAAGTGGCTCTGCTGGTTGAGGTCAGGTTGCAGGTGGAAGGGTGCCAGGCCCTGAGAAAACAAAAATGGTGAAGTCAGAGCAAGAGGAAGTTCATGCATCAAGTTCAGGAGTTTGAACTTCACTGAGAAGACTTTGGGGACCTATGAGGATTACAAGGACGTTTTGGAGGATGGAAGTAATATATAGCACATGGGCTAGAATGGGACATACTAGCCATCCCTTTTGTTGTATGGGGCCTGGGTATTCAAAGCATGGTTATCTGGTCCCATCAAGGATGGAGGTGATGGAAGCCCCAGGAAAGAGGGGCAGAAGTTCAGGAGACAGAGGTTAACTCCTCTACTCTCTGTTCTGGCCTCCCTGCCTTCCTTGGCTAGACCGGACTAGAAAATCTGGAGTTAACACAAAGCAACCATCTAGGATAACAGTGGAAGACTAGACCAAGCATTTTCACCATTTTCTATCCAGAAGGGGACATGGGGCGTTCAAAGAACTCAGCTTCCTTCCCAGGACTCTGGGACGTATTGTTGCATAACGAGCACACCCTTGGCGCACACGTTCTCCTTGCTTGTTACCATTTTGTACTGAGACAGGGCAGGGTAGGTACGGTGAGCATCTTCACTGTCTGTGTGTACATCTGCATCACGGGATGTAATCGTTAACTAGTCTGACTAAACACTATTTATATGTGAGGGTTTGTATAATGTTTTATCTACTTTTCAAACATGTTGCCCCACAAATTACCTTATTTCAATCTTTACAACATGCCTGGGAGTATGCAAGACCTGTAATACTATGTCTGCCGATGACTAGGGTAAACGAAGCTCGGAGAGTTCAAAGACCTGCCTGGGTTAAGACAGAAAATGCGATAAAAAGCCAGACTCTACACAAGGCTTCCTGACTCCTTCCCCATTCAGACATTTCCTCAGACCGCGTAATGAGGTTGAGCGAGTCTGAAAGACGGGTGATGGATAAGATCACTGGTTGACCAAAAACAGGTGAGATCTATGAGAGAGGCAGAGTAGGATCCCTTCCCCTCAGTCCCTGATGTGTTCCAGCAAGTTCTCAGGTGTGTCAAGGACTGAAAAGAGTTAGGAAATCCTCAGAGGAAGCATACAGATAGGATCAGAACCACCCCTGTATACTTTCAAACTCTTCCCCCACTCCGCCCCGACTTGGTGGAAACAGGAAGCCAGCTCTGCCTGAAGACCTCCAACCTAGCATTTCTAGTGCCTATGATTCAGGCCCACTTGTGTGTCCAGGAGGAAATACAGACATATCTCATTTTATTACACTTCACAGTTATTGTGTTTTACGAATTAAAGGTTTGTGGCGACCCTGCATCAAGTCTATCAGTGCCCTTTTTCCAACAGCATTGGCTCACCTTGTGTCTCTATGTCACATTTTGGTAATTCTCTAAATGTTTCCAACACTTTCATGATTATTATATTTGTTATGGTGATCTTTGATGTTATTATTGTAATTGTTTTGGGGTAGCATGAATCACTTGTAAGGATCACTTCTAAGCATAGCCCTTATGAGACGGCAAACTTAATGTTGTGTGTTCTGACTGCTCCACCATCCAGCTGTTCCCCCATCTCTCTCCCTCTTTTTGGGCCTCCCTATTCCCCAAGACAAAACAATAATGAAATTAGGCCAGTTAATAACCCTACAATGGCCTCTACGTGTTCAAGTGAAAAGAAGAATCGCACATCTCTCACTTTAAATCAAAAGCTAGAAATGATTGCGTTTAGTGAGGAAGGCGTGTCAAAAGCCGAGATAAGCTGAAAGCTCAGCCTCTTGCACCAAACAATTAGCCAAGTTGTGAATGCAAAGGAAAAGTTCTTGAAGGAAATTAAATTGCTACTCCAGTGAACACACAAATGATAAGAAAGTTAAACAGCCTTATTGCTGATTTGGAGAGTTTTAGTGGTCTGAATAGAAGGTCAAACCAGCCACAACATTCCCTTAGCCAAAACCTAATCCAGAGCAAGACCCTGTAACTCTCTTCAATTCTATGAAGGCTGAGAGAGGGGAGGAAGCTGCAGAAGAAAAGTGTGACGCTAGCGGAGGTTGGTTCATGAGGTTTAAGGAAGGAAGCCATCTTCATAACATCATGGTGCAAGGGGAAGCAGCAAGTGCTAAGGCAGAAGTTGCAGCAAGTTATCCAGAAGATCTAGCTACAATAATTAAAGAAGGTGACTGCACTAAACAGTTCATTTTCAATGTAGATGAAATACCTTCTACTGGAAGAAGATGCCATTTAGAACTTTCACAGCTAGAGAGGAGAAGTCAACATCCGACTTCAAAGCTGGAAAGGACAGGCTGACTCTTTCGTTAGGGGCTAATGCAGCTGCTGACTTTAAGTTGAAGCCAAAGCTCATTTATCATTCTGAAAATCCTAGGACCCTTAAGAATTATGCTAAATCTACCCTGCCTGTGCTCCACAGATGGAACGACAAAGCCTGGATGACAATTCATCTGTTTATAACACAGCTTACTGAATATTTTAAGCCCACTGTTGAGACCTACTGCTCAGAAAAAAAGATTCCTTTCAAAATATTACTGCTCACTGACAATGCACCTGATGGAGAGGTACAATGAAATTAATACAACATCCATTCTGCAGCCCATGGATCAAGGAGTAATTTCAAGTATTATTACTTAAGAAAAAAACTTCTGTAAGGCTATATCTGCCGTAGATAATATTTCTCTGATGGATCTGGGCAAAGTAAATTGGGAAGCTTCTGGAAAGGATTTACCATTCTAGATGTCATTAACAACATCTGTGATTCATGGGAAGAGGTCAAAGTATCATCACTAACAGGAGTTTGGGAGAAATTGATTCCAGCTCTCACGGATGACTTTGAGGGGTTCAAGCCTTCAGTAGAGGAAGTAACTGTATATGTGGTGGAAATAGCAAGAGAACTAGAATTAGGAGTGGAGCCTGAAGATGTGACTGAATTACTCTAATTTCATGATAAAACTTTAAAGGATGATGAGTTGTTTCTTATGGATGAGTAAAGTGGTTTCTTGAGATGGAACCTGCTCTAAGTGAGGATGTTGTGAAGATTGTTGAAAAGACAACAAAGAAATTAGAATACTACATGCACTTAGTTGATAAAGCAGCGGCACGGTTGACAGAACTGTCAATCCATGCAGGAAACTTCATTTATTGTCTTACTTTAAGAAACTGCCACAGTCATCTCAACCTTCGGCAACCACCACCCTGATCAGTCAGCGGCATCAACAGTGAGGCAAGACCCTCCACCAGCAAAAAGGTTATGACTCACTTGAAAGCGCAGATGATGGTTAGCATTTTTTAGCAATAAAGTATTTTTTAATTAAGGTACATACATTGATTTTTACACATAATGCTACTGCGCACCTAACAGACTTTAGAATAGTATAAACATAACCTTTATATGCACTGGGAAACCAAACATTGTGTGTGACTCGCTATATTGTGATATTTGCTTTTTTGCGGTGGTCTGAAACCGAACCCACAAAATCTCTGAGGTTTGCCTGTACCACCAACAGCAGACTGTATTATCTTTCACTGCGAATGGCAACAGCTCTTGGAGGAAATTCCATGCCACCAACCACAATATTTGCTTAAACATGTGCTCACACTAAAGTCAACATGGAGACGATGAACATAGGGGAACGTAATGGCCGTGTTACACATCTTGGAAAATTAAAGGAAGAGCACAGTTTCCTGGGGACAATGTGAAAATACCTTTACTGCTGAAGTTCCTCCTGGCTGTGCTTTTGGGATACGATTTGAATCAATGAAATAAATCCTCATAAGCCTAATATTTCTCTATGTCAACTTAAACTTAACTTCGAAACTAGACAATCTCAGTATCCTGCTCTGGGTATTGAAATTATTGCCAGTGGCCAAGTTTTCCAGGACACCATCAGTGGATCCAGAGTGTCACATGCTGACACCCCATCTCCTCCCTGAATCCAGTTCCTCTGGTGCCCACCACCCCCTCATCCCTAGCTTTGTGCCTTTGCAAAAATATCTCAGAAGGAGTCCCCTGTTGTCAACCAGGAACCTTAGGAGACAGGCCTTCCTCCAATGGCACTGAGAGGGTGTATTGTGCTTTATCTATTGTTAAACTTTTCTCATCTTATTTACGTGGTGAGCTCCATTTCCTTCATCTTTGTACTCCGGTGTCTAAAACCCCATGTGACGCAAAGTTGTTTGAGGGTAGTCAGAGGAAGAAATGAAGGAAGGAAGGTAACAAGAATAGGTATGATATTTACAAATAAATACAGAAAACTTAACTGGCCCGACCTTGGCAGTCACACAGCTGTACAGCAGCAGATCCAGCCGCAATCGCAAGGTCTCTGATGTAAACCCCAAACTCTGCTGACAACCATCTGGGTGATGGGAGAACTCTAGCTCCTTCCCAATTATGGGCGGAGAGAATGGGAAGTTTGCTCGATTTCCTGTTTCTTCTCCTATATGACTTTCCTAGGTCTTTCCTCTCTGCATCTTGTCCATGTCTCTCCTCTCAGGCCTCGCCCTTCGACCGTTTATGTGTGTGAATCCCTCACAAGGCTGTCCCATGCCCTGACATCAGGACTTAGCATACAGGCAGTGGTCCGAAAATGGATGAATAAGGAGACAGAAGAAAGAAAGCAGAGGTGGAAAAAAGAAAGTAATGTGGCTTTTAGTTTATTTATCAAGCGAGCATTGGTAAGACAACACCCTAGGCACTATCTGATGACATAATACTGCCAAGGAAATCAGGGAGAAAGAGTCCCAGAAGTTGTTTTTGTGGAGCAAAGCATACATCTAGGTTACTGCTGTGCAATATTTCAGTATTAAACACATTTTTAGCAGATAACAAAAGCAGAGACATGGAGATCAAATCCTGAAAAATACACAAGCAGGAGTTTGGAATGGTGGTACCTTTTCTGCCAACAGGCAGCAGAGTTGAAGCATGTAAACCCACTCTCCCTCCACACACATATATTCCATCCCATTAACACCAGATGGTAGGGAACAGGCTACTGGTCACAGGCTTCCTAAGAGGAGACACAATGCAAAGCTCTACAAACATGAATGCAGGGGCTCTGACCAATGCCATGGTTCCCAGGCCCTTGGATTTCAGGGTCCAGCAAAATCCCATTGGAGTAAAAACGGGTTTCTGATACAAGGTTACACACAGTTTATTTTCCCCCAAATATTCTATTTTATCATTGTAGTAAAAATTCATATGAATTTTTAAAATTAGGGAGGACATGATCTCAGAGGAAAAAGATTTTTTTAAGTAGCATAAATCTTGCTTTGTCAAAAATCACTTAATAGGAGCTTCCCTGGTGGCACAGTGGTTGAGAGTCCGCCTGCCGATGTAGGGCACACGGGTTCGTGCCCCGGTCCAGGAAGATCCCACATGCCGCAGAGCGGCTAGGTCCGTGAGCCATGGCCGCTGAGCCTGCGCGTCCGGAGCCTGTTGCTCCGCAACGGGAGAGACCACAACAGTGAGAGGCCCGCGTACCGCAAAAAAAAAAAAAAAAAAAAAAAAAAAATCACTTAGAAGGAATCAGTTTCCTATCTTGTTGCAGACTGGTGCAAACACTGTCAGGGAGCAGTCCACTGTCCACAGCTGGGCGCTAATTTACAAACGGGCATCAGGGAATTAATGCTCTAGATCATCACAGCTCAGGTACGAAAAGGATGAGATATTAAGCTCAGGGGAAACAAGCAACACGTCGCAGCACGGAGGAGGCTGATGGGCACTACAAAGACAGTGAACGCATGGGACTCATTTTCTCTGGAGTATTATAGAGCGGCGATCTAATAACTGAGCCTGGGGGTGTAGAAGGTGACGTGGCAGCCACGCCTTTCCATTAACTCCATCAGTGGCACTAGACCCACCACCAGGGATCAACCACGGGAACATTCTCAAACTTCATACTCAGTTTATCCTCAGGAACATTAAGCCTATGGCAGAGAGAAGAGATCCCCAAATATCCCAGGACAGCATGTTACTGATGTTGTGATAACATACACTAAAACAAGTTTAGCAAGCATTTGCATTTCCAGAAAATGGAAACCATAGCCACGAAAAGCAGAACGTTGGTTAAATTAATTATCTCCCTTGCTTTCTTTTTGTTTCTTAAACATGTCAAATTTGATAGCCCTCGGGGCCTTTGCACGTATAGCTCTCTCTCCCTGGACCTCTAATATCCCACCATTAAAGGTTTGGCTTCTTGAGGTTCAGATCTCAGTTTAAATATTGCCTCCTCAGAGGGGACTTTTGGACCACACTCTTTAAAACAGGTATCTATGCAACTACTCCCACATCACTCTATTTTGTTTCTCTGCTGAGCTCCTATGACTATTTGATATCTTTCATCGATCTTTTATTATCTTGTTGCTGGTCTCTGCCCAATAGGATATAAGCTCCATAAGAACAAGAACCTTGTCTGAATCAACGCCACCCTATCAATCCCTGGAACCTGGAACATGGGAGGTTTCATTGTAGATGTTCAATATATATTTGCTGAACAAAATGAATACCTAGTCAGCATAAGCCTCCTTTTAAAGATAAGGAAAAGAGATTCAGAAAGGTGAAACCATCTCAACACACAGCTCCTGGGTGGCAAAAAAAGAAATGAAAAAGAAAAAGACAAATCAGTTCTTTTCCAGACCTGTGTTTTTCCCCACAGTTCTGTGTTCGTTTTACCCTGATTTTGCCTGTATATACACACACACATATATATATACAGAAAAAATGGAACTGTAAAGGGGGTATAGAAGGATTTGCAATATAACTTGACAGGGCCTTAAGCCACTGAGATTATTCTGCCTTTAAAATTCTAACCAAAGTTAAAGAATAGACATAATCACCTATATAGTATAAATTAGGGACCATGATGATCAAATACCCTCACCTTAAATATTTCTTTACAAGCTAGTTAGAGTGTCTGTAAGTTCTGGTCAAAAGCAAATTCCCCCTGGATGCTATTAGTTGATTAAGCCAACACCATTCTCAATTTTGTTCTCCCCTGCACGCTTTAGAGGCTGGAAAAGCTAAATATTACATTCCCAGCATTCCTTGCAACCAGGGGATCACATAACAAAGGGCTAGCCAATGAAACAGTGAAATCTACAAGAAGTTTGAGGAAATTTTTCACTTTCCTAACAAAGTGTCAGACATTGAAGCTTTCTTCCCTTCCTCACTTCTTTCTGTCTTGAACATGTACTTGATGTCTGGAACTTTGGCAGCCACCTTGTAACCATGAGGGAAATATCAAGGTGAGCTCAGAGATTCCAGCTGGACATCATTGAGCCACCGAAATACCACCAGCAGCTACTTGCCTTCAGAATCTTAGGATGTGAGGAAAAATTAAAATTTATTTGCAGACGCCACAGTTGGGGTAACCCACAGTTCATTGGATTCTTTTTTACAAGCAGCTAAGACACAAAATTTTAAATTACTTGAATTGTTGTGCAGGGAAAGAGCTAGGGGACTAAAGACCCCTGCCTCACTCTCCTGCCCTCAATCTCTTCCCAGTTCTTCAGAAGCCAGATGGCAAGAGAGCCCATGGATGTGTATCAGTCTCCAGGGACCCAGAACAGGAAGGAGAAAGACAGAAAGTAGATATGGAGAGGCAAATGGAAGACAGACAGGACAACCGGAAGTTTTCAGACTTCTCTTCTTACCAACAGAACCATTACATCAAGTCAAATCAAATACCCAATGCCAATACACAAATCAGACGATAGCAGAGCTTCTTCAGTGGAGGAAGAGCCAGTGTGCCAGCCTCCCACCTCCCTCTTACCCCTGTGGCAGCACCTCTCACATCCAACCTCCAGCCCAACCCCCAAAGTCACCTCTGCTGAATTTTAGACATGCTTGAAAAGTACATTTGCAAACCACTAATTTATAAGATTGTCAGATAAAATATAGGACATCCTTCAGTTAAATTTGAACTGGGATATACAACAAATACTATTGCATTGGACATAAACTAATTTTTTATTTGTTATATACCTGATATGAAAACTTAACTGGGCATTCAGTTATTTTTATTCTCTAAGTCTGATAAACCTGCTAATTCGTAACATTATTTAGCACAGATCTGAAAGGACAGGACACAGGACAGTCAAGTCTTTATAAAGGGGAGAGATGTATAAATAACATAGACAAAAAGCCTAGGGGTGCTAAAAGTGGAAGAGAAATACAGAAAAGTAACCTCGAAAGGCTTGAACATAGAATTTATTGTGATTTTGTTCAAGATGGGATTTTCCCTCTAGACTGCATCTTTCTTGCATTTCTAAATGACCAATGTGGTGTCCATTTGCTCTTTTCAAAGTTGAAAAGTCCAAGACGCCCACAGCAAGGAGGAAGAGGAACACAAAACACCGCTCTTGACAATGTCCTCAAAGCCTGGCTTCTCGACTCCCAATCTGGGACATTTGGCTGTTTTCACAGGCAGAAAGTGTTCCTCATCCAATTAAATAAAATGAAGCAGAAGCCAGGTGGAATGCTTCCAGTTAAACGCTTGCTCCTCTTATCTTCCCGTTCACACCCTTCCCCTCATTATCACAACAGAGCACATCAAGAGCACTCTCCGTTTCTAATGAAGATGTTCCTACTGTATTCCTAATGAAAACAGCATGCAGATAATAGCCTCTTTCCTTTATGAAAGATATGAGTGACACAGAAGCCCCAAAGTTGCCTGGGAAAGCTGGCACATTGCTCCATTTCCCTCAAGGATTCCTGGTTATGGTGAAAAGAGGGAATTTAGAAATTCCGTTATTAGAAAGTCAGTTCAGCAGACATCATGTCCGATCCCAATTTATAAAAAAACTTTAAAAGAGTCGTACAGAAGTTATGTTCAGAGTCTTCTTAGAAGCTAAACAGAAACACACAATCAGAAAGGGGTATCAAAATCTGTACCTTTAGGGATACCCAATCGTTCCAGTTCGTCAGGTGGAAAACTGAAGCAAAGATGACACTGTGTTGATTCGAAAAAGGAAAACAAGTTGGAACAAAGAACCAAAAGCACTGCTCATCTTTATGAGCAATGTGGTTTATTATAAGAAAAGCCAAGCCCGAAATACTAAGTGACTCTGATACTTGTGAAACAAAAGTTACCTGTGCAGGAAAACAGAAGAAAACTCCTTAGAGGATTAATGATTCATTTGCAATTTTTTAAAATTCAATGATGGAGAAGATTGGGACATATGTGGGAGGTAGAAAAATGTGAAGCCATCTCCATTTTATCCTATTTTTAGAATAGGAGATGAAATCACTCCGGGAAATGAGAAAAAGACAGAGTACATCATTTGATACAGTTTTCCTATGCCTCCTAGTTCAATGACTGTACTACCATACTGTACTAGTCTAGGTTACTTAGAGACTATGCTCTTCTAAATGGACTTTGAAACATTTTTCCTGATGTTACAAAATAATCACTTCAAAAATAAACATTTAAAAGCTGATAGTTGATTTTTGGATATGTTGCAGGCATAAATATGTATAAAGATATCTCTCTCTATATATATATCTCTATACCTCTTTCTTTATATATTTATATGTTTTTGTCTATATATATTTCTCTGTCTCCAAAATAATATCTCCAAAGCAGACAGATACATAGATATATAGATACACAGATATATCTGCTTCTAAAGTAGCCCTCTTCATCTAATGGTAAAGAGGACTCTCAAAATTCCTAAATAATAAGGAATTTTAATTTAATTTAATTTTTTTTTTTTTTTTTTTTTTTTTTTTGTGGTACGCGGGCCTCTCACTGTTGTGGCCTCTCCCGTTGCGGAGCACAGGCTCCGGACGCGCAGGCTCAGCGGCCATGGCTCACGGGCACAGCCGCTCCGCGGCATGTGGGATCTTTCCCGACCGGGGCATGAACCCGCGTCCCCTGCATCGGCAGGCGGACTCTCAACCACTGCGCCACCAGGGAAGCCCAATAGTAAGGAATTTTAAATTATGACATCCACCTTATATTAATTGTTCCACCAGCCAAGTCCAGTTGGCTTGTTAATGTCCCTAATGTGAAAAAGATTTTCTCTTTTTTAATTTTAGTGCCTGTATTTCTATCCCAAAATAGATACAGTTTAGTTTAAACTAACTTCCTGTGCCCTGCTGGGGGTCTGTGTGATGAGAACTATTTTACCCAAACTCCACACAATTACCCTTCTGCCGGTCATGCAAGGCTGGAGTAAACAAAAACATTAAGGGGAGTTAGGATGTTATTAGCCAAGTGTTTTCCTCCATTTCTGCCTATGTGTTGAGGCAGCTACCCAACCTGAAAAAAGATCAGATGTATTCAGGCACATTTCTTAAACCAGCAGACATCAACATTCAATGACTTAAAAGTCATTTTCCTTGACATCAGTTTTGGATTTTAAAAACAAGGAGTTCCAACTTTATCATGAAGTACAACTATATCAACAGCATCATATCATGGGTCACATTTCACGGAACTGCAAAGCTGAATATACAGCATCCTTTTCAAAGAGTGGTAAAAACAGATGCAATTTCTTTGAAATGACCGTAATAGGAATGATCTGATTTATTTACTTTCTTATGAAATTCATTCAGTAAATATTAATGAGCTGCCTACTAATGTGTGAGTTATCGTGCAAGGCTCGTGGGAGACTCAAGAATGAAATTTCTATTAACGAGCACATCTGTACTTTTACGGAATACTGACCTTCACATATGTTCACTGATTCTTTTCAACATTCCCAGCTTGCCTGCTAGGTGGTAATCCTAGGCAAACTGAGGCATCAAAATATTCTAGAGCTCCTTTTGCATCATAAACTGTAAATGCACCTAAGCTGTGGTGCCTCCCATTTACCTCACAAACTAGCAGACTAGTCAACCTGGAATCTTCTCTCCAGACTTCCCAACAGTTTGGAAAGCGCCTCATTCCCATTCTGCTTACAATATCTGGAACACTTCATTTTTTGGCAACTGAATTCTTACTAATACAAATGTGTTTTATTATATCCTAATTTGAAATCTATGAATGAAAAGCATGGCAATCCTCTATTTCATTAAGCGGAATACTATTGTATTAACTAAAAAAACTGAGCAAAAGCATTTATTCTCTTCCCTGTGCCACAAAGAGTCTTCATCCTACTCTAACAAGTCCTATTTCTTCCTATCTCCTTGTCTTTGACCACGCTGATCTTCCACCAGGCCTGTATGCCCTCTGGCCCATTTTTTTATGGTAGACTTGTGTTTACTTTACAAAATGCAAATCAAACTTTCTCCTCTGAGGGGGAGGAGGAATAAACTAGGAGTTTGGGATTAACAGATACACACTACCATATATAAAATAGATAACCTACAAGGACATATTGTATAGCACAGGGAACTATATTCAATATCTTGTAATAAGCTATAATGGAGAAGAATCTGAAAAAGAATATCTATTTATATCTATATATCTATATCCATATCTATATCTATCTATAAAACTGAATCCAGATGAATGGATAAAGAAGATGTGGCACATATATACAACGGAATATTACTCAGCCATAAAAAGAAATGAAATTGAGTTATTTGTAGTGACGTGGATGGACCTAGAGCCTGTCATACAGAGTGAAGTAAGCCAGAAAGAGAAAAACAAATACCACATGCTAACACATATATATGGAATCTAAAGAAAAAAAAATGGTTCTGAAGAACCTAGGGGCAGGACAGGAATAAAGACGCAGACATAGAGAATGGACCTGAGGACACGGCGAGGGGGAAGGGGAAGCTGGGATGAAGTGAGAGAGTGGCATGGACATATATACACTACCAAACGTAAAATAGATAGCTAGTGGGAAGCAGCCTCATAGCACAGGGAGATCAGCTCAGTGCTTTGTGACCACCTACAGGGGTGGGATAGTGAGGGTGGGAGGGAGACGCAAGAGGGAGGAGATATGGGGATATATGTATATGTACAGCTGATTCACTTTGTTATACAGCAGAAACTAACACACCATTGTAAAGCAATTATACTCCAATAAAGATGTTAAAAAAAAATCACTTTGCTGTACACCTGAAACTAACACAACACTGTAAATTAACTCTACCTCAGTAAAAGAAAATTTTTAATTAAAAAAAACAATTCTCCTCCTTGAAGCCATTCCTGATACTGGCTTCTGTCAGGGATTGAACCCGAACCTGGTGCGGTGAAAGCGCAGCATCCTAACCACTGGACCGCCAGGGATTTCCCACATAGCACCCTTTTCAAATCTCTGCTTAGCACTCTTCATTCTAACTCACCTTAAATTGTTCAGAAAGTATTGCAAACTCAAAATTATGGTTTCCTAAAAATGAAAAAGTTTCTATTGATATAGTAACTGAATCTCTCTCCCATATCTGGCTCTGGGACCAAAAACCTTCACCTGAAAACTCCAGAAACAATTTGGTTCCGCTTGGTGGGTAGGAAGAGAGGAGGATGAAAGGACCTTGAGGTCAGCCAATCGGAGGCTTTACTGCTGCTGCAGATCCCATCATCTTGCCCGTGATTCTTCCCCCGACCTTGCGGCCAGTCAGCCTCCCCCTTGTATCCAAATTGTATGAATGAGTTGCCTCTCTTATCCCCTGAGTCCCTACTAGGAAGCGATATCTCTCCTACAGAATCCTCCCCATGTTCCCAGCACAATATTTTATCCTAGAATTTACCAGCACTATGCCTGACACTAAAGTAGGTTTCAAGACTTCTCTGGTGGTCCAGTGGTTAAGAATCTGCCTTCTGGGGAACTAAGCCCACGCACCGCAACTAGAGAGAAGCCCAGGCACCACAATGAAGAGCCTGTGTGCTGCAACTAAGACACAATGCAGCCTAAAATAAATAAAATAAGTAAATATTTTTTAAAAAATAAAGTAGGATGCAAAAAGAGATAAACGAGAATAACAGTTTCGTAATGTTGAGACTCATCCACATTGCAGCCCCTATCATCAGCACATTTGCTTTCACTGCTAAGTCGTTTTCTATTATATGTATATACCACAATTTGTTTACCGTCCGTCTATTGATAAACATGTGAGTTGTTTCCAGTTTGGGGTTATTACAAATAAAGCTGCTACAGACATTTGTTTGCAACACTATGTCATGTCTCTTGGCTAAACATCTAGGAGTAGAATGCCTGGATCATATGGTAGATGTGTGTTTAACTTTTTTAAGAAACTTCTAAAATGTTTTCCATACTGGTTGCACCATTTTACAGTCCCACCAGCACTGTATGAGAATTCCAGTTGCTCCACGCCCTCATCAATATTTCACTTGGTCTGACTCTTTAATTTTAGTCACTTTAATAGTTGTATAGTGGTATCTCATGTGTTTTGTTTTTTTGTTTTGTTTTGTTTTACGGTACGCGGGCGTCTCACTGTTGTGGCCTCTCCCGTTGCGGACCACAGGCTCCAGACGCGCAGGCTCAGTGGCCATGGCTCACGGGCCCAGCCGCTCCGCGGCATGTGGGATCTTGCCGGACTGGGGCACGAACCCGCGTCCCCTGCATTGGCAGGCGGACTCTCAACCACTGCGCCACCAGGGAAGCCCTCTCACGTGGTTTTAATTTGCATTTCCCTAATGACTAATGGGACAGAATATCTTTTCGTGTGCATAATAAAACTCTGTATCCTCTTTGATGAAGTATCTGTTCAAATCTTTTGCCATTTTTAATTGTATTATGTATTACCAATGACATTTGACATTATATTTTCTGGATACAAATCCTTTATCAGACATGAAATTTAAAAATATTTTCTCCCATTCTGTGGCTTGTCTTTTTATTCTCTAACAGTATCTTTAGGACAGCAGAAGTTCTTAATTTTGGTAAAGCCCAATTTATTAGAATTTTAGGTTGGCAGGTTTTTTTCCTTTGGTATGTTAAAGATATATTCCACTGTCTTCATTGTCATGCATTGTTTCTGATGAGAAATCTAATATAATTCCTATCTTTCTCTGTACATAACTTGTCTTTATTGGATTGCTTTGAATATTTTCTTGTTGTCACTGGTTTTAAGCAATTTGATTACGCTGTACTTGATGTCATTTCTTTGTGCTTCTTGTGCTTGGGGTTTGTTGAGTTTCTTGTATCTGAGGGTTCTATAGTTTTCAGCAAACTTAGGATTTTCCAGCCATTATTTCTTCCAAAAAGTTTTCTTCTTCTCCCCTCCCCAATTAAACTTACATTGCACACTTGAAGTCTCCCCACTCTTTTAACATTCTCCATGTTTCTATTTAATTCGATCTCTCTAATCACTTTTTAAACATATGGACTAGAATTACAGTAAGTGTTTTTAAAGTTCCTGTCTGCTAATTCTATCATCTGTGTCATTTCTGATTGAAAAATGATTGATCTTTCTCCTCATTATGAGTTGTTGGGTTTTTTGTTTTGGTTTTTGGTTTCTCTGCTTCTTTGAGCGCCTCGTAATTTTTATTAGCTGCCACTTACTGTGAATTTTATCTTGTTGCATCCTGGATCTTTCTGTATTCCTGTAAAAATTCTTAAGCTCTTTCAGATACAGTTAAGCTACTTGAAAAGTTTGGTGCTTTGGGGTCTTGCTTTCAAGCTTTATTAGGTGGAGTCAGAGCAGCATTTAGTCTAAGGCTGGTTTTGTCCTGAAACTGACCCAAAGTCCAAAGAATTATGAGGTTTTCCACTCTGCTTTGGGGGAACAGGAACTACACTAAGCCCTGTGTGAGTTCTCAGGATTGTTGCCTTTATTCTTTTTTTTTTTTTTAATTTTTGGCTGCATTGGGTTTTTGTTGCTGCGCGTGGGCTTTCTCTAGTTGTGGCAAGTGGGGGCCACTCTTCGTTGCGGTGCACAGGGCTTCTCACTGCGGTGGCTTCTGTTGCGGAGCATGGGCTCTAGGCATGCGGGTTTCAGTAGTTGTGGCATGTGGGCTCAGTAGTTGTGGCTCGCAGGCTTAGTTGCTCCATGGCATGTGGGATCTTCCTGGACCGGGCCTCGAACCTGTGTCCCCCGCATTAGCAGGCAGATTCTTAACCACTAAGCCACCAGGCAAGCCCCTGTTCCCTTTATTCTTACCCAGTAGTTCTTTCCCCACCCTCACCTAGTTTCCTCACATGCACAAATTAATCAGCACTCAGCTGAAGACTCAAGAAGGACCTTCTGCAACTCTCCAGAATTTCCTCTCTCTCTCCCTGCAGCTCTCTCCTCTCCTGTATTCGGTCCTGTGAACTCCAAGCCACTGGCCTCCCCGGACTCCCAACTCCATCTACCAAACCCAGGGAGACAGTCATCCTCTGCCTGGATCCCCTTCCAGCGTCATGCCCTGGAGACCATATCAAAGCAATAAGAGGAGGCAATTGTACTTGTCTCCTTTGTCTCAGCACTGCCTTTTACCTGATTTCTTTTTTTTCTTTTTTAGAAAATGTCTTACCTGATTTCTAATGTCTTAAAAACAATTGTTTCATATATTTTATCTAGTTTTTAAGTTGTTTCATTTATGATGGTAAGTCAAGTCCCCACTAACTTAACCTTGGCTAAATACAGAACTCTTCTTATTCTAAATACAATTCGTCTCATACATTCGGATGCCTTGGTATTGTTTTATACTAAAGTTATCTTTACCCATAATTGCTTAGATCATCCCCCACTCGGGGACTTACAATTAGAATACTAGATCTGTTGGGATTAAGAGACCTTCGAAATTGTTAGCCTAAGTTTACCTTTACACACGTGAGGAAAATGAAGAGCAGACAGTTCAGGCGAATTCCCCAAGGTTCCACAGTCACTCGAGGGCAACGGCACCAGTAACAGACCTCAGGCCAGTTCGTGCTTGGCCTTGCCCTCTCCTAAAACCTGTACAATATTATGAGTCTCTCTTCCTCTGTCAGAAAAGCTGCCATTAATCGGCAGAAGGCTCCAGATTTATAGTTCAGGATGTGGTCATTGATTTACCCTGAGGGTTTTAGTCTAGTTGTAAAACGTGCCAAATTCTCTGTCCCTAATAGGAGATAAAGATTCCCAGCCGTGGCAGAAAGGAAAGGAGTCCTGCCGTTAGAAGGGAAAACTGTGAAAGCAGAGGCCTGACTGTGGGTGTTCATGTCCCATCATCCTTTATTAAACTTTACCCCATGAACGCTTCACTATGAACTCCAGCTTGTCTGGCCATCACTGACCTTACTTGTCACCTTCGTCTTTGCCACAAGCAAACTGAATACGGGTAAGTAGGAAAGTGACAGAAAAAGTCTTCATTTCTATTAAGAATTCTTTGGAAGGAAGGCAACAAGTTCCCCTCTCTGTAATCATAATTTTACAAAGACAACAGCTTCAGTCAATGAATTGTCTTCTAGAAAATTTCTGATATCACAAGAAATTACATTTTCTGGCATTTTCCCTTTGGAATATACCATTTGATAAGGATGATTTTTTTTTACCTTATGTAATATGTATTTTCTTGAGGTTAATAAAGAATTTTCAGCATACATACCATATAAAATAAAATATACCAGGGAGAAATATGTATCCTTCTGTGTCAAGAAACCTCTGATTTCTTACGCTTATTCTATGCTACCTCGCACAAGTTACTTTACCTCATATGAAGCTAATTTAATTTTCGGTTAACTTAAGCCTCAGTAAATGGTAATTCCCACTTGCTCAAAGGAAATGCCTTGAGAATCAAAAAGTTATGGTTAGAACAAGGCTGTGATGACATAAAAATGTGAAGCATAAAGGAAAATGCGTCTAAGGAGCCTCTGATAGAACTCACCTCGATCTGCCCATTTACTGGGACTTCCATCAGTTGGGCAGTAGATGAATTGGGTGTTAAAAACTGAGTCCCAGGTATACAGAGGGCTTCATTTATTTGCGAAGATTATTTTAGTTCTTTGGCTCTATCCTTGCTGATGCATTGCTGAAGCACCAGACTATAGGAAAGTAGCCTGCTTTCATCTAACAGGTTTTAATTTATAAATGATGTCTCTTTGGTACAGCAGTTTTACCTGTTCCTGCTCAGAAAGGGGCAGTTGTGTGAATCAGTTTGAATACGTTCCACTCAGGGTCAGGGGGACATACCAGTATCATTCCCAACGCTCCAACCAATATTATGATTCTATGGGTCACAGAATGGAGGTTATAAAACCAAAGTAGAAGGCCATAATCCTTTCTAAACAGTTTTTGCAAAATAAGTAGTCTGTATTTTGCTCAAATAACCACTAAACAAATCACATAATAAAAGTTAATATCATTTAAAAGTGGACTATATAAATAAATACGCACACATGTGCATATAACGTACTATCAGGCATATTCTAAATATGTCTAAAACATTATTTTAATGACAATGAAGGACAGCAAAACATCGGTAAGTGGAAAATCCAAAGGTCTGTGATTAAAGACACACTTTCAAACTCTTCCTGTATCCTTCATTAGTGGCCTATTCTTCAGTAAGTTGGTTATACTCAATGAAAATGTTTCCTCATCTGTAAACTGGGAATGAGTGTGTCAGGGTTGTCGTGAAGTTTAGAGCTAATACAGGCCAAGCAGCCAGCACAGTGTCTGGCTCCACGCACGGCAGCTGTTACTGGAAGGGAAACGGGGCGGGGGTAAGAGTGTGAGCCTGTAAACCATACACACTCAGGCTGGGTTTCCAGCTCTAAAACTGATTTCCCTGTGTCTTGGGCAAATTACTTAAATTCTCCGAGCTTCAATGTCTCCATGAAGTCAGTGGAGATAATCATAAAAACGTCTTCCTGTCAGGGCTGTCGAAAGGACAGACACTATATACACATTAGAGAAATTCTTGTCCCTCTCTCAACTTTCTAGAAAGAAGGGTCCTTGCAATATGGTGGTGATGGGTGGTGGAGGAATCAACTCTTCCAATTGTTTTCAGGAATAAATCCTCCCTTCCCAAGGGAGAAGGAGTGGCTCTCTGATCCTGACAGAGGAAGCCAGTCCTGGGTTCTAGAAGTAGGCAGGGCACTCAGTAGGTTGGGTATCAATACAAATCCTGGGTAAAGACATTTAATCTGTCTCCCTCTC
Source organism: Stenella coeruleoalba (assembly GCF_951394435.1). Taxonomy (NCBI): domain Eukaryota; kingdom Metazoa; phylum Chordata; class Mammalia; order Artiodactyla; family Delphinidae; genus Stenella; species Stenella coeruleoalba. Next base: position 18,865,806 of record NC_137160.1, read on the forward strand.
ATTGCTCTGGCTGGTGGGCTCTGCAGCAATCTCTGGGGCCAAACCCCTTTACAGAGGTCCTGAATGTGCTTCCGAAAGAGGACTGGCTCCCTCCTCTGCTTATTCCCAGCTTGGCCTGTACACAAAGCAAAGCTGCCCTAAACCCGCTCCAGAGGCACATCACCAGTGCTGGGGGAGCAGAGGCCAGGCTGTACCTCTCCCTGTTCCTCCTGAGTCACTAGACTGAGTCTGCTTGGTCGAGTCATTTCTCTCTGAAGGCAAACTGCCATGCATGTCTTGCAGCTGAGGTTTGGTACAAAAGCTAGGAGGCCTCCATTTACCCTTCGTGGCGTGTTGCGTATCCCATTAAGACATCCATGTTTTTGTCTGCCATCTAACAGTAGTTTTAAGTATATCCTTTATCGTCGTGAATGCTAGAAATAGTGGAAGGGTGACCTTTATAAATGTATTTATTTACTTATTTTTAATTTTACTTTTGGCTGCGTCGGGTCTTCGCTGCTGCGCACAGGCTTTCTCTAGTTGCGGCGAGCAGGGGCTACTCTTGGTTGCGGTGCGCGGGCTTCTCATTGCAGTGGCATCTCTTGTTATGGAGCTTGGGCTCTAGGTGCGCGGGCTTCAGTAGTTGTGGCCGGCGGGCTCTAGAGCACAGGTTCAGTAGTTGTGGCACACGGGCTTAGCTGCTCCGCGGCATGTGGGATCTTCCCGGACCAGGGCTCGAACCTGTATCCCCTGTATTGGCAGGCAGATTCTTAGCCACTGCGCCACCAGGGAAGCCAGTGGAAAGGTGACCTTTAGACCCTAGACTCTATATGATAAAGCACAGAGCACATGGTCAGTCATCAGTCAAGGCAAGTATAATTACTAATGTAGTTGTTTGGGTTTTGCACTTAGAGATAGTGTCACGGTTAAGAGCAAGGATTTTCAAATCAAGCTGGCCTGGATTTAAACCCTGACTCTGCCATTAACTAAGGGGATGATTTCGGACAACATCCTTGGCCTCCGTAAGACTCAGTGTCTCCATCTGTTAAAGGGGAGTCACCCTAGCGCCCACGTCCCTGGGCTGTTGTGAGGATTCATCGGGCTCACGCACCGATGGGGCTCGGGCATGTGCCTGGCACACAGGAGCTGTGTGAGAAATGCTTGTTGTGGTTTCAGCTGCGATCTCAAGCATTCCATCTGGCCTGTTCTCATTCTCAGCCTCAGCCTCAGCACAAAAGCAAGTCTAGGAAGAATCCCGACTCCTGCCAAGTTTTCCTGACTACAGTTACAGTGTCTGGGCAACTGTCCCTTCTTTCCATTCTCAGCTTCACCAAAATAGTTCAGGTCTCATGATCTCACAGGTAATTTAGTATAATCACTTAGGTACTCGTCTTCCCTCCAAAGTTGACTCCCACAAACCATCCTACATGCCACCGCCACTGAAATCTTCATCAATTCTCGTCTTATCAACAGTTCCCCGCTGTCTAAGATTCCTCGGCCTGACAGGCAAGGCTGTCTAGAACATGCCCTCAGCTAGTCTTTCCAACCAATTTCCTACCTTCCTCCTGCATTTTACTAGCACTTGTTGAATATTTACTTTGTGCCAAGCACTTCACACACCTACTTCTCATCTTGTCTTCACGACCCATGGATGAAACGAAGCCCACACAGCCATTCAGTGGCTGGATCAGAATTTAAACCCAGACCCACCTTTTAATTCTAAATTCCATGCCCTTCCCACTGTGTTCCTTGAACTCACATCTGGCCCTGAGGTTCTTGCCCGGCCACGCAATCACACTTCCAAGCTGTCGTCTTGGTCTTGCTTTATCCCCTGCCATTCCCATCCATCTCAATAACACTGCAGGGTTCTGAGCCCCACAGGTCCCTGCAACACTCCCACCATTTGCACCTAACAAAATCTAGAAATGCATAAATATTCATTCACCATATGACTGGAACCACCCCATAACCTTTACCACACCCAGCTTTAATACATAATTATTATATACATCTTGTCTCCCTACAGGACTTTCCTTCTTGAGGATGGGAATCTTGTGCTCCTGCCATCCCTCTCAGTACTTCTCAGGTAACCTGAATTGAGTGAATGCAAAAACCTTTAGGCTAAGACTTCTGACACCAGGCAGTCTTTCAACTAGTATTTATTGATTCTCCAGTACCGCACTAGATTCTGGGGACACAGCAGAAAACAAAGGATACACGGTCTGTGCTCTCAAAGTTTAGCCTGGAATTCTAGACCACTAGACTTGTGTTACTAGTCTAATGGCCACGTTGGGAGAACATGTTGGGTTCCTTACTGAACCAGGCTGGTGGTAGTCCCAAAGCAGTACTTCTGATACCCTAATATCTCGCAGAGTTTAACTCTTTCAATCTGGGCTTCTAGCTCTTCTTCTCCCAGTTAGAATCACACAAGATTCCATGAAGGCTGGGCTAGAAAACAAATGCAAAATATAGACTCTGACTTATGTAGAAGCTCCCTACTCCAACATCTGAGTCCCTATTACTGGGCCAATTTTGTCTCCTGGGCTCATTCTGCCCTTTGTATGACACCTCTCTCACTAGGACCCTCAAAGCATCATGTAAATAGCCTTCTGAGGGCCTATCCCAATTTTCTGCTGATCATGTCCAAGCAATTGCAGTTTTTTAAAAAAGACAACTCTTTCAGAGTGGTTTAAGTTCACAACAAAATTGAGAAGAAGGTACAGAGTTTTCCCATACACCCCCTACTCCAAACATGCATAGCCTCTCCCATCATCAAGAACCAGAAGGGTACATTTGTTCCCAAGGATGAACCGACATTGACACACCATGATCACTCAAAGGCCATAATTTTCACTGTTGGTATTGTACACGCTATGGGTCTGGACAAACGTCTAACGACATATACCCATCGTTATATCATACAGAGTGTTTTTACTGCCCTAAAAATTCTCTGTGCTCTACTTACTCATCCCTCCCTCTTCCCACCCTCAATAACTGATCTTTGTATTGTCTCCAGATTTTTGCCTTTTCCAGAATGTCATATAGTTGGAATCATACAGTACAAGAGCCTTTTCAGATTGGCTCCTTTCACTTAGTACTCAGGCATTTAAGGTTCCTCCATGTCTTATCGTGGCTTGATAGCTCATTTCTTTTTAGTGCTGAATAATATTCCATTGTCTGGATGTATCACAGTTTATGTATCCACTCACCTATGGAGGGACATCTTGGGTGCTTCCAAATTTTGACCATTATGAATAGAGCTGCTATAAATATCCATGTGCAGGTTTTCATGTGGACATAAGTTTTCAACTCCCTTTGGGTAAATACCAAGGAGTGAGACTGCTGGATTGTACAGTGTATGTTTAGCTTTGGAAAAAACCACCAGACTGTCTTCCACATTGCTGTACCTTTTGCATTCCCACAAGCAACAGGTGAGAGTTCCTGTTGTTCCACGTTCTCACCAGCATTTGGTGTTGTCAGTGTTTCAGATTTGGGCCATTCAAAAGGTGTGTAGTGGTATCTCGTTGTTTTCATTTGTATTTCTCTGATGACATATGATGTGAAACATCTTTTCATTTACTTATTTGCCATCTGTATATCTTCTTTGGTGAGCTATCTGTTAAGTCACTGGCCCTTTTTTTGTGTGTGTGGTACTCGGGCCTCTCACTGTCGTGACCTCTCCCGTTGTGGAGCACAGGCTCTGGACGCGCAGGCTCAGCGGCCATGGCCCATGGGCCCAGCCACTCCGCGGCATGTGGTATCTTCCCAGACCGGGGCACGAACCCGTGTCCCCTGCATCGGCAGGCAGACTCTCAACCACTGCGCCACCAGGGAAGCCCACTGGCCCATTTTTTAATCAGATTGTTCATTTTCTTATTGTTGAGTTTTAAGAGTTCTTTGTATATTTTGGATAACAGCCCCTTATCTGATATGACTTTTGCACATATTTTTCTCCCAATCTGTGGCTTGTCTTCTCATGCTTTTGACAGTGTCATTTGTGGAGCAGAACTTTTTAATTTTAATGAAGCCTTGCTTATCAACTATGTCTTTCATGGATGATGTCTTTGTTGTTGTACCTAAAAAGGCATCATCATATCCAAAGTTATCTAGCTTTTCTCCTATGTTATCTTCTAAAAATTTTATAGTTTTGCATTTTACATTTAAGTCTATGATCCATTTTGAGTTAACTTTTGTGAAGGGTTTAAGGTTTGGGTCTAGATTCATATTTTTGCAAGTGCATGTCCTGTTGTTCCAGTACTATTTGTTGAAGAGACTCTCTTTACTCCATATACTGCCTTTGCTCCTTTGTCAAAGATCAATTTGCTGTGTTTGCAAGGGTCTATTTCTGTGCTCTCTACTCTGTTCCACTGATCTATTTGTCTATTTCTTCCTCAATACTACACTGTCTTGATTAGTGTAGCTCTATAGTAATTCTTGAAGGCAGAAAGCATCAGTTCCCCAACTTTGTTCTTCTCCTTCAATATTGAGTTGGCTATTCTGAGTCCTTTGCCTCTCCATATAAACCTTAGGATCAATTTGTCAAACTAACTTGCTGGGATTTTGAATGAGATTGCACTGAATCTACAGATCAAGTCGGGAAGAACTGACATCTTGACAATATTGAGTCTTCCTATCCATGACCATGGACTATCTCTCAATTTATTTAGTTCTTTTTGATTTCAGTCATAAGAATTTTTCAGTTTTCCTCATACAGATCTTACACATATTTTGTTAGACTTACACCTAAGTATTTCATTCAGGGGGATGCTAATGTAAATGGTACTGTGTTTTTAAACTCAAATTCCATTTGTTCATTTCTGGTATATAGGACAGTGACTGACTTTTTTTTTTTTTATTAACCTTGTATCTTTCAGTCTTCATATAATCACTTTTTAGTTCTAGGAGGTTTTGTGTGTGTGTGTGTGTGTGTGTGTGTGTGTGTGTGTGTGTGTGTTGATTCTCTCAGATTTACACAGGCGATCATGTCATCTGTGAACAAAGGCAGTTTTATGTATTCCTTCCTGATCTGTATACTTTTTCTTTTCTTTTCTTGCTTTATTGCATTAGTAGGACTTTCAGTTTAATGTTGAAAAAGACTGGTGAGAGAGGACATCCTTACCTTGTACCTGCTCTTAGTGGGAAAGCTTTGAGTTTCTTACCATGGAGTGCAATGTTAGCTATAGGTTTTTGTAGACAGTCTTCACCAAGTTGAGAAAGTTCCCCTCTATTCCTAGTGTACTGAGAGTTTTTCCATGAATGAGCGGTAGCAAGTGCGTTCTACATCAATGAAAAACACATTCTAGTACTGTCCTGATCCCTGGAGGCTTCCAATATACAAAGAAAAAGAGAATAATCATAGTACTGCCTTGAAATAAAAAATGCTTAGGGATTTCTAAACATAGGGAATTGAACATCCACACTTTTTTCTGCTCCCTCCAAAATTCCACTAAAATGATAGGAAAGGATTAAAAAAAAAAAAAAAAGAAAAATTATGAAGGCATCAACCAAGAAGAGTTCTGACAGCAGCCCAAGAGATGTCAATAATGTGCTGGAAGCATGAAAACAAAACCTAAGTAGCAACTGACTTAGCAGAGAGGAAAAGGTTAAAAACTAGGTACCTGTTGGAGTGGAAACCAAAAAGAAGTAAGCCAATTAGTGCCACAAAACTCCAGAAGAACTGAGGGTTGGAGGTGCTGAAAACATGAGGGGCTCTAAGTTGCTCTAAGGAACACTTTCAATCCTGGATCTTTTCCATCCTTTTCCATCACAACCACCATGGTTTGGAAAACTGCTCCTCGGCCATAGCCCACAGTCTTCACTATAACCAAAAGCTTCTGGACTTAGGAACATCTGGCAGACCCAAGTGCGTGGGCTAAAGAATTCTGGTGAAAATAGTGGGATCAAGTTAAAGGCTACCTACTGAAAACTGATCCCCCTCCACCCCATCCTTGCTTTCTTCTACCAATCAGAACAATATCATATTGCCAGCCCAAATAAAACTACTGATGAGGAATTGTGTTAGAACCAGCATCGCCTTCCACGATGTCAAAGGAAACATTTGTACTAAACATATGAAATGAGGTAGTGAGCTTTCTGTATGTCATTTATGTTTTCAAGCAATTACCCTGATTATAACTTAAACTTCTCTCATTACATCAGCTTGTCCAGAGAGAGTCCTCTAGAATCCTACCTCCTGTTGATATTAGTGATTAGGAGGCCATGGAAGGTCAGCAAGAAACACACAGATCTGCCACTCGGAAAAAAATTCTACAGCAGAAGGAAGAGAGATCCCATTCCTTTGGCAAAGCACCACCAAGAAGGCTTATTTAAAAATCTGTTAAACTGTTTCTAGGTAATATTTTAGCTGTGAGGGGTTTTAGTGTTGTTGTTGTGGTTGTTTTTTTGTTTTATTGTTTACTATTTGGAAAATCTGCACATTAAAATGCTTCTATTTGGGAATCACTCTAATTTTCCAAGCAAGTTTCAACATACTCAATATACTTACTATTTACTATGCCTTATCTAGTATACCCCATTCTATTTCGTTCTCCATTCAGCTTTGTAGAATGTGGTGTTACAAAGGAGTTTTATGCTGCTGTAATTTGCTGCTGTTGTCTGCATTTATTTCTTTAATGACATAAAACTGAAAAGCTGGCAAAGTAACAAGTTAGTACATAATTTAGAAATTTCTTTGGAAAAATAACCTTCTAGAAATATTCAGAATGGTTTGTTATTAAAATGTTATCAGAGTACATAAGCCTTTTTAATATACAGAACAACAGCCATGCTGTCATAGAGACAAAGCATTTCCTCAATAAAACATCTAGTCTCAGTTCCCAACCCAGGAGCACATAAACTTGGAAATGACCTTGGCAAGTCTCCTTCAAACTTAACTGGCTTCTCCTGATTGTATTGCTAAAAAAATCTGTGAAAGAGCAACGAATTACAAAATGCACGTGGAATATTTTATTAACACTAGTCCGACTGTCTCAACATAAAAAAGATGAAATAAACTTTTTCCATATGGCAAAAATTTAACCTTAAAGTTTATTTAATAAACTACTGTTGCAATACAATGCAACTAGTACAAAACCATCATAGAAATTTCGATATTTCATTAAGTAGCATCTACGTTTTGGATATAGTCAATTTTGTAAATCCCTCAACAAGTAAATGAAGCCATTGCACATAAACTTGTTGCTTAAAGGGAAATCTTCAGGGACATATCTTAGGATTATATTATTCTTAATATAGTAGTTACTAAGATGAAAACCAAATGCCATTCTCAGGCTTACCTACCCTCTGTCAGTTGAAATCACTTATGCCCTATGCCTGAAAGTTCAGTTTCATCATGCTGGGCCAATCGTAGCCAGAGAGGTCATACTAGAGTTCTCCAGTGAAACTGAACCAATGGGAAAGAAAGAAAAAAGGAAAGAAGGGAGGGAAGGAGGGAGGGAGGGAGGGAAGGAGAGAGGGAGGGAGGGAGGAAGCTCTTCATAAGGAATTGGCTCACATGACTGCAGAGTCTGAGAAGTTCCAAGATCTGTGGTTGGCAAGCTGGGGACCCAGGAGAGCCCATGGTGTGAGTTCCAACCCAAAAGCCAGTAGAGAGGGTCAAGACCTAGGAAGAGTCGATTTTCCAGTTCCAGTCCAAAGGCAGGAAAAGACTGATGTCCCAGCTCAAGGCAGTAGGGGAGAAGGAGTTTCCTCTGCTCAGTCTTTTTTTGTTCTATTTGAGTTTTCAACTGGATGAGGCCCACCTCCTTTAGGGAGGGCAATCTGCTATACTCAGTCCACTGATTCAAATGTTAAGCTCATCCGGAAACACCCGCACACACACACCCAGAATAATGTTTGACCAAATATGTCTGGTCACCTCTTGGCCTAGTCAAGTTAACACATAAAGTTAACCATCACAGAAGTGCACTGGGAGCCTGAGACCGGGCCACTGGGACTGCAGAAAAATTCCAAACCCCTTAGAGCAGCATCCCTTCCTGACAGTGACAGTCACCAGCATCACTCCCCATGCCATGCCACTCTAGCGGTGCTCCGCTATTTGTATGTAGTTCCCAGAGTACACCACATTCTCACACCTTCCTTTCCTGGCACAGGGCACCTCCTCTGTCTAGAATGCCTCTGCCCAACTTCTTTTCCTGGATGACATCTATTCAGTATTTTAGGACTCAGGTTGGCTGCCATCCATTCAGGAATTTCTTTCCTCACCCTCACTATCCCTGCCCAGCCTGCTCTACTCTTCTAACAAAACACTGCATTGCAATTGTCTAGTTAGTAGTTACTCAGCTGTCTCCTTTGAGGCCGGGTCTTACTAATTTTTGTATCCCCCGTAATTAACACAATGTTGAGCATAAAATGAGAACTTGAAAACCAAAATGTCTGATGGATGAATCTGAAAGTACTTCAGCTGCCAAAGACCTAGGATCCAACGAACCTGGCTGAGCCCTTGAGGCAAACTTTCCTGGGCCTTGAGGCAAACTTTCCTCTTCCCTGGCCTTGTTGCCCCAATCTACAGGACTCTTCCATTTGGTTTCCCCAACCATAGGCCAGCTTTCCTCTAGGTCTGAGCCCTGTCCTGAGCCCCAGGCTAGAGGTCAGCCTATTTGTGGGGTGGACAACCCTACACTTCACATACTCCTCCCCATTCCCATGTGGTTTGTCTGCTCTGGCCTGTTTCTTCCTACCTGATCCCACCCAACACACTGACATTCTCTCCTCAGACGTGAATTCCTGTTCAACACAAGCATTTACTCACTACTCCCTCGGAAAATGAGCTGTCTATGGACCATTTAGAGGCAAGCCTACTGCAAGGTTAACTTTTCAAGTCTCCTGGCCACACACTGCTAGCTTCTTTCTTTTATCTCCCAACCTAGATGTGATCAACTTACTCTCCTTCCACCTTCTGTTATAATCGCTAGCTTCCTTCACAGAGATAACGTGAGTGACAATGTATTTAATTTAACTCGAAGAAGAAAAAGCAAAGCCAAAAAGTGAAAAGATGCATGAGTGGTCACTGACCTCCTCTGATTCAGGTACAAGGTCTAATTACAAAGTGAGACTAATTTCAGTCTATCAAATATGTCAAGATATGAAGTTTTATCTCCCTCAGAGTAGTCGCTGATGCATCTGAGCCAACGTGTTAAACATATGAGGAAATTCAGCCTAGAAGCTTTTATTTTGGGTTACCCAAAAGTTTGGCTCAAAATAACTTATAGTTATTTTCGGAAATAAAAGTAGCCCTTAGGGGGCTTCCCTGGCAGCATAGTGGTTGAGAGTCCGCCTGCCGATGCAGGGGACACGGGTCCGTGCCCCGGTCTGGGAGGATCCCACATGCCGCGGAGCGGCTGGGCCCGTGAGCCATGGCCGCTGAGCCTGTGTGTCCAGAGCCTGTGCTCCGCAACGGGAGAGGCCACAACAGTGAGAGGCCCGCGCACCACAAAAAAATAAATAAATAAAAGTAACCCTTAAAAATAAACATGGAACATCACTGAGGATATTCGCATTAGTGAGCTGCAAGCTCTGCAAGTATTTCTAAAAGAGAAGTGTAATTAATATTTTGAGTAAAGTTGTAAACTTGTACATTTAAATATACATATCTGTTGTATCTGCCTTCAAAAAATCTCATTATCTCAGGCTTCTATTTCCTTTTCTTGCTCAAGCAATTTGGAATATCAACCACATAATTTATTTTATTGAAGAATCATACTTTGAAAGACATGTATTGAAAACTTTTTAAACAAAATGTTTTTCAAATTAAAATGTCCATTGCCTAATGTGGCCATGCAGTATCTTTATATGTAATATTAATTGCGACTAACTCACTTGGAGAGATAAAGGATAAACTCATGTCTTTTTCCACAACAATGCCATCAGCTTTCAAAACACTGACAAATTGTCCAAATTATTTTTGTTTCCTGGACCTCCCACTGGAGTGTCACTTTCTTCACGTCTCTCCTTTCGCTTGCTTTCAGCTGCTTTAGCTTTAGTCAGGGAGCAGCAGAGAGGTCTCCCTAAACCGTCCACCTGTTGTGATCTCTACATTAACCAAAGTCCATCAGTTCTGTGGGTCCAATGGGGACTTTTCTCTCTAACGAGAAAATCAAAGAGTGCCACACCATAGGAAAGAAAAGTGTCTCTCCCCTATTCTCACTAGTCCTTTTTTTTGGCTATGTCTTGTGGCTTGTGGGATCTTAGTTCCTGGACCAGGGATCAAACCCATGCCCCCTGCAGGGGAAGCACGGAGTCCTAATCACTGGATGGCCAGGGAATTCCCCTCACTACTCCTAATACATATATCCTGATATAGTCTAACTACTCCCATTGTGGTTAGTATGATTGCCCAGTCTGCCTGAAAGAGAACAGTTGAAGAGCAACCCCCCTGCAAGGTAGCAAATGGTTTTTGCACCTGGATGAGTTATCAGATACTTGGAAATGTGGGGACTTAGGGGTTGGGGGGATTTGAGGTACCTCTCCCAGGTTGCAATCTGCCTACAAGCTTTGGTTTTCCAGCCTAAAGATATAATAGTGAAGCAGTTAAAACTGTTGTCCACTTTTTGTCAGCCTTTGATCTTTTTTTCCTTCAAGTCTGCATTTTTGTTCAATTTTACTTGAGTTCAACCACTTAAAATTACGGTGAAGAAACGTCATCCATGGCGGCTCTAGACCCCGAGGGGAATGACGCTTGGGCAACTTCAACCTTTCTCTCCTTCAGGGAACCACAGAGATGGCCCGTCTTCTTCCTTCTCCACTCTAACCACCTGTTCCTCCCCACAAGGATGTCTTCCTTTCAGTCTACTGAGAAAAAGAAGCACTTCCTCTCACTATCCCCATCCTCCTGTTCCTAAAGCATCCGCTGAACACTGGTATTATAACACAATTATCCTCCAGTATTAGCAACTATTGCCACATAACAACCTCGAATCTTCAGTGGCACAGACAAGAGCATTTATCTCCTGTTCGGTCAGTGAGCTGGGGTAGGTCTATGCCATGCATTTCTCATTCTCCTCCTTAGACCAGAAGGCCAGCCAGAGCATGTCCTTCTTTGGAGGAGGACAGAAATGCAAAAGGACAAGCCCCATCCTCAAGCACACTTCAAGCCCCTGCCATATCATATGCGCTAACATCTCGCTGGCCAAAGCAAGTCACAGGATGAAGCCCACATTCAAATGGCATGGAAATACACTACCTCTTTTGTGGGAAGGATACTCTGTTTACATGACAGTGTGAAGGGAGGGGTGAAGTACTGGGACCAATAATTCCATCTATCATATCCTCAAACTTCATCAACTTGTAGGTACAGATGACATAACTTAGCCTAAATACCTGTATGTCAGCATTTTTACAACTCAGTACCTCCCCCTGTCTAATGAAAGACCCTCAGCCCACTTCCAAGGCTCATGAACACTTTCACTATGATAGAGAGAGTACTCTGGAATGAGGGAGGGTCTTCTGTGTTCTCTCATCTACCCAGGCTGCAGACTGTGCCTCCGAAGTCACTAGAGACAGTCAGACCCTGTTGTCATCTGTCTCACTTCCAGAACCTTAATTTCCCTTCAGGACTGAGGCCACTGATACCCAGTTACCTGGCAATATCCTTGAGTATCTCCAGAGTCCTTAGCATCTAGGCCCAGAGAAAAGGGGGAGTTCTCTCATCACCACTCTTCCAAATGTCCACTTTCTGTTGTAGAATCTGACTCTTTAATGGACTATTGACAGCAGAAAGGTCAATTCTCTTCATGGAAGACTGCCCCTTGTCTTCAAGGGTTTCCACTTGAACAAAAGATTCTGCTACCAAAAACTCTGAAACTTACCATTAAACGAATGGCCCACCCAAAAGCTGTGTTTATTTTCCCCTTTTTTGCAATACAGTATGTTTTGAAATAACTCCTAAACTTGTACTATTCCTCCCAAACTTTTTTTTAAAAAAGTCTTGTTTCAGGGCTTCCCTGGTGGTGCGGTGGTTAAGAATCAGCCTGCCAATGCAGGGGACACAGGTTCGAGCCCTGGTCTGGGAAGATCCCACACGCCGTGGAGCAACTAAGCCTGTGCGCCACAACTACTGAGCCTGCACTCTAGTGCCCACGAGCCACAACTACTGAGCCTGTGGGCCACAACTACTGAAGCCTGCACACTTAGACCCCATGCTCCACAACAAGAGAAGCCACTGCAGTGAGAAGACCACACACCGCAACGAAGAGTAGCCCCTGCTCGCCACAACTGGAGAAAACCCACGTGCAGCAACAAAGACCCAACTCAGCCAAAAATAAATAAATTTATTTATTTATTATTATTAGTTTTTAAAAAGGTCTTGTTTCAGTCAGGACCCAGTTTCAAAGTGCCAAAAACAATCTCAGTAATGATACAAAATGTTCAGTGGTTGACAACCGTAGAGGTCTATTTCTAGTTTACATCCCATGTCAGTTGTAGGCTGGCTGTAGATCTGTAGTTCCCTTCTGCATGTCTACATTTCCAGACTCAGGCTGAAGAACAGCCCCTATCAGCCCCGCTGTTCATAAGGCAGAGGATACAGAGAGAGAGGCAGACCAGACAATGTCTCATAAAACTACTCCCTGGATGGGGCACATGTGTCACTTCCATCCACATTCCATTGACTAGAAGAAGTCAATGGCCAAGCCTGACGCCAGTGTGGTGAAGAAATAGGCTTATCCCAGGGAACATACCCAGAGTCAAAAAGCCATAGACGGGGGAGTCAGAAGAGTAAAAACTTGGGAGCAAGAAAACAGTCAGTAGTACTGAACTTCCGAATTTCTACACCACTGCTTTGGGGATCCAATCCCTAGGCCCCTAGGGAGGAGAGGCAGTTGAAGAGGTCGCTTCCTGCTTCCAATCTAGTACTAGTGGTGACCTGAGAAGTAGCTCTTCCTCTGGTGGGTCAGTTCCTACTCCCTGCACTGAGCCCTGACCGATTCCAAGGGTGCACATGGCTATCAATGCTTTGTCTCTCTGCTCTTTCTCTCTGCACTTAGATCCATGCAGGGTAGAAAGACAGCACCCATATACAGTAAAGCTGAGCACACAGGGCTAGAAGGAGATTCTCCCACATCTCAGAAGAACAACCAAACTCAATGACTCTCCTCTGGTTGATGCAGGAAGCAGCAAAGGTGCACGTGGGGCCAGCGCTCGACTAGGAAAATGGCAGCAGAGCTGAGGAGACGGGCTGGAGGGAAGGGTGCCTGCTGGGAGCTGCTGTTTCTCTTTGACCACATCCGTGTAACTACTATGGATCTTGCCCTCTACCAGCTCTTGGCATAAGGAGAAAGCATGTGAGTGGGGAGCCAGGCTTGGCAAGTTTGGGGCAGGAGGAACGTTGACTGGGAATCCCAGTATTCAGGAGAGGACACAAGAAAAGAAGGGAAATGGTGTATTTTTTTAAAGGGAGTCCTGTGTCCATCCATCTAAGCTGGCAGTTCCAGGTAAACAACAGCATGTGTGAGCTGGTAGGTGTATTTCTTAGACCCTTGCATAGGTATCACTACAGATCTATTTGGTGATCTGTAGTCAAACCAGACCACAGTTAACTTTTATTTTCAGTCATCTCTTAAAGGCACTTCAAGGTCTTGTCCATCTTCATTTTTGCAGGACACCATGGATCCGAGCTTTCTGAATGACAGAATTTTATTGCCAACTTTTTGTATCACTAATGACTTGCCCTACTGTCTTTTTTCTCTCGTGTGTGTGTGTGTGTGTGTGTGTGTGTGTGTGTGTGTTCAATATATGATATAGCAGAGATGTAAAAATGTATTTGCACACACTCTCACACATATATACAGAGAGAGAGAAGAGAGATGATTATAAACATGATATTGAACATGATGCGACTCATTCTCCTATATTGGTACATTATTACCTTATATTTATTTGACATCTCCATCCATGGAAGGCCTTTAGGGGAAATGTGAACTATGGCAGTATTAGTATCAGTTTAAATGGAATGTTTTAATTTTATGTAAATTGTATTTACATAACAATACCATTTAAAATTTAACTATTATGTTGGTCTTTAACTTTCATGATAAAAATTCTCTATACTTCAATTTTTTAAAAATATAATTTAAAAAATTCTGTATCAGCAACAAATGCTCAAAAAGATAGTGATGCTGAGATTTCTTTGGTCAATTCTTTTCTACTCTGAAACGATCAGGGTTTGTATATTCATCTGCATCTAGTGTATGAAAACATTCTTCTACTGCTCTCTGCATCTTCCCTTGCCAACCATCTGATTGAGTGTTTTGCTTGACTTGAATCTGCTTAAAGGATATTTGCCTTTATCCTTTTCTTATTCTTATTGCATCTTTCAGCTTAAGTGTAAAATCTTCTGGTTTTGCCATTTTTATCCCACCGGACATCACTATTTCTCTTTAATCTTTTGTATTCATCTGATCTAGCTTTCCACTGTGTGTGGATTTCCCATTTGGCTTTAAGCTGCTTATAGAATTCTTATTTTGGCTAATTAGATTTAATTCTGAAAGCTGAGAAAGGACTGCATGGATCACTTTCTGCCCTTCCATCCCCCCAAAAAAGTTCTGTCTCAGAGGTAGGTGTCTGGAGCCTAAATAAATGCAGGTCCAGACATCCGTGGCATCACACACATGGTATCATCTTATGGGACACAATAGAAATTCCTATGCCCCAACCTGTCTTCCTGCCAAATTTCCCCCACCTCCTGCCTGCTGTCTGCTGCTTGGAATATCTTTATCTGGGAGGTAAGCTTTGCATTCCACAATTACAAGTGGAATGCACAGACACGTGGGGGAGGAAAAAATTATTTAAACTTACTTAAATTTAAATTTTCCTAGACTTGAGAGAATTTTTCTTTCTTTCTTGAGAGCAAGTTTCACTAGGACACAGACCCTAGGTGCCAGAAAGTTAAGACAATGAAATTGTTCTACTGTGCCTGTTGTCCAGGCTTACCAAAGTACCAAAATCCAGGCTCCTCCGGGGATCTGGCTCACATGAGAAGGAATGGCCATGGGAAGGGGATCCAGACTGCTTTGGAATGTACTTGGGGGGAGCAAAGTCAGCCTAGAGCCCCCTTGCTCCTCCCATTTTACTTCATCTCTTCTGGAAGGCAACTTGAACTCAACTAAACTCCATACTCTAATGTTTGGAGCAACACTGAATAGAATAGACAGATTCTTTTCTACTTCTACTGTGACCATAATTTCTGTTCTAAGTGGACAGCCTGTGAACAATTGTTGACATTATTTTGAGTGTACAATTGACTTATTCTATCTACATGTGTCTATAGGCATAACGATAACTTCTTACCAAAAGTGAGATCACACTTTAAATGCTTTTGGCAGAGGTCAAGTTAAAGAATCTATCAAAACAAAACTAAGCAAGAAATGACAACCAAAAATCAAAACAATTAAACTCATTTTCTTACGGTAGGTTATTTGAGAAAACTACAACAAACCCAGAAAACCTTTTACAATTTAATTATTTTTCGATCTACTGAAAATATTAAACTTAATATTAAAATCATTTCACCTTAGTTCTGAAATGCTTCAAAGCACGCCTACATACAATTAACACCAACGTATCCAACTAAGTATTTCAAAGTATTACAGTAAAATCATCATTCTAATAATTCCCCGAAGACCCAAGAAAATCCATCAATCAATCATAGAATCGAAAACTCTTAGACTTGAGCTTACAGATTTCCCAGAAACTCTGCAGAAACTCTCTTCTGATTTCTGTACCTGGCCACCTCTACTATCTCTTGGGTCTTGGTTGTGTCTCTTCCTTTCACATCCTTGAACTTGCCCTATCATCAATTATTGTGTGTACATATACATATATTCAATCCTTTCTTCTTTGCAGGCTCCCTTGTCTTTATCTACTAACATGCTCTACTATATCAATGTCCAAGATTCAAAGAACAACATGCTGCTCTTATAAAATGTTTTACAGTACTATCCAATTTTCTATCAGACAGAGCAATACCGATCAGCTCACTTTTGACTTCTTTTTTGAACAGATAGTACATGTTCGTGGTACAAAATTCAAAACAATACACATTCTTTAAAGCATATTTTTATTTTCATGGTTTTTACTTTATAACTACCTGTAAATATTTTGGAACTGAGTTTTTCATTTAACATATTGCTAACATTCATCCATACTGTTGCGTGCCACTACAGCTTATTCAGATCGACTAAAATATTCCACTCTGTAAATATAACAGTATATTCATACACTTTCTTGTTAATGGACATTTGGGTTATTTTCAGATTTTTGCTGTTTGGAGAACACACTATGTGTCTTTGTTTGTACATGTGCGAAAGTTGTTCTTGGATAAATACTAGGAGAGGAATTGTTGGATCCTAAGGAATGTAAATATTCAACTTCAAGAAAAAATATCAAACTGTTTTCTAAAGTAGTTGAATCAATTCACACTCCCACCAGTGGAAAATAACAAACCCTGTGGAGTTACATCCTCTCCAACACTTGGTACTGTCAGATTTTTCTATCGTGCCAATAAAAGTGATATAAAGAGTTATCTAATTAAGATCTAGATATTTTCATTTCCCTGACGATGAATGATATTGAACATCTCTTCATATATTTAATGTACATAAGTGTTTTTTCATCTGTAAAATGACTGCTCCTGTCTTTTGCCCACTTTGCTATCAATTCTTTGCAGTTCGTTATTGGTTTTAGGCTTAATTACATATTCTTTTTTTTTTTTTTTTTTTTTGCGGTACGCGGGCCTCTCACTGTTGTGGCCTCTCCCGTTGCGGAGCACAGGCTCCGGACGCGCAGGCTCAGCGGCCATGGCTCACGGGCCCAGCCGCTCCGCTGCGTGTGGGATCTTCCCGGACCGGGGCACGAACCCTTGTCCCCTGCATTGGCAGGCGGACTCTCAACCACTGCGCCACCAGGGAAGCCCTTTCATTTATGTTTGTTTGCTTTAATATCTCTTAACAAGGATTTATAATTTCCTGTAGAAGTCTTGCTCATGTTTTGTTAGATTCATTTCTAGATAAGTGATATTCTCTGATCATATTACAAATGGCATCTTGTCTTTAACTTTCCAGTTGTTTGCTGTGTGTTTATAGAAATGCAACTGACTTTATTATCTTGCTAAACTCTGCAATTATTTCTAATAATTTATAAATTGCTTTGTGTTTTCTGTTAACAATCATATTTCTGCAAATAATTAAAATTTTACTTCCTCTTTTTCCAATTCTTAAGCATCTCATTTTTTGTTGTTGTCATTTTATTTCACTGGCTAGGACCTCCAATAAAATGTTGAACAGACGTAGTGATAGTGGGCATCCTTGTCTCATTTCAAATATTGAATCTGCCTTACATCCCTGGAATAAATACTTGATCACGGTATATAATTATTTATTGCTGAATTCTATTTGTTAATATCTTGTTAGGTATTTTTGTATCTATATTCATGAGAGATACTGGTCTGTAATTTTCTTTGTTTGAACTGTTTTTTTTTTCTGGTTTGATATCAGAGTAATACTAGCATCTTAAAATAAGTTGGGAAGTGTCCCCTCCTCTTTTATTTTTTGGAAGAGATTGTGTAAATTTTGATTTACTTCCTCCTTTAATGTTTGGTAGAATTCTATAAAACCATCTGATCCTGGAGATTTCTTTTTGGGGAGTCTTTTAATTACAAATTCAATTTACTTAATATTTATAGGGCTATTCAAATTATCTGTCTCTTATTGGGTGAGTTACAGTAGCTTGTGTGCTTTGAAAAATTTGTTCATTTCATCTAAGTCGTTAAAATTATGTGTGTAGAGTCGTTGGTAGTATTCCCTTACTACCCTTTTGGTATCAGTAGGGCCTACAGTAACATTCCCTGTTTTATTCCTGGTACTAGTAATTTGTGTCCTCTCTTTTTTCTTTGTCAGTCTTGCTAGAGGTTTGTCAATTTTATTGTTCTTTTCAAAAAACCAGCTCTTTATTTCACTGATTTTCTCTATTGTTTTTTGTTTTCAGTTTCATTGATTTCTGCTCTTTTTATTTCCTTCCTTCTTCGTTGGATTTATTTTGCTCTTCTTTTTCTAGGCCACTGCAGTTGGAGCTTAGCTCATCAGTATTGGATTTTTTTTTCCTAATGTATCCACTGTCATGACAATTGTTTTCTCCTATAGTTAAGTCGTCATTTCTCTTGCTGCTTTCAAGATTTTTCCTTTATCTTTAGCTTTCAGAAGTTTGGCTATGATATGTCTTGGTGTAGACTTCTTTGGGTTTATCTTCTTTGGATTTTGCTCAGCTTATTAAATCTGTAGGTTTATGTTTTATGCAAACTTAGAGTTTTCAGCCATTATTTCTTTGAGTTCTTTTCAGCCCTACCCGCTTTCTCTTCTCTTTCCAGGACTCTGATGACACAAATGCTAGATCTTCTGTTATTGTCACATAAGTCCCCAAGGCTCTGTTTTCTTTTCTGTCTCTCCTTCTCTGTCTCTGTCTGTCTCTCTCTCAGACTGTCTTCTCTGTGATGTTCAGATTGGGTAACCCCTATGGCTCTATCTTCCAATTCACTGATGCTTTCCTCTGTCCCTCCATTCTAATCCATGTATGTCTATCCATTGACTTTTTATTTTGGTTATTGCATTTTGCAGTTCTGGCATTTTCATTTAGTTCTTCTTTATATTTTCTATTTCTTTGCTGAGACTTTACATTTTCTTATTAGTTTCAAGTTAGTTCAAAATTGCCCATTGAAGCATTTTTATTATGGCTGCTTTTAAATTTTTCTTGGGTAATTCTAACATCTCTGTCACCTCAGTGTTGGCATCAGTTGATTGCCTTTTTTTAATCAGTGTGAGATCTTCCCGATTCTTGATATGAGTGGTTTTTCAGTTCATTTTGGGCATTATGTTACGGTATTCTTGATCCTACTTAAACTTCTGTTTATCTGGCGTCTACTAACATCACTCCAGCAGAGGAAGGGGAGGGATGCCTTGTTAGCACCAGGTTGGGGTAGAAGTCTAGGTTTCTCTTAAGAGTCTGTTGACATCTAAGGGGTGGGTCTCTTCATTATCGCCTGGCAAAGAAGGGGAGTCTAGCTCCCCAGTAGACCTCCACTGATAAGTCCATGGGAGGGAGGGGTAGGAGTGCTTCATTATCACCTCTCTGGTTACCTCCACCACACCATGATGGGGGGATGGAGGGTGGCCTCATTACCAATGTGTGGTGTCAAAAGTCCTCTCTTACTAGGCCTTCCCTAATACCATCCTAGTGAGGAAAAGGAGGGCAACTTGTTACTGCCACGTGGGGGTAGAAGTCTCGGTACCCCACATGGTCTTCACTGGCATGAAGGAAGGACGTCTAATTACTGCCCAAGAGAAATAGAAACCTAGGCTCCTTACTTACCTTGCCTCTGACATCATCCCAGAACCAGGATTGGGGTATCTCTTTCAATTTTTTTTTTATATATTTTGAAGTCATTTCATGATTTATCATTATTGTCATCCCTAATGATGCTCTTCTTTGGAAGGGGGCATCCTAAAGTCTATTTAATTAGATATACAATTTTTTTTCATTAGTATTCCCCTGCCTTTTTTTTTTTTTTTTATCTTTTTACCTTCAGTCTTGTTATATCATGATGCCTGAAGTTCGTCCATTGGAAACAGCATAATTCTGGGTTTTTTTTCCAATCTGTCAACATCTGTCTTTTTGTCCTTTTATATTTATTATAATTATAGATTTTTGAACATTTTTTACCTACCTAATTTTTCTACGTCTTTTAAAAAAATTCATTCTATGATTTGTTTTTTAATTGGGTATCTATATTTACCTCCTAATAAAACATCTTGAACACAAATACCTCACTTTCCCTTCAACCCTCATTTTGTTGATATTATTCAGACTTCCGTACTTTTCAGATTATTATGCATAAACTATTTTATTTTCTTTCATGTTAGTAACTTTTTAAAGACAACAACAAAAAAGCTACCAAGGTATTAAATCATCTTTACTTCATATATTTATTGCGGCTTCTCCTAAATTTGCCTCTTCATTTTTTTAACTGCATCATCTAAAACTCTTTTCAATGAGAATCTTTGAGTGGGAAAACTTCTGAGGTCTTATGCATGACAGAATATTTTTATCCAGCTCCCACATTTAAATGACAAAATCCTAGATTCTACATTGTTTTCCTTAAATATTTTTAAAATACCACTATTTCTTACATTGTTATTTTTTTAATATGAGCTCAATCTAATCTCGTTCCTCTGAATGTGATCTGCCCTTTTAGAACTTTCTCTTGTTTCTTTGATACTATTTGACTGTAATATGTTTAAGGGCAGGTTTTCTTTATCACTCTAAGGTCTCTTTTAACATGAGTTCTTTCATCTTTTATTTTAAATTGTGGGAAATGTATTTCTTCAAATATTTTCTCTCCATTATTAGTTCTTTTATGGGACTCCTATTGTTCAGATCTTATCACTGTTATTTCTTTCTTTCATAGCCTTTCTTTCGCATTTGTAATTTCTTGTCCTTTCATCCTTCTGGGAATTTCCTCAAGTCTATCTTCCAATTTACTAATTCATTTCTCAGCTGTATTTATTCTGCAACTTATCCCATTAGAATTCTTTATTTCAACTATCATACTTTTTTACCTAATATTTCTGCTTGATAATTATGTTTTGTTCTTATTTCATATTGTTAGTATTTTCCTTTTCTTATTTTAAATTTTTATTTTATTTTATTTTTTATTTTTATTGCCCTAGTTTTAAATTATTTATATGTCTTTCTAACAGTTCTGCTTCTGATGGAATATGTAATCTAGTGATTGTTTTTCTTTTGAAATAGTTGTGCTATTCCTACAATCTGTTATTTTGGGCTGGGAGCTCATTCTCCTCTAACGGCATCAGTTATTTTATCAGGCCAGACTTCAGCCCTTGTCAGCGTAATTAGTGCAGGAGAGGGGGTGGGGTGAACGGGAGATAGGGTGGAGGCACCAGAAAACCACACTTAATCATTCCTTTCCCAACAAAACAGCTCAGGTCAGGGCTTTGCTGTTTGCCCTTCCTGGGAGAAGCTACATTAAAAGACACCCCATAGTTTGTAAATCCTCAGTTTTGGGGATTTGGAGGAGAAACACAAGAAGTGGACAAGTAATCAGAGGTTGGTGTTTTTCTCAGCACCTCACAAGTTCAAGACTGCTGCGCTGTTCTGATTTTATTTTTGAGATTTTTGGATCAGAGCTCCCACTGCAGGTAAAAGGTGGGGACTTTCTGGTCCCCAGGCAATGTTGGGAGAAGTAAGAATAAAACTCCAAATTCCTAAGCTCTATTCCTATCGTACCCTCCCACAGACACGCTGAGTCGCCTCTTGTCCCAGGTCAAAGTCTCACCTCTCCCCAGACACAAACTCACCACTTCCCATCAGCTAAAGTCACTCCAGGAATTTCTCATAGTTTTCTCCATAGTTTGGTATTTTCTCTCCACAGGCAATGATTCTCAATCTTGGCTGCATGTTAGAATTACCTGGGGAGATTTTTAAAAATCATAATGCTTAAGCCACGCCCTAGAACAATTAATTTAGACGCTCCTGGGATGGGAAAAAGGCATCATTTTCAAAAACAATGTGCAGCCAAGGTTGAGAACTACACTCTAGCTCCTGCAGGTTGATCTTGCAGGTAGAAACCAGCAGTTGGGCTAGTTTAGTATCTTGGTAAAAACTAAAATCATAAATGACCTCTCCATAGCCAAACAGAAGTCCTTTCTAGCTCTTCAATCTCATGGGTACCTACCTCCATGGCACTTGGCCTGCTCTCTTGAAAGTCTTCCCTCTGGTTGCTGAGACTGTACACTGCCTTGGCCCTTGTCTAACCATCTGCACAGCTGCTCTTTCTCCCTCCTCCCCATCAAAACCCTAAAGTTGGTTGCTTTTCAATATTCGTAGTCTATGGTTCCTTCTCTCCAAGAACTCTGCCACCAAGTATGTTTATAAAACAACATCTCCAGCCCTAGTCCCTCTCGCAAGTTCTTTCTCTTACACACCTCTATGTGGATGTCTTGTTGGCATCTCAGATGCCACATAAATGTGTAAAATAGAACTCATAATTTCTGCATAAAACAGCTCCCCCTATGACTTCCTTTCATCAATCCAGTCACCATTTTCAGGGTCATCTTTAGTTCTTCCTTCTACAGTCTATTTCCAAAGTGCAGTTGGACTTTTCTGTGCACTACCACTTTTACATCCTGATTTCCGTCTTTCAAGTACACATCCTAAGAATTTCCTGTCTAGACTACTGAATCAGCCTTTTGTTTAATTTCCCTTCTCTTGATACTCCCTACCACAAAGTAATCAATACCCCACAGTCAGATTATTCAATACAGGATACAATTCCAATCATGACACTCACAACCCATTGCTCAAACCCATTAATAACTCATCAACCACTTACATTCAAAACAAACCTCCCGGCATCCAATTCCCTTAAGCAAGGCCCAAACTATCTTTCTGGCCATGTATGCTAGTACTTCTTCACATTAGATTTTTTTAAGTGGGAAGAACACAAATTTTAATAATATTTGGTTTCAAATTCCAATCTGCTGTTAGAATCTTGGATAAGTTCCTAAACCAACATGAGTCTCAGTTTCCACAACTAAAACGACAAACAAAAAAACAAAAACAAAAAATAGAGATAATAATTGACAGGACTATTAAGTATATTAAATGCAATTATGTATTAAATTATAATATTATGATATTCTTATTAGCTCGTCAACCCCCTACTGCACCTGGTTTAAGCCTTTTATGTATTAGGAGATAAGAAAGATTTTTTGATTTTTGTCTTCTGTTTAATTTAGTCATTATATGTAGTTGTTTCTCCTGGTTATGTTCTAGGCCAAGGGCTGACAAACTATTGCCCATAGGCTGAACCCAGCCTGGGCTTAACCCAGACTCATCCAATCATTTCAGTGTTGCCTATGGCTGCTTTCACACTACAACAGCAAAGGTGAGTAGTTATGACAGACAGGACATGGCCTGCGAAGACTTAAATATTTATCTTTCCCTTTATGGAAAAGGTTAGACCCTTCTAGGCTCTCTTCCTTTCCTCACTCCGTATTCTCTCCCCAGGTGTGATGGTTTTAAAATATGTTCACAAATTCTTTAACAAACTCACTTCAAAAGGTGGAGCCTACCTCCATCCCCTTGACTATGGACTCAATTTAGTGACCTCCTTATAACAAACAGGATGTGACAGACATGACAGTGAGTGGCTTCTTAGGTTAGGTTGTAGAAGGCCTTGTGACTTCCATCTTGCTCTTTTGGATCAAGAAGCCAACCACCAGGTCATGAAGACGCCCAAGCAGCCTAAGGGGAATCCCAGGTGGAGAAGAACTGAGGTCTCCTGCCAACAGAGACCACCCTGCGTGAATCACTTTCAGGCGCAGTCGGAGCCTTCAAATGAACTTGCTGACTACAGCCCCAGGCAACGTCTTGGCTGCAAACCCCACAAGAGACCCCAGGCCAACCACCTGGCTAAGCTACCCTGACCCATAGAAACTGTGAGGATAATAAATGCTTGGTGTTGTTTTAAGCCACTAAGTTTTGGACTAATTTTTTATACAGCAATAGGTAACTATTACACTGGCCAACATCTGGTTCCCATCTACAGGCCAAAGACTTTCAAATGTACAACCACAGCCTGGACCTTTGTATGTAACTGCCTCTTCTGCATTTCTGAGATATCTCAAAGGTATCGAAAACCTAACATACGCAAATTTATGGTCTCTTCCCATTCAAATATGATCTTTCTCCAATACTCTCCTTCTCAGGAAATGGCACAATGAGTTGAATCCATAAGCTGCAAAACTGGACACATGTGATATTTCTTTCTCCTTCATACCCTATATCCAGCCCATTGCCAAGTCCAGCCAAAGTACCTGCTAGATAGCTCTCAAATCAGAGCACGGCTCTCCAGCAGTACTTGGAAGATAGTTTTTCTTTGTCTCTGGCATCTGTTGCTTATGAGAAGTCTCCTATCAGAGCAACATCCTTTGGAGCTAAGCTGTCTTTCCCTCTGATAGCTTTTGAGATTTTCTCTGCATCCTGGAGCCCAAAAGTGGATTTGTTTTTATTTATCCTACCTAAGATGTAGTGTAATTTTCTGTCGGAAGACGTAAATAGCTCTTCAGTTCTCGGAAACTTGTAACCATTGCCTCCTCCTTTTAACTATCCTCTCTATTCCCTCTCTATTAGTCAGAGTCCATTCAGGAGACAGAACCCACACCAGTGATTTTAACAGGCAGAAGTGAATCTAAAGAATTGTTAATCAGGCAAGAGGTAAAAAGGAGGGACCAGGGTATGTAGGTAGTAACTGCAGTAGGCTGTTACCCCCACTAGGGTTAGGGGAATAAAAGGATAAGAATGGGATTATTAAAATTTAGAAGCTTAGGGCTTCCCTGGTGGCGCAGTGTCTTTACGAATCCGCCTGCCAATGCAGGGAACATGGGTTTGATCCCTGGTCCGGGAAGATCCCAAATGCCGCGGAGCAACTAAGCCCTTGCGCCACAACTACTGAGCCTGCGCTCTAGAGCCCGTGAGCCACAACTACTGACTCCCATGCCCTAGAGTCCATGCGCTGCAACTACTGAACCCACGCGCCATAACTACTTAAGTCCACGTTCCATAACAACTGAAGTCCGCGTGCCTAGAGCCCATGCTCTGCAAAAAGAGAAGCCACCACTATGGGAAGCCCACACACCACAACAAACAGTAGCTCCTGCTCGCCGCAACTAGAGAAAGCCCATGTGTAGCAACAAAGACCTAATACAGCCAAAAAGAAAATAAATAAAATTTTTTTTAAATTTAGAAGCTTGGAGGAGAGAGTCTGCATAACTAAAACTAATACCTTTGAGGAAAGAGTGCCGGCCAGCTGGTACTTGGTTTCTGAAAGGATACAATGAGGCTGGTTATACAAGCTTTGGGAAAACTGCAAATTGGAATTACTGCTGCTACTGGAATGAACTGCTACTACCAGGACAGGCATTAAACATCGTTCCCTAAACCCACTTATCTACGCTCAGAACCCAATAGGCCAAGTTTTTGGCATATGTCAATTTCCCCCTTGCTTTCAAGCTCAGCTGTATATTATAAGTGTGTCTGGAACAGATAGGAGTGATTCCCTCACCTGCTTTGTCATTTGTTTGGAGTCTCTGTCCACAGCTCTTCATCTCAACTGTCCTCACCCTAATCCAGGGCTGGCAACTCTTCTTGGGACTATTAGTACCGTCTTCTAACTTGTCTACCTGCATTCATTCTAGCGTGTCTACCATCTTGCCTTCAACTCTAATGCTAATGTTTTCTTAATGCTAATCTAAGAAGATCATGTCTTACTTAAATCCCTTCCCATTGCTCTTAAAATACAGACAGACATTCTTCCTATGTCCCACAGGGCCTGGTACATCCTTACCCTGCTCACTGCTCTGGTACCACCTTACATCATGCTCCCTTTCTTCTGTGTTCTCTGGCTACTCCGGCCTTCTTTTCTCTTCTCAAATAGGACAAAGCCTTTGCATGTGCTGATGGCCCTGCCTGGGTCACTCCTCTCCCCAACTCTCTGCGTGGTTAATCATCACTCATTCTGCAGATCACAAATCCAATGGCATTTCCTCCAGGAAGCCTTCCTTGCTCCCTCAGACTAGTTCAACTCTCTATTTATATGGTCTCACAGCCTTGGGCATCTTGCCGCTACATAGTCTATTACAAATTATTTGATAACATCTCCTGCTGGGCTGTAAACTCCAAAAGAGAAGACATGTAAGCATCCTAAAGCCCTGGCAAGAACTTCTGCACACAGTAGGCATGTAATAGCTGTTTACAAGATGAATAAGTGAACCATACTGAATGTTGATTGAACTTCACCATGCTTTGCACAAATCAGCCTGTAACACTCACCCCTTCCTCTGATCTTCTGACACATTCATATAATTCACCTGGCATATTTCTTTTCTTTTTCTGCCATGGCCCTGGTATTCTCAGCATATTATTAATTAAGGTCAGGGGGCTCTATAATATTTCTGAATTCCCAGTGTCTAGCACAGTGCCACTGTGATGGTATGCAACTGACAAATTCTTATTCATTACAGTAAGAACTTAGTGCCATTACAGTTGATACAATTTGCTAATTCAATTATTCCTCCAAGTAGTATACAACTTTTAAAGCTGCTCTTCTCAAGTAATTAAACGTTATAATTATCTAACACACTATTAGGCAATGCGAAGCTTCATGGCTGTTAGTCCATTATTTCCAGCTCTTTATATTTTAAATTAATGACATATTACAGTAATTTAAAGAAAAAACTTTTTAAATGCTTTACTTTGGCTGAAAATACAAATATCTTCAGAGGGTTTCAAATGGTTTAAATTACCCAGATGTGGTGACCATGCAGTGAAAGCTTAGAAAGGCCCCAAAGAATTCCCTAAGAATGATACACGAGCCAAGGACATGACATTCATCTTGGAGGTTCTTTCTCCCCCTGAACAAGTTTGATAAAATGCTTTTTCTTCCACTTTGACCTTAACACTTTGAAATCACTTATTTTACAAAAGCCCTGTGGTCCAAGATGATGGCAAGCGGAATAGTGACTTCTGTCTCATATTTCTATTGTGCATGCTTTATGACTTTGGTTTAAGGGAGTGCTTTTCCATAAAAGTTTTTAGATTGATTTCACTCCCATGCCTCTGTTGGCCTCCTCTGTACTTCCACGAACAACAGCTTTGTGCCTTCAAAGCTGGCGTCAAGCACAGCCCTCTACCTCCACGGCCTTGTCCAATTGTTCCAGGAACCCAGTTTTACAGCAGCTGAACACATATGTGTACTTATCCAGGTTTCATGCTTCAGCAAACTCCTTATCTCGGCTATTTTTATGAATTGCATTGATTTTATTTTAGCGCCCAAGCACAGTAGTATCTTACAGCTTACTTTAAGAAAGAGGTGTTCAAATATTTTCTAGTATTATATTTGTAATTTTTCTCTGCTAAGCCATCAGCCTTATTACAGCACGACTTACCTTGCAGACCTCCCTAAATTCAGCTTAACTTTCTTCCATCAGTTATTCTAATCTGGTATATCTAGGAGGATGACAGCTAATGCTTTGCCAGAGAGCTATAAATATTGCCATGAATTTGTTTCCACTTGACATCCAGAGTGGCTCCACTGATAGTGTTCACAGGCCCTCTTGTCAACATACCAAATATATCAACAGGCCTGGTCATGAATTCTCAAGGTATTTGTAAGATCATGAAAGTGTTTTCAAATCGAGAGGAACAAATATCTCATGAAACAAATATTCTTTTCCTGTAAGATCATTTTTATGTAAAATATAATACAGTCTCCAATTTTATGCCGTATATAACATTACATGGGAACTTTATGCATTTTAAAATTATTTACTACTAACTATAAATTTATAAAGAAAGATTTAGCATACTATTCCGTCCTCAGGTTTTTTTTAATCTGTTGGGTTGTGTCTGTTTTTCTAAAGGATTATCCTCTGCCATCTTCTAACCTGGCATTTTAGGACATATGCACGATTCTTTCATAAAACTAGATGATGTCTGTTTATCAGCCTCACATACATACTTATTGTTGTCATTGGCTTGACACTTTGCAGACATTAAAAAAAAAGGTTCTTGATGCCTCTTGCTCTAAACGCTTTCTAGCTTGTTTCAAGGATGTGAAGTTTTGGTTAATTCTGGCCCAGGTAAGTATTTTCCACATCAACCTAGAGCATCCTCATACTTATCTCATAAAACCAAGCTGCCAAAACACGTTTTCCAGTGACCATCAATACTTTATATTTAGCTAATAGGCATATCTAATATTTTAATTTTTCTAAGACTTTCTGTTAATAGGGAAAGAGGGGAGTCCCAGTACATACCACATTTAAAAGTAAGTTACTTTATATTACTGAAAAAAGGTTATTAAAAATCATAGGTGCTGCTTCAATAAAAAGCAACTTTTTAAAGTTTTTAAAAATAGCTGAGTCTTTCAAATTTAGCCTGAAACGGGAAAGTGGAAATAAGAAAACCAGGGATTTAACTGGAAGGTTCGCTGTTGTGATATTAGTGGCCACATCAGGTGCCAGGAAAGCGGTGCCTCTCCCTTCTTATGCCATCCAGCTCCTAGAGAAGTTTCACCATGCTCCCTCTGAATTCACTGGGCAAACTATCCAGCAATCCCACTTCTGGGTGTATATCCAGAAATGAAAACAGGATATCGAGAAGACATCTGCACTCCCATATTCATAGCAGTATTATTCACGATGGCCAAGATAGAGAATTAACCGAAGTATCCATCAATTGATGAGAGAATAAATATACAGCATATACATATATACACATATATATACTCAATGTAGTGTGTGTATATATATATATATACATACACAGACACAATGTTGTGTATATATATACACAATGTAACATATATATATGTACATACATACACACACACACACACACACACACACACACAGGAATATTATTCAGCCATGAGAAAGAAGAAAAGCCTGCTATTTGCGACAACATGATGGACCTTGAGGACATTACGCTGAGTGAGATAAGTTAGACAGAGGAAGACAACTACAGTATGATATCGCTTATATGTGGAATCTAAACAAGCCAAACACATAGAAACAGAGTAGAATGGTGGTTACCAGTGGTGGGGCAGGGGAGTAGAATTGGGGAGACGCTGTTAAAGGGTACAAATATGCAACCAGAAAATGAGTAAGTCCTAGGGATCTAATGCACAGCACAGTGATTACAGTCAACAATATCATATTATACACTTCAAATTTGCTAAAAGTCTTGATATTAAATGTCCTCATCACAAAAAAGAAATGACATGATAATGATATGACATGATAGAGTTGTTAGCTAATGCAATATTGGTAATCATATTGCAACATATAAATGGAAAAAATCAACACATTTATACCTCAAACTTATATCTCAATTTTTTCTCATTTATTTATTATTTTCTCATTTATTTATTATTTCTCAATTATATCTTTTTTTTTTTAAGAAAGAAAAGTCAAGGTCACCTATCACTAACAAGTCCTGAAACCAAGCAGTTATCTACCTTAGAAGTGATTCTCATGAAAAACCAGCAGCTTCAATGTCCTCTTGGAAGCCTTTCCTGACTCTCCTGGATACACTTGACCACTCCCTTCTTGTGTCACCACTGTACTGATATAAACCACTGTTGGGACATATATGACACCTTCCTTTGTGTATTTGTATACCTGTCTGTTCTCTCTACTGGACCATAAAGCCCGTGATCCCAGGAATACTATGGCATTTCTCTCTAGCACTTCACACAGTCAAGGCCTAGGATGTTTGTTGACTACATTCTTCTGGACATGGTCATAGAAAGAAAACACAGACTTTAGCACCAGCACACTCTGCAATTAACTGGGAAACAGAAGCCACAGAATGTAACAAGCTAGATTCATTCATTTTGAGCAAAAGCCTATAACCCATATGAGGCAGGGCTGTAAAACAGATTTTTTAATAGCAAGAGTGACCTTGGAAGATCACTCCTTTCTGAGCCTTCACACTGTGATCACACTGATTAGCTAATCTTTGGCACCACAGAAAGGATCCTTTCTGTTGTTGTTGTTCAATCTTTTGTCAATATTTAGAAATTGTTGCCAGGTTATTTAAGAGTTTAGAGATTGTAATTCCATGTGAAATTTGGCTGTACAACCTGTGCTTCTCCCAGTCTATGTCCTTTGTATTGCCAAATGTGAAACAGTCAAAAAGTGCATTCCTTCATCATTTTCCTCTTACAAAAAGAAAACTGGAAAAATATATTATTTGCTTTTAAGTGGAAAAACATTCCATTTTCCAGCGCCGGCACTTCAAGAAATATTTTAGCTCTCTTGTTGAAATTTTTAGAAGGGATCACGTTATCATACATTTTACACTCCTGGTCAAGCTGTCATCACTACCAATGCATTTCCGTAACTACCTACATATGTCCATTTCCTTGAGAAAGGAGAAGCAGAAAGATACTAATTCTCCTAGTGTTTCACATGCCTTGGAATTTTTATAGGTCAAGTCTCAGATCGTCAGAAATGGAAGTATGGAAATTTTCTCTTGGAACACCAAACCTACATAAAATACTACCTTTAATGTAATCAACTTTTTTTTTTCAGAACCATAAATACTTCACCAACCTTTAAGCACCTTTTTTTTCAACAGTACACATAGCATTTATGAACAAGAAATGAAGGTGAGATTGCTTCTAGATAAATTTACCTTGGTAATAAGAAAAATATGATCTAATAGAGGAAACCTTTGGCTAAACTGAAGACAGAGAATGATACGGGAATTGGGAAACCTATAGCCACCCAGTCATCCTTTAAATAGAGGCCTTGTAGAATACACTCTAGTTCATGTTCTAACAGAAACGTGAAACAGAAATCTACTTTTCCATCCCAACTGGATTTCTTCAACATGCCGCCTTCTCCCTAATGAGTTGGAATTATGTGCACCGTAAAGCAGCCCAACACATCTGAAATGCTGACATTTCATTTTTAAATCAAACAAATACATCCACTGGGGAACAAGAGCATAAAGCGGGCTTTTGACAGAAATTAATGGGGGAGAGACTGAAATACTTTTCTCCGTCATAACGGAATCCACTGTTGAAAGCTGCCAGTCATCTTACCTGAATCTGAGATTATCTCCAGGACTATATTTGGTCGAAAGAATAGATCTTATGAAGGTGGAATGAGAAATCACATTTGGATGGACACATTTAAGAAAAAAAGGAAAAACACTTCTTTGCTTCTTTTTTTTTTTTTTTTTTTTTTTTGCGGTATGCAGGCCTCTCACGTTGCGGAGCACAGGCTCCGGACGCGCAGGCTCAGCAGCCATGGCTCACGGGTCCAGCCGTTCCGCGGCATGTGGGATCCTCCCGGACCAGGGCACGAACCCATGTCCCCTGCATCGGCAGGCGGATTCTCAACCACTGCGCCACCAGGGAAGCCCTGCTTCTTTTTTTTTTAAAAAATTGTATGAATATAGAGTTCAAGGAAAAACTTTAATTTCATTGCAAAAACAAATGATAATGAAAGCAAATGAGCTCATATCATCAAAAAAATTTCTGCAAAAATAAATCAGAAAAGACATGTTTCAGGAAGTAAGATAAACGTACACTACTAGGACTAAAATCCTCCCAATAGTGAGGCAAATGTATTTTAAAAACAGGTTAATTGAAATATCTGTAATAGTAGTAACTGTAGGAGTTGTAGTTTAAATAGAAGCAGTAATACTAATGGAGATTAACATTTGTGTATCTGTATACAGATTACAATATTTTATAAGAATTTTACTATTCGATCCCCCAAACAATATTATGAAAATTAGCTTTCAGAAGACAGTATTTTATTCTCCAAAAAAGCAGACTTCAAATATAAAAAGCCATAATTTTAATGAAAACACTTATCTTTATGGCCAAAATTTCTAGAAATAATCTGTAGTAGTTTGTACAAAATGCTGGCTTTCCTGAATCGTTTCAAGACATCATTGAGTGAGGACTGGTCCTCAGATGAATAAGGTGGGATGTTTGACACCAATGTCGCAGACAGGTACTTAGAAAGATAAATGACACTATGATATGGTACCTGCTATAACAGAGATAGGAACAAAGTACTTGGAGAGCACAGAGGAGGGAGGAAATAATTCTGCCTAGGGCTGTGCTGAGCAGGGTACAACTGAGCTAGCAATTAACACCAATGAGGAATTCACAGGGTGAACGAGGCAAGAGGGCATCCAAGTCAGTGGGAACTCCATAGACAGTCATTGAGGACATAAAAGAGGGCCTTAGACTTACCATGTATCTTGAGCACAAGGAATACCAGAAAATGAGGCTAGAAACATAGTAGGAAATAGATCAGGGGGTCTGCAAATTACAGTCCACAAAGGCCCAAGAGCTAAGAATAGTTTTTATATTTTTCAATGATCAAAAAACATCAAAAGGAAAATAATACTTCATGACATATGAACATATGAAATTTCAATTTCACTGTCCACATATAACATTTCATTGGAACACAGGTCCGTTCATTCATTTACATCTTGTCTCTGGCTGCTATCACACTATCAACACCCAGAGTTGAGTGGTTGCAACAGAGACTGTGTGGCTTTCAAAGCCCAGAAAAAGTCTGCCAAGCCCTGAACCAGACATCATGAGGCTTTGCATGGAGTTAAAAATATGACACTTGCGCTCCCAAGGGAGGTGTGCTGAGGGGAGGGATGTGGGCGTCCTCGGCATAGAGATGACAGCAGAAGCCATGGGACCAGAGGAGACTGCCTAGTTTGAAACCCCGAGGAACTCTGACTGCTTCAGGGAAGACAGAAGCAGCTCTGGGGAAGAGAATGAAAAATATCAACCAGATAAGGGAGAAAGAATACAGTGGGAGTGGAGTCCCACATTTTTACACAAAAAAGTGTTTCAAATCTCTTTGGTTACCCAAGTCAGACAGGTGCACCTCCTGAGTATCTCTCTGAGCCCAACTTCTCTCCATTCTCACTGTTAGTGTCCTCACTTCACAAGATTACTGTCACATGACTCTCATGTCCGCCAGCCCATAGTCTCACCCATCCTAGTTGTCCATATTGATGCCAAACAGATCTTTTAAAAAACTGATGTCACTATATATAAAATAGACAACTAATAAGGACCTACTGTATAGCACAGGGAACTCTACTCAATACTCTGTTATAGCCTATATGGGAACAGAATCTAAAAAAGAGTGGATATCTGTATATGTATAACTGATACACTTTGCTGTACACCTGAAACTAATACAACATTGTAAATCAACTATACTCCAATAAAAATTTTAAAAATTAGGGCTTCCCTGGGGGCGCAGTGGTTGAGAATCTGCCTGCTGATGCAGGGGACACAGGTTCCCTGGTCTGGTAAGATCCCACATGTCGCGGAGCAACTAAGCCCGTGCGCCGCAACTACTGAGCCTGCACGTCTGGAGCCTGTGCTCCGCAACAAGAGAGGCTGCGATAGTGAGAGGCCCGCGCACCTCGATGAAGAGGGGCCCCCACTTGCCACAAGTAGAGAAAGCCCTCGCACAGAAACGAAGACCCAACACAGCAAAAATAAATTAATAAATTAATAAACTCCTACCCCCAACATCTAAGAAAAAAAATTTTTTTAATTAAAAATAAATTTTAAAAAACAGCAACATCCTGCAGGAGAATCAGAGTGAGCAAAAATACGTATTAAAGAAAGGAAAAAAAAACTGATGATCTTTCTAAAACAGTCATCTTTCTAAAACACATATTTAATCACAGCAGTCCAGTGTTTAAAGTGTATCAGACTTTATTCACTTATTTATTAGATGCCTAATTCAGCTACTGCTGCATAACAAATGAACCTAAAACTCAGCAGCTTAAAACAACAAATATATATGTGAGTTTCTGTGGGTTAGGAATTGGACCAGGGCTTTGCTGAGTTCCTCAGCCTCAGGGTCTCTCTCAAGACTACAAGCAAGGTGTTGGCATGGACCACAATTATTTCAAGGACTAACTGGGGGGAAGCCACTTCTAAGTTCACGAATATGGCTGTTGTCAGGCCTCAGGTCCCTAGTGGTTGCTGGGAAGACATTATTTCCATGAACTCTGCGTAGGGCTGATCACAACCTGGCAGCTTGTTTCCCCCAGAGTGAGTGATCCAAGAAAGAGATAGAGATGAAAAAAGAGAGAGAGGAAAAAGGGTGATGGGGTGATTCCAAGACCAGTGAATTCCATGCACTTGCACTCACTGCCATCCTTCCTTTGTTATGCAATAAGTTCCTTTAAGAGAAGCAATGTTATATGGAATACCATGATGGTGAATAAGACGTTGTATCTTCAGATGACTGTGCTGGTGAAAGCATTACAGACAGGAAAGGCATATCAGTATCCAGTGAGGTCAAATTGTTGCTCTCTCCATGATGGAAGGAACTCAGTATTATCGACCTGCTCTAAGTAGCTTGCTGGGGCTCCAGAGTAATGGTGCCATCCCAGGGGCTCAGTATCGGTCTCTTTGATTGGCAGATGAGGCACCTGGCAGTGGCAGAAACCAGGTCATTCTTGTCCAGGAGAAGATGGACCCATGCCTAACCTTCATTAGTGCCACCACAGCTGCATTACGCATGGGCCCATTGAGCAAGCACCGGAATGACAGGGACAGGACAGAGGCTGATGGACATCCATGGAATGGATCATCTTGTCCTTCTGATAACTGATAGACTCCTCCAGAGTGGATGCCCGTCAGAGAGCTTATACACGGGACACAAATATCTTCACATTCTGTGCTCATTCCAAAATTTCATCCACATGCCTCTTTTCCACACCAACTTTTCACCAATCTTACAGCCCTGTTCTTTCCGAGTGCTTGACCCGTGCAGTCAAACTGTTACCTACTCACCATGAATTACTGTACAGCCATCCTTCTGAACAATTCTCAGTCCAAAACTCAGTCCACACTGAGTCCAAAAAATTCTCAGGTAGACTGCTTGAAGTTCTGCCCACCTGAAGAATTTCTCTTGCATAATTATCTTTCAAAGATACTCCAGATTATATTGAAATACTGCAGCAGTTCACTTCTGGCTGGTGCCAACGTATCATGTAGAACCAGGCTGTTATGAACCGAATTGTATCACCCCAAAATTCATATGTTACGGCCCTAACCCCCCATGTGACTGTATTTGGAGATAGGCATATAAGGAGGTAATAAAGGCTAAATGGGGTCATATGGATGGGGCCTTAATCCAATAGGACTGGTGTCATAAGAAAAGTGCATTAGTCAGGCTTCTCCAGAGAAACAGAACCAGCATAAAGAGATTATTATAAGGAACTTTCTCACATCATTATGGAGGCTGAGAAGTCCCAAGATGTGCAGTCAGCAAGCTGGACACTGAAGACCCAGGAGAGCTGAGGGTAGTTCCAGTCTAAGAGCCGGCAGGCTTGAGACCCAAGAAAAGCTGATGTTTCAGTTTGAGTCAAAAGTCAAGAAAAAGATCAATGTCCCAGGTCAAGGCAGTCAGGCAGGAGCAGTGTCCTTTTACTCAAGGGAGGATGAGGCTTTTTTTTTTTTTTTCTCTTTAAGCCTTCAGCTGATTGGATGAGGGTCACCCAGATTAGGAAGGGCAATCTGCTTTACTCAGACTATGGATTCAAATGTTAACCTTAACCCAAAGCATCCTCACCAATACACCCAGAATAATGTTTGACCAGGTATCTGGGTACCTCATGACCCAGTCAAGTTGACACATAAAAACTTAATTGTCACAAGGAGGAAGAGACAAGAGACACCAGATCTCTCTCTTTCTCTCTCTCTCTCTCTCTCTCTCTGTGTGTGTGTGTGTGTGTGTGTGTGTGTGTGTGTGTGTGTCTCTGCACATGCACAGAAGAAAGGCTATATGAGGACACAGTGAGAAGGCAGCTGTCTGCAAACCAGGAAGAGAGGCCTCACCAGACACGAACCCTGATGGCGCCTTGATTTCGGAGTTCCAGACTCCAGAATTGTGAGGAAATAAATTTCTGTTGTTTAAGCCTTTCAATCTGTGAGATTCCGTTAGAGCAGCCTGAGCTGACTAATACACATGTATAAATCAGACCCAAGTTTTCACTCTTAAGACAACTTTTCCTAAGAAACCCGAAGGCAATGCAGCGCAAGTAGGATCTGAAGAAGTCTGTGCCACCTGCTCCTTCAATGCACTAGAGTCTTCGGGGCTTGCTCGAGACTAGTCTCCTCTGCAGCCTCTCCACGTGATGATGGACTGCTATGGCACACACCCAGTGTCCTGTCTGGGTGGGTCAGACACCGCCCAGTGCCTGCTGGCCAGGCCCCACTGCAGAGTCATTTCAATGACTCGTGGTCACGAATTCACTCTACCAGGGCCCAGTAACAAGCCAAGAGCTGTTTCTCAAAAGGGAGAGTTATGTGCAGGAAAACATTCGTGATTATACAATTAGACTGTGGTGATGGTTGCACAATTCTGTCAGTATACTAAAAAGCACTGAATGCTTTCAATGTGTGAATTGTGTGGTATATGAATTATATTTCAATAAAGGTATTCGAAATGAAGAACCATAAACCATCCACATCCCCCCCCCAAAAAAAAGAAAATAGGACTTAGGGGGTCTGCACTGTAATTCTCCCATTGGGGTTTGCCTGAGGCTCCTTTCTGGGTCCCTGCTTGCTGCAGATCACGGAGGCTCCTGGAACTTCTGGGTCAGAAGGAATCGAGTGGCAGAGCAGTTGGCTGTACAGCCTGGACCTTCTGCTAGACTCAGCCCCACAGAGTTAGGGCCCCCACCCCTGAGAAAGGATGCTGCCTGGAGATGCTGATAGCCCTGGAGCTCAGAGAACATGCTCCACAGAGCTGGGACCCAGACCTCTCGGGCAGAGCGCTGTCCAGCTGGTGCTAGTACCATTGAAGGGTCCATGAAGCTGGTTCTGAGGATACCAACAAGGCGTTGGAGACTAGAACCAACCATCACTGCCTGAGTGAAGGGCTGTGGCCGAGGAGCACTGACAGGAACAGTAAGCAAAGAGCAAAGAGGAAGTCCCTCTGCCTAACTCCTGCCTTCCTGGCTCTCTCGCACGCCCCCTATTGACAGAACTTAAAAGGGCGTTGGCCAGCAAGGGAGAAACGTGGTTTTCAGAGACCAAGCTCTAGTATCACAGAGCAGAAAAAGGGAGGATGCTTTTCTGTTACTCTCCCATCAGAACCTAAGCCCCTTCAGAACCGTGACCAGGACTTACTGATCTTTGTGAGACACTTAGAGCGAGGCCTGAAAGAAACATAAGTATTTAGTAAGAGTTTGAAGTAAGGAGAAAAGATAAAGGGAGGAAAGAAGTGAAGAGAAGGCAATAAAGGGTGGGAAGAAGCAAAGAGTGGACAAGTCAGGTAGATACTGGAGAGAGGTCAGCAGATGAAGTGGAAATGGCACCGAGCGGGAAGGAAGTAGAAGAGGGGCTGGAGGAGGCAGATGGCTTTCTCGAGGAGCTGGGCAGTAAGTGGAAGGAGTCATGTAAGAACAGAGCGGGAGGGGAGAGATGCATGGTGGACAAGCTGGTGTGCTGGCTTGTTTTCATAGTGTGGAAACTTGCACAGGTTTATACATTGAGTGAAAGAAGACAAGGAAAGCTTGAACTTTCAGGACAAAGGAGGGGTAAGTAATAGATAAACACAGCTGTTCTTTTATTTTTCATTTGAGTCTTTCCAATGAACCTGGTGACCTTGAGTGACTTCTTAAGCTACCTGAGATACAGGTTTTATGTTCCCTAGAATTGATCAAAATAATATGGGGTATATTTCAAGGACTGAAGGCTAGATGTCCTCATTCTTCAATAATATGCAGGCATGTGCTGATTTCTTGGGGGCCACCAGGCATTTAGGGAGATGCCTAGAGGGAAGAATGCAGCCATGTATGAGATTCATCCCTGAGATGATGAAATAATCTAACTCGTAGGAAAGATCATGGATTCTTCATGGAGGCTTCTTCACTTACGATAATTTCTGTAAATTTTGCCTACGGAATTTTGAGGAAAATCAAGAGTGCCAATTAACTCAAAAAAATCATAAAACGAATGACACAAATAATGAGTATTCATAAACAGAAAACAAAACCCAAAACCCTTTATCCCTGGCTTTATCTGATACTCCATTAAAATTACACCAAATTAATATCTGTTACCCCATGAAAGCAATTTAATGGATCCTTTGGATAATTCTAATAAAAATAAGAAATCTATTATCTCAGTCTCAAATTTGCCACAATTAAAGGGAAACTCTCTTTTGAATTGGACTGTTTCTCCCTAAAGAATCTTCCTCTTATAAAGAAGGATATTGCAATATGCTCTGAATAGATGTTTAAAATCTCTCTCATAAGTTCTGGAAATCTCTCTCATTGAAACAGTCCCAGCTTGACAGCCCTGCAATAACCATTAAATATTAAAATAACATTAAAGAGCAACTGCTCAGCTCATGGATTTAGCTGCAAAACTCCTTTCACACTAATGGGACTCACATAGCTAAATCCACATGTGCTGTACAGAAAATCTACCCCCAAGGATCCAAGGATCAGACACAGTCAAGAAAATGATGAATTCACTTTCAAAAAAATAATCGATCCACTACCAAACAATTATTATTATTCACGGAATTTCACTCACATAATCATTCTAAAAGTCAGATTGTCTAAGATTCAACAGCATCCAATTTTGCATTCATATAATATACATTTGTGATGTAATAAAATTCATACTTCTACTGCAAGATAATTTCAATCTTGTAAAGATATTTATAAAGTTATTTTTTAAAGTGTCTCATTTACAAAAATCACCTAAAGCCAAAATCTAATTCTAAATATTTTTTTATGTGCACTATTTCTGTAGACACTATCATCATAATGCTTAAGCTTAAGGATTGTTTTTTGTTGTTATTGATATATGTTTAATGTAAAAGGAAAAAAGATAGTGTAAGTAACAAAAACTGCTAATATTAAAAGTTATAGGGAGCTCTTAACTTCTCCAAAAGTATTTCTTTAAAGAAATTACAGGAATTTTGATGTAGCTGTACCACACTACTTATAATAACCACCCGTGTTAACTACCCTGGAAGCAGTTACAAACTATGAAAAAACAATATGCCTAATGGAATGTACTCTAGACTAAATTTTAGTTTACTCCAAATTTAGCTTTCCCAAATGTTAAAATAAGACAAGTCACTTAAATTCTCAAAGTCACAATTTTATCAGCTATAAAATGAAGATGGACTTAGGGATGTCTATGTCTGACAGTTCATAATTTTCTTTCATGACAGCTAATTTGCTTTATACTAAGTCTGCTTATATTTTCCAATTTCCCCTCACCTTCACCCTCATCCCAACACATACACACACACACACACACACACACACACGCAAATATAAGCATAAAGAGGAGAAAGAAATTTTA
This sequence comes from Stenella coeruleoalba, assembly GCF_951394435.1. Taxonomy (NCBI): domain Eukaryota; kingdom Metazoa; phylum Chordata; class Mammalia; order Artiodactyla; family Delphinidae; genus Stenella; species Stenella coeruleoalba. The sequence continues at coordinate 18,904,780 of NC_137160.1, forward strand.
AAATCTTATATAGAACTATGGTACAAGTGCGTCTATAATATTCTGTGAAATTCCTATTTGTGAATGTCAGAGTGTTTACCAAAATTGGAAGAAGCCTAGAGAATGAGAAAGAAGGGTAGGTAGCACTATTTCATGGGAAAAGCACCTAGATGGAAAATCTGGAGGCCTAATTCTACCTCTAACAAACTCTATGAGTTTGGACAAATCACTTGACGTCTCCAAATTGCAGTTTACTTCTTTTCATGATAAAAACTCTCAACAAACTAGGTATAGGAGGAATTTACCTCTACATAATAAATACCATATATTAAAAACCCACAGCAAACGTTAAACTCAATAATGAAAAACTGAAAGCTTTTCCTCTAAGATCAGGAATAAGAAGACAGTGCTCACTCTTGCCATTTATTTAACATAGTACTGGAAGTCCTAGCCAGGGCAATTAGGCAAGAAAAAGAAATAAAAGACATTCAAATCAGAAAGGAAGAAGTAAAATTATCCTTGTCTGCAAATGACATGATTTTATTATTATATATTTAGAAAGCCCTAAAGACTCCACACACAAAAAAACTATTAAAACTAATAAATGAATTCAATGAAATTGCAGGATACATAATAGACGTGCAAAACTCAGTTGTGTTTCCATGCACTAACAATGTACTACCTGAAAGAGAAACTGAGAAAACAATTCCACTTACAATAGCATCAAAAAGAATAAAATACTTAGGAAGGCACTTAACCAAGGAGGTGACTTATACACTGAAAACTACCAAACCCTGAAGAAAGACATTTTAAAAGACACAAATACATGGAAAGACATCCCAAGTTAATGGTCACATGGAACCATAAAAGGTCCAGAACAACCAAAGCAATCTTGAGAAAGACGAACAAAGCTGGAGGCATCACACTTTCTGATTTTAAAATATATTTCAAAGCTACAGTAATTAAAACAGTATGATAGTGGCATAAAGACATATAGATCAATGGAACAGAAAAGGGAGCCCCAAAATAAACCCATGCATATACAGTCAACTGATCTTCAACAAGGATGCCAAGAATACACAATAGAAAAAGGACAGTCTCTTCAACAAATGTTGTTGGGAAATGTAAATATCCACATACAAAAGAATGAAGTTGGACCCTTTTCTTATACCATATATAAAACTCAACTCAAAATGGATCAAAGATTTAAACATAAGACCTGAAACTGAAAAAATCCTGGAAGAAAACATAGAAGAGAAGTTTCTTGACATAGGTCTTGGCAATGATTTCTTGGATATGACAAAAGCACAAGCAAAAAAACCCCCAAAATAGACAAGTGGGACTACATCAAACTATAAAGCTTCTGCACAGCAAAGGAAATAACCTAGTAAAAGGGAAACCCATGAAATGAGGGGAAATATTTGCAAGCCATGTATCTGAAAAGGAGCTAATTATTAATAATGTATAAGGAACTCATGCAACTCAATAGCAAAAAGCAATAACCTGATTTTAAAATGGACAGAGGACTTGATTAGACATTTTTCTGAAGAAATGTCAGAAAACAGCCAATAGGTATATGAAAAGATGTTCAATATCACTAATCATCAGGGAAACAGAAATCAAAACCACAGTGGGGTAACGCCTCAAACCTGTTAGGATTGTTATTACTGAAAAGCAAGAAAGATAAGTTTTGTCAAGGATGTGGAAAAATCAGAACACTTGTATACTGTTGGTGGGAATGTAAAATAGTGTAGCCACAATAGAAAACAGTGTGGTGGTCCTCGAAAAAATTAAAAATAGGACTACCATATGATCCAGCAATCCCACCTCTGGGTATATATCCAAAAGAACTGAAATCAGGATCTTGAAGTGATAGTCGCATCCCCATGCTCATTGTAGCATAATTCACAATAGCCAAGACATGGAAACAACCTAAACATCAACATATGAACGGATCAAGAAAATGTGGTATATACATATAATGGAATGTTATTCAGCCTTAAAAAAGAAAAACAGGCCATGTGGGACAACATGGATGAAACTATAGGACATTATGCTAAGTGAAGTGAACCAGTTCCAGAAGAACAAACACTGCATGAAGAATCTAAAATGGTCAAACTCGGGACTTCCCTTGTGGCGCAGTGGTTAAGAATCCGCCTGCCAATGCAGGGGACGCAGGTTCGAGCCCTGGTTCGGGAAGATCTACATGCTGCTGAGCAACTAAGCCTGTGCACCACAACTACTGAGCCTGCGCTCTAGAGCCCGCGAGCCACAACTACTGAAGCCCACGTGCCACAACTACTGAAGCCCGTGCACCTAGAGACCGTGCTCCACAAGAGAAGCCACTGCAATGAGTAGCCGGCGCACCACAACGAAGAGTAGCCCCCGCTCACCACAACTAGAAAAAGCCCGCACGCAGCAACAAAGACCCAATGTAGCCATAAATAAATAAATAATTTTAAATAAATAAATAAATAAAATGGTCAAACTCATAGAAACAGAGAGTAGAATGGTGGTTGCTAGAGGCAAGAAGGAAGGGGGAATGGGGAGTTGCTCTTCAATGGGTATAAAATGTCAGTTGTGCAAATGAATAAATTCTAGAGATATGATGTACAATATTGTGACTATAGTTAACATATTGAATTGTGTACTTAAAAATGGGTTGGGGGCTTCCCTGGTGGCGCAGTGGATGAGAGTCCACCTGCCGATGCAGGGGACACGGGTTCGTGCCCCGGTCCGGGAAGATCCCACATGCCACGGAGCAGCTGGGCCCATGAGCCATGGCCGCTGAGCCTGCACGTCCGGAGCCTGTGCTCTGCAATGGGAGAGGCCACAACAGCTAGAGGCCTGAGTACCGCAAAAAAAAAAAAAAAAATTTGTTGGGCTTCCCTGGTGGTGCAGTGGTTAAGAATCTGCCTGCCAATGCAGGGGACACGGGTTCAAGCCATGGTCCGGGAAGATCCCACATGCCACCGAGGCAAGTAAGCCCACGAGCCACAACTACTAAAGCCCACGGACCTAGAGCCCGTGCTCCACAACAAGAGAAGCCACCACAATGAGAAGCCCACGCACCACAACGAAGAGTAGCCCCTGCTCACCACAACTAGAGAAAGCCCGCGCGCAGCAACGAAGACCTAACGCAGCCAAAAATAAAGTAAAATAAATAAATTTATTTTAAAAAAATTTGTTAAGAGGATCTCATGTTAAGTATTCATTCCAAAGACCTATATTTCTCAGGAACACAGATTCTAAAATTCCAAACTAAATTTTAACATATTAAATCCAACAATATATAAAATGTATCAAAATATATCATGATAGAGTGGGGTTTATCCCAGGAGTTCAGGCTGGTATGATATTTGAAAATCAATCAGTAGAAGTCACCATATTAAAACAAAAATTTGTTTAAAACCCATTTGATATTGACCAGTTCCAACATCAACAGTTGTCAAGTTCCAACGTTCATTCTCAATTTAAACTCTCAGCAAACTAGGAATAGAAGGGAACCTTCACAATCTCATGAAAGGTGTGTTTTTAAAAGTTTACAGCTTAACATCATACTTATTGGTAAAAGACTGAATACTTTCCCTCTAAAGTCAGGAACAGTAAAAAGGTTTGGTTTCACCATTTCTATTCAACATTGCATTTAAGGTTACAGTCAGGGCACTAAGGCAAGAAAGGAAATAAAAGGCAACAAGATTGAAAATGAAGTAAAACTGTCCTGAGATCACCTATGTAGCAGATGAAATAGAATCTACCAGGGCTCGGGAGTGACCCCCAGCCAAACTCTTCTGAGTTCACCCCTTTGGCTGCTGCAGTTTGTTCCTATTTCCAGGCAGCTGTACACCAGGCACCAGTGGGAATTTCCTCCACTCTCTACTGGCCACAGGGACCGCCATAGGAATCGGGGTGGGGGCATCCGGAGGATCCCCAAACTCTTCAGGATCTAGTAGCACCCACATTTCTATTAGTACCAGTGGGGCTAGTGGACAGGGTGCTTCTCTACTGCACATAGGCAGCCCACCGAGTCAACGGGGGAGTCTGGGCCATGGCAGAGGTGACTCTATGGGACATATTCTCCACCTACCCCTTGATAGGAAGGGAAGCTCTGACCAAGATAAACTGTCCATTCATAAGCCTCTCTACCAGGGGGAGCTGCTGCTCTGTGGGGTAGATCAGGTTTCTGCCCCCTTCCAGAGCTGAGACCAACATCCTAGCGGTCCTCTCTCTTTTTTTTTGCGATACGCGGGCCTCTCACTATTGTGGCCTCTCCCGTTGCGGAGCACAGGTTCCGGACGTGCAGGCTCAGCGGCCATGGCTCAAGGGGCCAGCCACTCCGCGGCATGTGGGATCTTCCCGGACCGGGGCACGAACCCGTGTCCCCTGCATCGGCAGGTGGACTCTCTACCACTGCGCCACCAGGGAAGCCCTCTCTCTCCTTTTGTTGTCTCTGTCACAGGGCCCAAGCCAGTGTCCGGAGTCACAGGTACATCTAACTTGAAGAGCGTACCTGCTTGGGAGATGCCTGCCCAGCTTTGCCAAACGGCACTCTACGATCTCCAACTTACATCCTGCTCTGCCACCTTGTTCCCCGGGCCCGAAGCTCGCAAAGTAGTGGGCCATCCGCATGTCCTTCTCCCCTCAGCTCTTCTTCCAACTTTCTAACTTGAGCTTCTGCCTCTAGCCCGGCATTGGCGGCCAGCGACCTGCCCACAGCGAGGCCCGCCCACTGCGCAGCCCCGCGTCGCTTCTTTGCCGCAGCGCGCCACATGCAGCTCCCCCCAACAAGTGCATCAGACCAGCTGGCGTTGGAGGAGTCCCTGTATTCACCGGAGGGTCCACAAGCATCTAACATTCGGGCCACCCCTCCCCACATAGAGGTCCATAGCCAACTCAGGATTTCCCATAGATGGCAGCTTTAAAAAGCAAGGGAGTCCGCCTGCCGATGCAGGGGACACGGGTTCGTGCCCCGTTCCGGGAAGATCCCACATGCCGCGGAGCGGCTGGGCTCGTGAGCCATGGCCGCTGAGCCTGCGCGTCCGGAGCCTGTGGTCCGCAATGGGGGAGGCCACAACAGTGAGAGGCCCGCGTACCGCAAAAAAAAAAAAAAAAAAAAGCAAGGGAGGGCTTCCCTGGTGGCACAGTGGTTGAGAGTCCACCTGCCGATGCAGGGGACACGGGTTCGTGCCCTGGTCTGGGAGGATCCCACATGCCGCGGAGCGGCTGGGCCCGTGAGCCATGGCCGCTGGGCCTGCGCGTCCGGAGCCTGTGCTCCGCAACGGGAGAGGCCACAACAGTGAGAGGACCGCGTACCGCCAAAAAAAGAAAAAAAAAAAAAAGCAAGGGAACTCACCCTCGGAGATTTGTCTTCGGTGTCCGCAAAACGAGATCTCTGCACCTGCCCGCCAGAACCTTAAAGTTTATAGAGAGCTCTTAACGGGGTTCAGGGACGCATACTGTCCGGACGGTCTCAATATAACACGACTACCTCAAGGCTGTTTCCTTGACGCGGCTTCTAGTGCCCGGAAGGCAAGAGGAACGCATGCGCGGGTCAAGCTCACGGGTCAACCAGCAGTCACGTCCTCTGCGTGACCCCCAGCAACTATTGATACATGAAACAGCATGGATGAACCATAAAATAATTAGGCTGAGTTCAGGAAGCCAGATAAACTAACAAAGAGGAATGGGAAGGAGGAATAACAGAGTGGCATAAAGAAACTTTGAGGAGTGATAGGTATGTGCATTTCCTGATTAATTTCATGGGTACATACAAAGTGTACAATGTGATACATCTGACAAAAGATGTATCAAATTGTACATTTTAAATGTGTGCAGTTTATTGAATGTTGAATATTCCTCAACAGAGCTATTTTTTTAAATATGAAAAGGCCGATTTTTCACCAAATAAGTAACTACTACTGTGTGCTGTTTTTCTTAGTGCTTTCTCATTTGTTCAATCACAACAACCCAGTGAGCTGGATATTCTGATTATTTTTACTATATTATTGTTATATATCATTATTATATGATTGTACCCGTGTAACATAAAATGAAATCAGAGGCTCAAAGGCACTACCTTGCCCAATGTCAGGAAACCTTTGTCAGCAAACATCATGTGGAATTCTTTAGAAGCAAATGAAATAAAGGGCAAACCTGACTTTATTACGGTGGTCCTCAACCATTGCCATCCCTGCCTCCTTACCATCCCCTCCTACTACACTAAGAAATTCTCACTAAATTCAAAAGTCGACACCATTCTCAATTACCAGCTTCCCCAGAAATGTGAGGTAACAACATCTCAGTCTGCACTGTCCAGGGCAGTAGCCACTCACCATTTCTGATGAAGAAAATGTAACTCATCCAAACGGAGATGTGGTATAAGATACAGCCCAGATTTCAAAGATGTAAATATCTCATTAGTATTTTTCTATCGATATGTTGAAATTATAATATTTTGGATATACTGGTTTACATAAAACATGTTATCCATTAAGTTCACCTGTTTCTTTTTCCTTTTTAAATGTGGTTCCTAGAAAATTTTAAATTACATGTGTGTCTTTGCATTATATTTCTATCAGACAGGACTGATCTAAATCCTACTCAGACAAGCAATGTTATACCTTTTGGTATGACAGTTTCAGAAAATAATGAACTTGTATTTTAATCATGGTGTGATCTAGCTTCAGATTTATAAAGGGTGGAAGGCTCTAGGTAGGATGGCACTGGGAGAATCTATGGAGGTACTTCAGGAAAAATGGGCCTAGGTGTGGTAGAAGATGATGATTGGAAGGAAAGTGGGGTACAGCTGATCATGAACTCATAGTAAGTGGTGGAAAATATTCAATCAGAATTCTACTTGAGGGCTTCCCTGGTGGCGCAGTGGTTAAGAATCCGCCTGCCAGTGCAGGAGACATGGGTTTGAGCCCTGGTCCGGGAAGATCCCACATGCTGTGGAGCAACTAAGCCCGTGTGACACAACTACTGAGCCTGTGCTCTAGAGGCCGCAAGTCACAACTACTGAGCCCATGTTTCACAACCACTGGAGCCCATGTGCCTAGATCCCATGCTCCGCAGCAAGAGAAGCCATTGCAATGAGAAGCCCGCGCACTGCAACGAAGACCCAATGCAGCCGAAAATAATTAAATAATTTAAAAAAAAATTCTACTTGAAGAAAAATGGACCTAAGCAGGGTAGAAAATGATAATTGGAAAGCAAAAGGGGTACAGCTAATTGTGAACTTATAGTAAGTGGTGGAAAATATTCAATCCAAACTCTAAGATCAATTTTATGTTAGTTCCCGTTCTGGAATGCTTTGGGGTACAATGCTAGAATTTTGATGCCTCAAGCACCAGTGGATGTTTGTGGCAGTTGTGGAAGTTGAGCCAACCCAGAGCTGTCTGTGCCCAACTGAGGACTTATCTGTGCATCTATGACTAAGGCAAGATTTGGGGCAGCAGCTGCAGTTTTTGACTCTGTGGATTAAAATCTTGTTCTCCCCATAGACGTTGCTTCATGCCAGACTCTTGTGCACCATATTGCTCTCTCTACTGCTCTGCTTCTCAGTCAGCTAGAGCTCTGTCACCTCGTAGGGATTCGTGTGAGTGTCAGTGAATCCCGGAAGCCCTTCTTGGGCCCACCGCACTCACTCTTCCTAAGTCAGGTAGGTGCTTAGGTCCCATTGTCCTGGCAGAATTGCTGCATTCCAGGACTCGGTAGGTAGTGTTTAGTTCTCATTATTTATATTGAATCCAGCTCATGTAAAAATACTGTAGAAATTGCAAAGCATGACAAATGTTGCCACAGCAGAGCCAAGTCTTGCAGTAAAATTGTGCTCTTCCAGATTCTCTCCTCTGGAACGCCTTGTGCTGCCATGTTAGCCCCTCCCTAAGTGAAATCTTTCCATCTTGATGGATATCTTCCTGTTGTCGCTGTTAAAGAGTCAGTATATAGCATCCTTTTTATCACCTTCTGAATCTGGAATCAATGGAAAAACAGACCCAGGAGTCAGACAGATGGTGAGACAATGTGGCTTTAGATGAAAGGCCCAGAAATCTCCCTAATACTTCACCTCTGAATGAGACACCCACGCAGTCACCGACAGAGCTGGGGGGTGGGGGTGGGGTGAAGGCTTACCTCAAGTTTAGTGCATGAATGAGCGGACCGGAGTGCAAACATCCTGTGGCATCCCCCAAAGAAGAGCATCCAATAAGACACTCAGCTGAGCGCGCTCAGTAGTGTCAACCACATAAGCCTGGAGGAGTGAGCTGTGGGGAGAAAGGCAAGTTACTCCAGCAGAAGTCCCTCTGCATAGAAACATTAGGCCAGGAAAATGGATATCCCCCCACCCCTGTCTCTACATGTGTATATTTATCAAAGATGTGACAGTTTTTATAACCATATTTGTCAGTACTTGGCACATAGACCTGTAGAATGTATTTGCCTTGATACAAGTTCCATCCACTCATTCCAAATATGTTTGCTTGGTGTCCGTTACAGGCGAGGCACTGTTCTGGGTGCTACTAGGTGAAGCAACAGACAGAAATCCTGTCTTCATGGAACTTATATTTTATCAGGGAAGACTGAAAAAATAAATGTATTCCCACAGCCCATAGCACAGGGTTTTCTTTGCCTAAGATGCTCTATAAGAGAATGCAAATCTGGAGACAAGTCACAAAGCAGAATTTTGTGGAACCAAAAATAAATGTTCTCATCTCTTTTCCTCTTTAAATGCTTCAAACAGACTAATCGGAATGGAGAGAGTATTTAACTCAACACCTTCCTCTAAAAAAATACTCAGGGTCCATTTAGTGCCAAGGTGGCCCTTCCACCTGTGATAACTAAAGCTGACATTGTAAAAACATGGTGGCAAGATGCTGGCTGGGTCTAGTTTTCTCCTTGCATTGTAAATCTTTAAAGCTATTGAGAGTGGGAGCTTAAGATGGGTGATGAGTTTTAGGCTTATTTGGAAAATGATTTAACGTGACTGTTTAATAAATTGCATTGCTAGTAAGCCATAGGCCGAAACCCCTCAAAGTATCAGTATATCAAAAAACTTCTATAATGTTATCATGGAGAGGAAGATAGATTTGGGGAATTTTCCTAAAGGGCTTGAATTAATATTATCTTTTTGTGGTCTAGGAAATTTTGCTAACAGCCCTGCTGCTTTTCCATCAAGGGTACAGTGTGGAGTGTATGGCAGGTTGCTTTCATTCATAGATCAACAGTGAAGGAGACAGATTTGTCGTTTTTATCAGCATTAGCAGGGCTCAGCACATTTGTTCACAGGTGTTAGGAATCACCACTTGAATGAAAAGCTGGGCAGGGAAATAGTATTTGTCTAGTGAAAACATAACACGTATATACACAGTCCACATCCTAGAATATGGCATTACACTTTCTGTGCTGATGTGAACCCACGTTGAAAAAATCTTGGCATGTTCTTTCCTTCAGTTCATGCCTTAAATTGAATTAGCACGTTTTAAATCCTTATGATAATCTTATTGATAGGAAGGTAGCATTTTTTTTTATCAGCGACAACCTCTTAACTATCGATTTGGTATTGAGATTGTGAGATCTATCTCAATTTTTTAAAACTAGAAAATGGAACTCGTGAACAGTGGCATATAAAATTCTTTGACAGACCTGTGATTGGGACTCAACGCATCTAATTCCAAAATCTTTCTTTAGTCTCTGGAGAAATAATATCTCCTGGGTTTGTCCTGTTGACTCCTTGGGGGATTAACTTTGCTGAAGAAAGGCAGCCTAAGGCAGGGGTCACAATAGAAATAGTTGCTTTTTGAATCCTCTGGCCTTGCAACATGTGAAAATCCCCACTAAACCTTACATACAACATTTTCCTCATAATTTGTTGGAATTTTTATTGTAAAACTCTGCATCAGGGACTTCCCTGGTGGTGTAGTGGTTAAGAATCTACCTGCCAATGCAGGGGACATCGGTTCAAGCCCTGGTCCAGGAAGATCCCACGTGCCGCAGAGCAACTAAGCCCGTGCGCCACAACTACTGAGCCTGTGCTCTAGAGCCCACGAGCCACAACTAATGAGCCCACGTGCCACAACTACTGAAGCCCGCGCGCCTAGAGCCCATGCTCCACAGCAAGAGAAGCCACTGCAATGAGAAGCCCGCGCACCACAACGAAGAGTAGCGCCCACTCGCCGCAACTAGAGAAAGCCCGCACCCAGCAACAAAGACCCAACGCAGCCAAAAAAAAAAGCTTTAAAACTCTGCATCGGATCCAGTCGATATTTTGACCTAATGACCTTCAAGAACAACACATTTTTACCATTTTTGTCAGACACTGTCCGATAGTCAAAACTATTGCCATTGGTTTACGGGTTTCCTTGGAAGGTAAGAATAAATTCTGGTGTGCCTATGAATTTTTTTTTAAGAAGCACATACGAGAAAACACAATACTTGGAAAATGAATAAAATATGAACTTAAAATTCATCATATCCCCCAACAATAAGGAGATTTGGCATAAATACTCTCACCTCTGCTCATTGTACCTACAGTGCTATAGATATTGCTGAACATCTGGTACCTGAGGTCACCCACTGTTCCATTCCCCTTCCCTCTGAGATACGCAGACCAGACCTCATCAGCATTTCTAGGGAGGATAATATAATTATATCAATTTACTGGATTTTGATGTGTGAAAAATGAATTAGGTACCACTTTCCTAGCAATAGGAATATATGCAAACAATGTTATTGAGTGAACATTATGAATTAATTTAACATAATTTTTACAGTAGATAAATATTATCTCATATTTCGATTGTCATCCCTCTACCAGAAGAACAAGCATCATTGAATAAATATGATTTTAATCAGGATCAAGTCTGCATGATTGGTTTATTTCTAGTCCAGATTATTATTTTCTTTTTGCTTAGAAAATATTTACCCTGCTTAAGTTATAGATATTACCTGTTGTTTGGAGTGAAGATTTTACAAAAAGTCATCTCATACTCGTGCAGCTGAAAGTTTCTAATAACTAAAAAGAGAGGGGGCTGGAATCATGATCTTTCCTAAGAAAGGTCCTCAAACCTGTGCTAAAGTACCTATGTCAATAGCCTGCCTTTTGTAATTTTTCCAGCCATCACCATTTCTACTTCTCCCCATCCCTCTGGCTCCTCTTAAGGTCCCAGCCCACAGAAGGCTGTGCCTGAATGGTAGCCACAATAATGACCACTAATCCTCTTCTAACCCCACTCTGCTTTCCAAGATGATAAAGTGAGGCTCCCTACCACTGAAGTCACTGCTGGTCCTTTGTCGAAGTTGGTTTTTCATCTATCAGCTACTGGAGATGCTGGGGTTTCCCTATCTTCTTCCCCAGTGAGATCCGGCCCTGAGCATCCCCTGCCATTCTGCTCCCCTTCCCGAATCCCTGTATTCTTTTACCCTGCTGAGACTGGGTGGGCAATGCTTGGAAAGCAAAGACCCACTTTGTCCTGCTCTTGCAGCCTGGACTAGAGCCAGCGCCAAGCAGGCCTCCAGCACTCCGTTCTTAACCCTTCGTTAACCTCCCAACAGGAAGCCCAGCAAGGTCCATCTTACCCACGCCAGAGGAAGAAAAAAGAGGAAGACAAGGAAAGGAAGGAAACTTGTCCCAGCCCCCGCTGAAGGCTCCCCATTGTATGACCTTGACACATATCAGAGTTTATTTCTCCAAGAATTCTGGCGTGGAGTTAGGAGCACGGCAGAAAAAGGGAAGGATCTGCTCAAAATAAACTGATGAAGTGGCAGATTAAAACCTTCCCTCAGTATTTATGTGCTTTTTAGAAAATTATTGTTGTTAAGATATAGCAAAATAATCATTCTCCAGTGACTGGACAAAAGCGTGTCGAGTGCCTGTCCTGTACAAGGACCTGTGACATGTATGCACTAGGGATGAACACAAGAAGAAGCCCACAAGGGGTCTACCCCTTGGAAGCTTTGGGTTCCAAGTGACATGACATCCCACACTAGGGAGCTCCGAAGACGTGACATTGATGACATGAACATCAGTCGTGATAATTCAAGCTTCTGAATGATGTGTACAACCCAGGAGTCAGAGAAAGTGCTTTCTCCTTGGGAGGAACTGTTTCCTACAGTGTGCTCTGTAAGTGAAGATAAACTCCTGGCCCCCTGAAAATAAAATATACTCTTTGTAATGTATTTTCTGGTTGGAGGGGCGGTGAGCATCTGCCCTACACTCTGTGTACCTATTTTCCTTTAAAACTGACAGCAGGCCTTTTAAAAAATGGGTTAACCAGCAGCAGGAGTACAACCTGTGGTTATGAAATGGAATAATCTTAACTAGTAGTTTATTGACAATACTGAATAATGAGTGCTTGCCTGCACCATCTGTTACAACTATTTTAATAGTCCCTGTTAGAAATATGCATGGAAATATATTCCGGGATCGATGACATATTAATAATATATTTCAGATCATATATAGCTCTCTCAAAAACAGCATGAGCGGGCTTCCGTGGTGGCGCAGTGGTTGAGAGTCCGCCTGCCGATGCAGGGGACACGGGTTTGTGCCCTGGTCCGGGAAGATCCCACATGCCGTGGAGCGGCTGGGCCCGTGAGCCATGGCCGCTGAGCCTGCGCGTCCGGAGCCTGTGCTCTACAACGGGAGAGGCCCGCGTACCGAAAAATAAAAACAAACAAACAAAAAAAAAAACAGCGTGAGCAACATAATAACAATAGTAATACCTAACTTAATGTTTAAGTAACAATTCATAATTTACAAAGTTTGTGTGAATGCATTAGCCTTTTTTTTTTTACATCTTTATTGGAGTATAATTGCTTTACAATGGTGTGTTAGTTTCTGCTTTATAACAAAGTGAATCAGTTATACATATACATATGTTCCCATATCTCCTCCCTCCAGCGTCTTGCATTAGCTCTTTATAACTACTGTATAAAGCAAATAAAATTATCCTCATTTTTATAGATGAAGCAACTGTGGTTCCAAGAAGTGCAGAGGTTTTTCGAAAGCAGTGGTTCTCAGTCGGGGTGACTTTGCTTCCCAGGGAACATTTGGCAATATCCAGGGACATTTTTGGTTGTCACAACTGACAGGTGGGGATGCTCCAGACATTTGATGGGTAGAGGCCAGGGATGCCGCTAAACATCCTACACAATGCACAGGACAGCCTTTCACATCGAAGAATTACCCAGTTCGAAGTGTTAGTAGTTCCAAGGCTAAGGAAACTTGGTCTAGAATCACAAAGTTGTTAAGATCTAAACCCAGGTTTATTATTCTTAACTCAGTCTTTTTTCTATTATCTCCAAAGTGGAATGTTTTCATCTTGAATTGAATGGGGAAGCATAGCGTATTACATTTTATATTATGTTCATTTTTGCTGCTCTTATTCCTGAGCTCCTGGGAAAGGGTAGAAAGTATACCTTTAGTAGACAAGGAAATGTTGCTATATAGTATAAAATTGTTGCCGGGAACAATCAAAGAGCTTCTGGCATAATTCCCACCCAACCTCTCCTCCCCCACACTTTTCTGACTTTATCCAATTCATTGTATGGGCAATTACAATTTTGGGGACTACAAAGGGTGATAAAATTTCACTGCATTTTCCCAATTCTAACACTGAGATAGACCACATCTAGAACTATGTAAAAGAGATGGGAGGCAGGAATAAATGATTGATTAACAGGGGTGTGAGTTGCCAATTATCGATGGTAATGGCCCGTGGATGTAATGTGGATTTGCCAAGGCCGCCGATAACCCAAAAGTCATTTTTATTGAGATTTGGAATACGAAACACTTTTTAAAAGGAGAGTCATCTATCTAATAATTACTTTAATTTTGAGGTAATCTATGATAGCAGTTATTTTTAATTCCCTAAATACACATCACTGTGAGGCAGGAGAGACATCCAAGAATGTGCCAGTCAGCAGGGGATGCCAGCAAAGATTAAAAACTGGAACAGGATTATTCAAGGAATAGCTAAAAATCCTGTGTCCAGGTAGAGCGTAGCCGGGAACGGTGGAGTTAAGTCATGAATTCCAGAGCCAAGCAGCTTGGGTTCTAACCCAGCTCTGGATACCTATTAACTTTATGACCGAGAGCAAGTTACTTAATTTCTCTGTACCCCAGTTTACTCAACTATAAAATGGGTGTGTACTTACTGCCTACCTCATAGGGTGGTCCCAAGAACTAAATGTATTTAAAAATGTGCCTGGCATGTAAGTGTAGAGTGCTATATGTTTTCTATATTATGTGGGTGTTAATGCAAATCAAGCACACCTGTGCATAGTGACGTGCAAACATGGCATGAAATCCTGTTCAGTAAAAAAAGAAAAGAAATTTGCAGAGCAATAATTAGAGCACTATCCCATTTATGTTTTTTTTTTTTGTTTTTTTTTTTGGCGGTACGCGGGCCTCTCACTGTCGTAGCCTCTCCCGTTGCGGAGCACAGGCTCCAGACGCGCAGGCTCAGCGGCCATGGCTCGCGGGCGCAGCCGCTCCGCGGCATGTGGGATCTTCCCGGACCGGGGCCCGAACCCGCGTTCCCTGCATCGGCAGGCAGACTCCCAACCACCGCGCCACCAGGGAAGCCCCCATTTATGTCTTCAAAACCCTGATGACTAGTTATGTAAGTTACAGGTTGCATGGTGAGGAAGAACTTGACCTTTTTTTTTTAATGAGAGACATTTATAATCACTTCTTAGTTCAGGAGTAGGTGAGCAAAGAGGCTACTTTGAAGCAGATTTTCTTTTACTTTTCTCAGTAATGGAATGTAAGACCAGGAGACCTAGTTGCCCTCAGGGGAAGGGTGTAGAAGGACCTTTTAAATTCCATTAAAGGCTAACTGTTTCAAGAGCCCTTGGGAAGCATAGCTGGGTCACTTGGGAAGAGGTGGGCAAATCGAATGGGGTCCAGTGAGCTGCCAGGGAGGACTGACTTCTTCCTTTCTCAGAGTAACATGATTAGAACTTCTCTGTCTGCTGTGATAGCATGATCATGTCAGAGGTCTGTTGACAGGAATATACTCCAATGGTGCCGAGGGAAAAGGAGACTGGCTAAGAGGCAAAGCCTAGGCCCCCTGGGGTGCTTGGGGATAACCACTTCTGGTCCAAGTGCAGCTGAGGTCAGAAGTGCATTTGGACCAGCATCTTTGGTTCAGAAGTCACACATGTGAGTGTGGTCAACAGTGGATAACATTGAAGCCCACGTGCAGGGCAGGACTGTGGTTGCCGTAGGGATTCTACCAGCAAGAGCATCACTGTGGCTGTGGATGACATCATCAGATTGCACAGGACCAGCTATCAATAGTGACGTCGGGGCAGTCACAGAAATCCCAGCAGGAGTGGATTAGGCTTGCCAGTTCTCTCTCCTCCTGGATTTTGGAAGCAAAATGGATCTCTTGGACTGAGTAAGTAGTCAGAGTATTAAGATAGCTGGGGAAGTGGTTCATACTGGATTTATCAAAATAGAGGTAGATGTAGATGTGAGTGTAGGTTAGATGTAAATATATTAATCAGAGATAGATGAATAAATAGATCAATGGAAAGATAGATAGATCAAGATATTTTGACCCTGAGAAATGGTGTGACCTTACAATGAATTTGGAACTCTAGCAGCTGCAGAATAGATGCAGCTATTTCATATTGGTTCAAAACTCTGGACCTGTCTTTGTGCGTGTGTGTATTGTTTGTGTGTGCACGAGCACATGCAATCCAAAGGTCTCAGGACTAACAAAATTGGCATCACCTGGCTGTTTGCAGAGTCATGGGTCCAGAGATACATGCTAAATGTTTAACATCTGGCTTTCCGGGCATGGGGGTGTGAAGTGGAGGAAGAGTCTGAATTTTTAGCATTTGCTGATTTCAGTGGTATAAATGCTCCCACCTGGCCAATTTCAGCTATCTAGGTGACATCACTGAATGTGGAGTTGGGGAGAACGTACACAAGCACCATTCCTGAGCTGGAGCTAGCCTGAGCTATAGCAAGCTAGCTCCAACACACACACACCACTGCATGGGTCCCTGTCCCAGATTCACTGAATCACAACCTTGGGGATTGGGGCCTGGAAGTCTGAGTTTTAACAGGCCGTCCAGATTATTGCGAGGTTCTCAAAAGTTTGCAAAGCACTGCGTGTGTGTTGTTTGCAAAATCATCATGGAAGTCAGCAGGCTCCTAGGTTTCCTGCAGAGGTGAAAGTGCAGTCGATGAGGACGCCTAAATGAGCAACTTTGTTGAAGCCACAGATTCTTCTACGCAAAGGGAGTACTGGGGTCAGGGGTCATGTACTTCAATGTGGAAACTCATCAGTAGATGACGGGGCTCGGGGGTCATGTACTTCAATGTGGAAACTCATCAGTAGAATCTACAGATTTCAAGGCAGAAATTAAAAAGGACCCAAACAATACATTTGAAGAGAGACCAGCCACAGGAATAACTAAAATATGGAAGAATGAGATTCTAGTCAATCCTAGAATACCTGAGGAGAACTGCTCAGAAGTTTCTTGTGAGTTAGCTAAGAAATAAATACAAAAATAAATCTTTATCAAATTATATCATTCGAGCTATATAACCTAAACGCAATCTGTAAGTGACTTAAACAGCATATGATAAAATTTGTCACTGACTAAAAATAGATTGAAGCATCAGATCAGTAAAATTCAGATCTCCAAAATTGAGCTTGAGAGAAATAAAGGCAATATTGTTTGGCTTATTGTGAATATACGTATGTGTTATAGTGTATAAATTTTTAACGTTTAAATTTCTGAAATTACAAAGAAAACACATTTTTTTATTGTGGTAAAGAAAACACATAACATTTACCATCTTTGCCATTTTTAAGTGTACATTAGTGTTCGCTATATGCACATTGTTTTGCAACTCATCTTAGAATTTGTCATCTTGCAAAACTGAAATTCTTTATCCATTGACCGACGATTCCCCTTTTCCCCTCCCCCCAGCCCCTGACAATCACCATTTACTTTCAGTTTCTGTGAATTTGACTACTGTGGGTGCCTCATATAAGTGGAACCGTGCAGTGTTTGTTTTTTTGTGACTGGCTTATTTCACTTAGCATAATGTCCTCAAGGGTCATCCATGTTGTCACATATGACAGGATTTCTTTCTGTTTTAGGACTGCATCACATTCCGTGGTATGTACAGACCACATTTTCTTTTTTTAAATATTTATTTATTTGGTTGGTTGCGCCGGGTCTTAGTTGCGGCTCGCCGGCTCCTTAGCTGTGGAATGTGGGCTCCCCAGTTGTGGCATGCAAACTCCCAGCTGTGGTGGCATGCATGTGGAATCCAGTTCCCCGAGCAGGGATCGAACCCGGGCCCCCTGCATTGGGAGCACAGAGTCCCATCCACTCACCACCAGGGAAGTCCCTAGGCCACAGTTTCTTTACCCATTCATCCTTTAGGTTGCTTCCACCTCTTGGCCCCTGTACCTCATGCTGCAATGAACATGGGTGTGCAAATATCTCTTTGAGAACCTGTTATCAATTCTTTTGGCTATATGCCCACAAGTGGAATTGGAAAACACATCATTATCAATTAAGTTATTGATTATTAATTAATAACATAATAAATACAAAATTTAAAAATTCATAGCTAGACATTTGTTGAAAATTGACAAAATCTCTAAGCCTGCGTAGAACACAATGTTAAGCATTGGAACAACAAAGAACCCTAAGACAGTGTCTGCTCTCTAGAGGTTTGGAGTCTAATTGGTGGGGGAAGACAATATATAAACATAAAATTACAATAATTCACACGAAAAATAAATGAGTTCATCTCATACATTGCTGGTGCAAGAACAAATTGGTCAAACCTCTTTGGAAAACTGTCTGGCAGCATCTACCAAAACTAAAATGTGCCACCTGTGACCCAGCAATTCTAGCTATTCTAGACATATAGTAGATACATCTTAGGTACAGACCCAAGAGAAATAAGTGCGTATATCCACCATGTATATACAATACATGTATAGAATTTTTAAAGCAGCTTTATTCATAGCAGCCAAAATTCTGAAAACTGAAATTGGCAGGCGGGGGGTGGAGAATGGGGCATTGAATGGATAAATTGTTATATATTCTTACAATGGAATACTATACAGCAATGAAAAGAATAGTCTGCTCCTATATGAAACCACATGGATGGATCCTGCAGATGTAATGGATCCTGCAGATGTAATGTAAGTGAAAGAAGGCAGATACACATGAATATGTATTGGATGATTCCAAGTTAATCGTTAACTTGACTCCAAGTTAAAATAGGCAAAATTCATCTCTGGTGATAGAAGTCAAAGAGTGTGGGTATGACTTTGAAGAGGAAGGAGGTAGCCTTTGGGATTGCAGGAAATGTTCTATATCTTGATTTAGGGGTGGTTACAGAGGTATGTAACAATTTATCAAGCTGCAGACTTTTTTCTTTTTGTATGTATGTAGTACTGAAGAAATGTTTAAAGTTTTGGTTTTAAGTAAATGAGTTAGTTCAGAGTAAGAAGTGATGGGAGAAGATCAAAAGGTCAGAGCAGACTTCAAAGGGGAGATAAGAATTGAGCTGGTAAGAACTGAACTGCATGAGTCAGGTCAGTTCTGGCAAGAGAAAAGATGAGAACAAATAAATGCATAGCGGCACAAATGTCCAGAAAACTTGGCAAACCCTGTGCTTGTCTCTTCAACCCTAACTTCCCTTCCCCCAGTACATAGTAAGACTTGGGAGCTGGGTAGGATTGACTTCACCTCAGCTCCAAGAGTGGGCTTTAACTGGTTTGAGTCTTATCAACATAATTACTTAGGGATGAACATAAACCAGTCATTACATGGTTTGGGTCAAAAGTGGGTGTCTTCCTAAGTTGGTACAGTTAGAGTTCAGCTGAGACTTTAGTGTCATGGCTCAGGGTGAAGTAGCAACTATATCCTCCTGGCAAACAAAAATGCTTATAGCTTCAGTTTTGGGTGGGAGCCATTTTGGGGAACATGGGGAAATGAACCTGATGTATAAACTTGGGCTGAGCTGAGAGAAACGTGGAGAAATGAAGCTGGAGTCCTAACCGATGGCTCTAGACTTTTTAAATTTGCAAGCCTTCTATTGTTTACACCAGTTTGAACGGATTTTTCTATTGCTTTGTAACAAAATAACTTTTCTAGTAACCTATACATAGCATCTCTTAGATGATTCTTCTAGTTTCCATGGCCATAGTCCCTGTCCTTCTTCAGACTCTCATAATCACCCATTGAGAGAACCACGATAGCTTTCTAATTCTGACTGGTCTCTGCCTTCGGTTTCTTCTTACCTCAGTGATCCACCATGTTGTCTCCTGAATGATCTTCTCAGTCATTTCTGACCACTGCTGCCATGTGCATGACCCTGGTGGTTCCATGCTTCGGGAATAAAGGCCAACGGGTCCAAATTTGCCGAATGAGTTTTAACACTTTAGTCCTTCAGTTCCACTCACACATCCTAATGAGGTCCTCACTCTCTAGCCTTCCAGCCTTTGCCAGAGTTAGTAAGTCAGCCCAGAATGGCCTTCTCTCTCTACCTGCCTGATGGCAATACCACTTCTCTTTCCAGATCCAGGTTAAACGCATCTCTGAAGCCTTCTTAGATTTCTTCAGCTGATAATTACTCATTGTGCTATAGTCTCCTGGCATGATTTTCCCTTTTGATAGTTCTCAGCTCAGTCTGCCAGGAGTTGGGGTGATTTATGTATGTCTGGCTTACCCGCTAGGGTATGAATGCTGGGAGGTCAGAGGCCTGTTTTTCCATCTTGAATTCCTCAGTGCACCTTGCAAAGTGTTTTTCATAGACACACTGCTCAATATAGGTTGACTGAAGACCAAACTTCCTTCAGGTAAGGACTTGGAGGTTGAGTTGGAGAGCTAAGTGGAGGGGCAGAAGCAGCGTTTTTTTTTTTTTTTTTTTTTTTTTTTTTTTTTTTTTTTGTGGTACGCGGGCCTCTCACTGTTGTGGCCTCTCCCGTTGCGGAGCACAGGCTCCGGACGCGCAGGCTCAGCGGCCATGGCTCACGGGCCCACCCGCTCCGCGGCACGTGGGATCCTCCCGGACCGGGGCACGAACCCGTGTCCCCTGCATCGGCAGGTGGATCTCAACCACTGCGCCACCAGGGAAGCCCCAGGAGCAGTTTTTGAAGGGTTTTTAAAAACCAGGGTAGGTATATTAAGCTCAGTGAGTTTTATTGCACTATTGAATAGGGGAAAGTTTCTCCTGCTGTTTTCCAAAAGTCCTTCTATTCTTCCTACATTATTTATTTTTTTAAAAACCTTTTATCTTTTTATCTACCTCCTTTGCTTCAGTGAGGGGTGGCTGTTGATTTTTGAAATAGTATGCAGTTTGGGAAGAGAAGAAACAGAATGAGAAGGTGATTAGCTTTCTTTTCTCTCCTCCGTTATAATCCCAGAATATGCTTCACGAATACTTTTGCTAGCAGATGAAGCCCATCTACTCAAGCAGCGGTTTTAACCGTTTTTGATGGTCACCTGATACACACACACACACACACACACACACACACACACACACTATGCTGCGTATAGACACCTGAAACAGACTTTTGTAAAACACTTACTCTTAATTCATGCAATGCATATTGATATTTTCTGTTATTCGGTTTCACTTCAAACAAACAAACAAACAAAAAGTCGATCACAAACCACTAAATCGATTTCATGCCATTAAGGAGTTGAGACCTGCAATTTGAAAAATGTGACACTAAGGTATACTCTATGTTATAATCGTTAAGTTACAATCATTGGATGAGCACTGTGCTAAGTATTTTTGCTAATAATATTATATTTAATCTGTTCTAATAATTTTATGACAGATTGTCATACCCATTTTGTGGGGAGGAAACTGAAGCTTGGGGCAAAACAAATTTCCTGGCGTCACACAGCTACTATATGGCAGAGCTGAGACTTAAACACAGGCAATGCCTCTGCTTACAGCTCAGTGACACGTGCCATGGCTTTATGCCACAGCCAATGGCAGAGAAAATTAGCGCATATTGGATTTTTAATCTTGCAGTACACATACAGGACAAGACCACCAGAGTGGAGACAAAATACTCTCTATGCGATAACTTCATTTCTTCTCTGGAACTCTATTCCTGCCCTATTATCCCAATCTATTAAGTCTCAAAAAATGACAAAACCCTTAAAATAGAACACTCAAACTATGACAGAGAAACAGTTTTATAAAGGGAATATATACTGAAATAGTGAACATAAAAACCAAAAACTTCACAGCAGTGGGATCCATGCATAAATAGTTGTACACGGTGTAGTGGAAAGACAGCGGATTAAATCATAATTCTGGGAAAGCAGAATTTTGATTTTACCTACTTTTAGATATTTTGGGGGTTTGGGAAAGGAAAGGGGAAAAAATAAAACTGACAATCTTTCGATTTTAGCGTCCACGAAGTGTTGGTGATTTAAAGATGACTCAAAAGATTTAGTGCCAGCCTTCTAGAAGGTTTCCTCCTAATCATAAAACTTCTTCTCTGTTACACTTTTATTTTCTGTTACAGTTTCTATTTTAAGGGTTTTGTCATTGTTTGAGGAACTTGCACATTGGGAGAATAGGGCAGAAATAGCGTTCCAGAGAAGAAATGAAGATGTTTAGAACGCATTTTGTCTGTACCCTGGGGGTCTCATCCTCTCCCTTGTGTGCGTTGCAAGTTTAAAAGTTCAACATGTGCAGACCTTGTCCTTACGCAGTTGGCCAAGACCCACAGCCATGGCACGTGTCGCTGAGCTGTAAGCAGAAGCATGGTCTACCTGTGTTTAAGTCTCAGCTCTGCCATATAGTAGCTGTGTGACCTCAGGAAATTTGTTGTGCCCCAAGCCTCAATTTCCTCATCCCTAAAATGTTATAATAGTGAAGCGATACAATGACGGCACCTTTTATGTTATTTGTAATAATGAAAAGGCTGTCCCCATGGTTTGGTAAATTAAGGCAATTATCCTTGCTATCTTTAGGGTCTAGGATTCAGATGATGAGAGGCTCGTGGTCTGTTGCACATCAAACTGAATATTCACCAGCAACATTTACCAACAATGAAATCAAGCTAAAAATGAAACCTTAAGAGAAACTGATTTGAAACTCTTCAGTATAGTGTGCTTCTTGAGCATAAAGACTGGTTCTTCGCTCGTTTAACAAATAGCAATTCAACACTTAATACGTGTCAGGCACATATTAGGTGTGGGTACATAAGGGGAACAAGATTCCTGTAGTCCTTGCATACAGTGTCTGATGGGAGAGACAGGCAATACAGAAGTAAATGTATGACCAAAAGGACCCCAAGTGGGAAAGTTTCCACTAAGGACATAAAACTGATTTGGTGTCAGGGAATAAAAAGATGGGGTACTTACTTTAGACAGAATGGTTAGGAATGTCTCCAGGAGGAGGTAATGTTTAAACTGAGACTAGAAGGATGACAAGGAGCCAGTGTGTGAACAGCCAAGGGAAAGAATCATGGGACCAGCAAATGCAAAGGCCCTGGGGTATGCGGGGCTGTTTCTGTATGATGAAGCTCTGGCCTTCTTTTACACACACTGACTGGATCCCTCCCCTTCTGTCCTGACAGCTGCTTTTCTGACTCACGCTTGCAGTATGTTTGGGGCTCCAGTTCGGAGTCCTGGATGGTTGTACCCTTTTGATATATCAACCTAAAAATATGCTGGGATAGCCCTCCCTTTTTCACATGTCTGCCACAGGCTGTATCTTGCTCACTGTGACTTTGCCGTTCAATCAAGACTGCCCTTGACATTTATAACATTCTGCTTTCTTTGCCTCTGTTTTTGCCTCAGGTCCTGAAAGAATAGCTGCTGACATAAGGAAGACACTCAAAAATTATTTGCTGAATTTTTAGATGAATTTCATTATATCATCAGAGATCTGATTTTGTTGTTTGTGGTTTTGTCTGCTTATTCATTTTAACATGGGTAAGACTGGGGAGGAGCAAACTGGATGAATTTGAAGGAGAATGGCATGACATTCTGAACTGGCACTCAGTTCCTGGAGGGCTACTTGCGGCTTTGTAACTCATTAGCAATGTGACCTTGGATGAGTCATCCCACTTGAGCCTTGACATCTTCCACTGAAATGAAGGGTTTGGTCCAAGCACCCTTCAATGTCTGTTCTTTTCTATGACTCACTGGGTTTCAATATTTGCCATGCCTCTCACACTCCTATGAAAGAAATGTTATCTTTAGGCATCAACTCAGTTTATGCAATAATGATGCCTTACGTTTGATTGGCATTTGTTATTTGCAGAGCACTTTCATCTCCACTATTGCATTTGATTTTAACCAGTCATGTAATGTATTGAGGACAAGTTATCTTTTTTTACGTCTGACGGGGTGTGAAACTTACCCAACTTTATAACATGCTAGAAAAGGGAATGACAATTGTATATACTGTCCTGCCTATATGTGGTACAATATATTGGATAGCATCTCTGCCATGTGGGAGTGGAACAAATTGTTTACACCTTGAATAGCAGACACTACTTTTTTTTTTTTTTTAATGTTAAGGACTGTTTAGAAATGCTAAAATCCAAAGCTCTTTTTTTATTTTCTAGCTAAACTCTTTTTTTTTTTTTACATCCTTACTGGAGTATAATTGCTCTGCAATGGTGTGTTAGTTTCTGCTGTGTAACAAAGTGAATCAGCCATATGTATACATATATCCCCATAACCCCTCCCTCTTGCGTCTCCCTCTAGTTAAACTCTCTAGTTGTAAGGATCAGAAAAGTACTCAGGTTAGCTCACTCAGGGAAGGGGCGCACTGCAGGAATCAGCTTTCTTACGGACAGGAGGCAAGGTAGTCCTCAAATAATTGGGAAAGTATCTCTAGACATTTCTTCCTAGGACTAAATTGTCTGTTTTTCTCCGAACTTCCAAGACCTTTCTTTCTTATTTGAAGAGCAGTTTCCTCTGCTTACTCATGGTTCGTGTTTCCCCATAACCATGGCTCTCCCAAGGCTTGGCTTCCTGACACCAGCTCTGGCCAGCTGACTCCAACATGTCAGATCCATTCACTATAGACCACTGTCAATCTCTTCCTCTTTTAGCTCCTGTGGTCCAATCAGCTGGCGCTGGGTCAGGAAGGAGTCACGTGGCACCCACATCAAATTCTACCTCTTTATCAGGATTTATGAACAGGTTCCTAGGGAAAGAATCCTGTAGATGATAGAGCAGGCATCCTAAAACATATCTACTACATTTCCCTTTTTATCTACATTTCACAGGATTCTGTTGACTCTTTTTTTCTAAGGTGATGCCAATATTCCTAAGTATACCTATTTTTTTCATGGTTCTCGCTTAGAGGCCATAGTTTATTATCTGATTGCTTTCTTTTGCATTCATGCACATTTTTAATTAAATTCTCTCAATATCCCAGTAGGCAAATAAGATACCTCCCAGAGATGACGTTAACATGACATATTCGAAGACATCTAGAAGCTGGGGGTAGAAGTGAACTAGGTCAGGAAAAAAACCAGAAACAATTCAAATTTGTCCCTTAGTTAAAATTGGAAGGGCAGTTGCATGGTTTTCTGTAGGGTGCAGTTAAAAAAAAAAAAAAAAAGCACTAGCCAGCAACTAGATCCATTTAGGTCCTAGATCTGATCCTATCATTGATTTCTGGACAGATCATTTATTCCCCTTGAAATTCAGGGGAAGGGGGAGTTTTAAAATCTGGAAACTAGGAGGAATCTTATGGGGTTATCAAATCTGGTCTCTGCCTTTTACAGTAAAAGACACTGACATGAGGCCTTAGGTCACAGAGCTGATTAGAGGTAGAGCCAGTAGAATATTTCTCCTGAACAAACAGTTGTGATCTTTTTATTACATCATTTCAGTTGAAAGGGTAGAGGCTTATTCTGAGAATCAGAGATAATGCTTGTGATAAAGCAGCATAAAGTGGTGTCTAAATGTAAAATTTTATTTTAAGATGAGGACATGGAATGGGTATAGAAGACAGGAATCTGCACAGTGTGTGTGAACAGATAGGAAACAACCTATAAATGCCCTAATTCTTGTCCTCTAAAAACTTACCTATAGGGCTTCCCTGGTGTCGCAGTGGTTAAGAATCCGCCTGCCAATGCAGGGGACACGGGTTTGAGCCCTGGTCCGGGAGGATCCCACATGCCGCAGAGCAAGTAAGCCCATGTGCCACAACTACTGAGCCTTCACTCTAGAGCCCACGAGCCACAACTACTGAGCCCACGTGCCACAACTACTGAGGCCCTCACACCTAGAGCCCGTGCTCCACAAGAGAAGCCACCGCAATGAGAAGCCTGCACACCGCAACAAAGAGTAGCCCCCGCTCAACACAACTACAGAAAGCCCACACGCAGCAACGAAGACCCAACGCTGCCAAAAATAAATAAACTTATTAAAAAAAAAACTTACCTGTAAACAAAAGATCATGAAAATTGATCTGAACTCTGTCACTGCCACAAAATTGCATCAGAAAATGGAGATTAGGATGTTCCCGCTGCCAGATGGAATAGGAATGTGGTTGGATGTGGACTCTGCAGACTGCCTGTCTTCCAAGGTGGGCTCTATCACTTAATAACGTGTAATTGAGGCAAGTTTGTACCACTTACTAAAGGGCTCTGGGTCAAACAGTAACACGAACTCCACAGAGCCACTCTCAGGATTCAAACAACCAATACTTGAGAAATTCTTAGAACAGTCTTTGGCACATAGTAAACCCACTATATAAGGGTTAACCTATCATTATTACTTGCTTTTCTCCTGTGGGAGGGCTAAAAGCTATTCTTTCGGAGTAATCTTCATTTAAAATCCCATGGGCTAGATTAGACATATCAGTTGGTTTAGCGAGGAATTAAGAGGTGGAAAGGGAACATTTCTTTCGGGGCAGCTCCGTCTTTATCTTTATCCCTTTAATTCTTACGAAATTCATAAAGCGGACATTTGCTATTTGCATTTCACAGACCAGAAATCTGGCTAGAGAGGGTAGAACTTTCTGGGCCAGAACGAGACGTTGAATCAGTAGTGGGTCACAGCACGGAATCGATCTAAGCCTGCACGGGAATAAACGAACGTCTTTTCCAAGTGTGGACTTCCGGGACTTAGACAGTTCTCACTTTCCAGGGGCCAAGAAGAAGATGGATGCGGGTGGTTTAGGAGAGGACCCACATCTCCCTCCAGGCCCAGGAGCTACACCTCGGCTCAGAGGGCTCTCTCCACGCCGCCCGAGCCTCGCTAAGAGGGCCGGCTCCACACTACGGGAGAACCAGGCTCCGGCTTTCCGTCGGGGAGGCCTCCCTCTCCCGAGCCTCCCTCACTGACTCCGACTCCTCCGCGCAGGTCTTTGGAGTTTAATTCCTTAATTTATTTAGAAACTACACTTTTGAGTCAAAGAACAGAGGCAAGGACCGGGAACAAGAAGCAACGCGCGTGAACACGGACGCCGCCTCGAGAGCCCTTACAGGTCTAGCCCACGCACGACACCCGCCCGAACCCCGCCACCCGCCTCCTTTCCCGGAGGAGGCGTGGCCCGCACGCGTCGCCATCTTGGTCGCCTCTCTAGGCACTCTGTTTACTACTCTATGGTTGCCCGCTCCCGCCCCGCCCCTCCCCAGTCATTGTCTGGAGGAGCAGCCACGGCCGCAGCGCCTTCTCTTTATAAGTCCGCAGTGCCCGGATGTGAATGGATTACAATGTATCTTTCAGGGAAACCTATTATTATCAATGTGACTCCACGGGGGAGTCAATGGTGATGATCAGGAGGAGGAGGATGATGATGATGAGACACCTCTAAACTTGGAACAAGTTTAAGGCTTTATAAGAGGAGAAGAAAAAAAAAACCACCAACAAGATTTGTTTGAGGAAAAATTATAACTATCCTGTGTTGATATTTTTTTTATAAACAATAAGAAAAAGTTGTTGGATTTTTTTTTAATGATTTCTTTTTTGGGGGAGGGAATTTTGTTGCAGTTTTATGGTGGAATATGCAAAAACCAGAGCCAGGTGCATAATCTTGTATTCTGTGGATATCCCTGGAGCAGAACTGAGTACCAGTTAAAATACTTTTTTGGGGGATACACATGTGAGATACTAAGTACTTGCAGAAGATTTTTGTCTCTCTTTTTAAAGTCACTTTCCTTGGAATATTGTGAGCATATTTGTGGCCATTTAAGGTAACGTTACAATTTGCTGTCAGAGTAAACTGTTTGTAATTGAATTTAATATTTTAAATGTCGATCCCAGTGTTTTATTAAAACAAAAGGAACAACCTATTAAATAATCGCCAATGGGAAAAAGTGTGTGCATGCATTTTGTGTATGTACTCGCACATCTAGCAATAACAGGGTTTATAGAATGTGTATTTTAACACACGTTAAAATAGCGTATGTTGCATATACTGGATAAAGTACGCTTGTTATTACGAAACGATAGAATTATGCAGCTTAATTTTTATCCTAAAAAGTGATGTGAAAAAGTATGTTTTAAGAGCATGCAGGGCCTGTAATGGTAAATGTTGAATTAAAAACTTAAAGTGCTGGCGAACGGGGACTTAGCATGCCTAGGAACTCAAGTGTAAAAACAAAACAACATCCACCCTCAAAAATTGCCTTTTTTGTTGTTGTTGTTGAAGTTTGCAGCTATACTATTCTGTGACTTAAAAGGGAGGGGATAAAAACGTATGTAATTTAGGTTTCGCCCCCAACGCAGAACTACCGACATGAAAATCTCCCCAGCAAAATGTGGCTTGGTTTATATCTGGAAAAGAAAAATATTGTTCCTCTTGGCAAAGTCTTTTTGCATCACGTGTATTTGCAGCCTAGTATAAACTTGCTTTGCCGTGTGTGGATGTGTGAGTGAGAGGGAACGAGAGTCAGAGAAAGAAAGGAGGGGATGTAAACTCGAATAAATTTCAAAGTGCCTCCGATGGATGAAACGGGCAAAAACTGAACTGTTCAGGCTTCAGATTGTAACTGACGTTCTGAGGGAAAATGAGGTGCTCGATGAAATTTCGTTTGTATTTTTTTTTTTTTTTTTTTGCGCGGCGGGGGAGGTGTTGAGATTTTTTTTTCTCCGGGGGGGGGGTGCATCCCAGCCAGCCCGACCCGAGCGAGCCGCGTCTCCCCGCCGGAGGCCCCCCACCCATTTCTTTGCTGAACTTGCAATTCCGTGCGCCTCTGCGTGTTTCCCCCTCCCCCCCTTCCCTCGTCCCCTCCCCTCCCCGGAGAAGAGAGTTGGTGTTAAGAGTCAGGGATCTTGGCTGTGTGTCTGCGGATCTGTAGTGGCGGCGGCGGCGGCGGCGGCGGGGAAGGAGCGGGCGCGGGCGCAGGCGGAGGAGGTAGAGGCGGTGGTTAGACATGAACGCCGCCTCGGCGCCGGCGGTGCACGGAGAGCCCCTTCTCGCGCGCGGGCGGTAGGTACCGGCGCCGGCGGGGCTCGGCGGGGCTGGTGCGCCGGGCGGCGTGGGGCTCGGGCTCGGCGGCCCCGCACGCGGCTCCGCGCCTCCCGTGCCGCGGGCTCCCGGCTCCCGGCGCTCCCCCTGGAGACACCCCTTCCTCTCCCGCGCCTCTTCCCTCCCCCTCGTCCCTACCCCCCCCTCGGCCCCCCCTCCCCGGCAGTGCCACTTGGAGAGACCGATGACTTTGCCAAGGCCCTGACTTTAATTTTTACAACCCTTTCTTTCACAAATTAGGGTGCTGGACCATTACGGGACCCGACCCTCCACTCCGCTTCCCTCCCCCCCGCCCCGCTTTCGTCGACCCTGTCACCCCTCCCCCTTTGGACGTGTTTTCACTCCAGAGACGCTCATCTTTAATTTCTTTATAGCTACTTTGAAACGCAGAGGGGAGTGGTGTGTGTGTGTGAGCGTGTGTGTGAGCGTGTGTGCGTGTGTGAGTGTGTGTGGGGGGGGTGGGGGGAAAGTTGAGACCGGATCGTTCTGAGTAGTTTCTCTTTTCTCTGGGATCCATTCATTTCTCGCTCTACCTCCTGTTGCATAAAATGATGCGCTGAAGAGCGGCTTTTTTTTTTTTTCCTTCCCGGATTTGGTTTTATAGTGGATGTTACCAGTTTTGATCGTCTCTTTGGAAATACAATATCAATAGCAGTTTTTTGTTTTTTTTTGTTTTTGTTTTTTTTGCTATTGCTGCCTATTCCTTCTTAAAAAAAAAAAGCAACAAAAAACAACTCTCCTGTCCCTCCCTCCTTTCTACCTTATTCCCATCCGCCCTCACATCCCTACCCCACAACCCCCCCAGTCTCCAAAAATCCGATTGTGTTTTCTCCAAGGATTGGGACTGGATTTTCTGATTGCGGTTATTTCCATGTTTCTAGGTTTGTGTGATTTTGCTAAAATGCATCACCAACAGCGAATGGCTGCCTTAGGGACGGACAAAGAGCTGAGTGATTTACTGGATTTCAGTGCGGTAAGAAAGAACGGTGGAAACTAACAACAGCTGTGAAACAAAACAAAACAAAACAAAAAACCCAAACACTTTGAGCTAGAAACCAATAATAATCTAAAGAACAGGAATAATTTTTAATTGGCTGAGTCCTTGGTAAACATGAAGGTCTTTTTGATAAGTTTTTAACTACAATTTTTGGGTGTGATGGACGATTCAGGCTTTTTTTTTCAGAGTCTTAATTACTTGCTTTTGAATTTCCTACCCACCGAATCCCCCAAATAATGGAGTCTCACTCCAATGGAAGGGAAAAACAGACACCCCTAAAACTGTAAACCACCCCTAAACTTGACCTTATCTGAACACTGAGAGTACTGATACTTTGTGCACTACTCATTTTATTTATTTATTTTTTCTGAAAATGGAAAAGAGAAAATAGGAGACCCCAGTTGTCTCAGAGTTTTAAACTGATGATGCTTTGGATTAGTAGGACCTGTAGTCCTCATTACATCTTTTCCTGGGATTCTGAAAACTCGTGTGCATATGCTGAGCATACATTCTTTAGAACCCTTTAGACGGTCTTTGTAAATCTCGGAGTCGTGAGATCAGCACAAAGCAGAACTTACACACTTGTGGAGTTTTATGACGGAACTTGGTCCTTCTCCATCCCTTTGCTTCCCTTCCCCATACCAAGTCCCAAACATGTCAGGGGAAATAATTCATTTTTAATGCCAGATGAGTTTGGTGTAAGATGCATTTGCAAAGCAAAATAAAAAGAATCCACAAAACACACAAATAAAATCCAAACCGCCTTCTAAGTGGGGCTCTTTCATGTTGCTGCTGCTGCTGCCGCTACTGCTGCTATTGCTGCTGCTGCTGCTTCTCTTCTAGACCTTTTGGAGAAATGGCTTTCGGAAGTTTTGCCAGGAAACGTGGCCCTAGGCAGCTTTGTAGCCCCCTTTCTGCTTGCTGCACTTTCTCCATTCGTTTCTTTGCTTTTTGCAGGCTCTGACTCAGGGAAGGTGCGCATTATCCACTAGATACGTCGAAGAAGAGGGAAACCAATTAGGGTCGAAATAAATGCTGGAGAGAGAGAGAGTGAAAGAGAGAGAGAGAGTGAGAGAGAGAGAGAGAGAGAGAGAGAGAGAAGCAGAGAAAGAGAGGGAGAGAGAGTCTTGCTTCAAATTGCTCTCATGTTAGAGACGAAATGAGAATTTAGTGCAGGTGGCACTTTTATTTTTATTTGGGTTCACATATGACAGGCAAATCCTATACGGGATGGAAATGGACATTGCCACGTTTATGGCCAAGGTTTTCAATATAAAACAAGCAACTTTCTTCTCCTTTGTAAAACTAGTGTTTTCTAGAGAGCTTGCTGCCCTCCAAACTGAATCTTGTTCACATCATGGGGACTGTGTTCGTTTAAAATGTAGTCCTACCTAGTTCTGGCGATCTAATGAACCTGAGGAAAAAGAAAACAGTGGTTAAGGTTGGGGTGGGGGGAGAGTGATTGGTAATGTTGTGCCTGTTTTCGTTTTAAGTTGGATGGTGATGTATTTTACTAAAATGAGCCCTTAGCATAAACTGTATATTGTATAGGGAGAGTATGAAAGATCTTTGATGAACTCTGAAGGCACAAATGTCGTCTTTTCAACAGTAATGTTTCTTTGTTTCTTTTAGATGTTTTCACCTCCTGTGAGCAGTGGGAAAAATGGACCAACTTCTTTGGCGAGTGGACATTTTACTGGCTCAAGTATGTAAATTCTTTTCTTAGTGTGTAGTTAAATGTTCTTAGCTGTTTATTCACTCATGGTATATTTTTGGCTCTGTTGAAGTGTTCTGAAAAAGTCATTGAAATTTTAGCCTGTAATGATATGGTTATTTCATTATCCATTAGTGGTATAACTTAGGCAAAAACATTATCTTTTGCAAAATTAAAAGTAGGGTTTTTAAAAAAAAAAAAAAATCAAGGAAACTGTCTCAGAATTCATCACTTACTTTAAAAGCAATTTTCTGATACAATTGTAATCAAACACGTGAAGATAAGGCAGTGTTAACATGGGGGAATATATTAATGTTTCCTTATTTGAAAATAGAGGGAAAAATCTAACTTTCATGAAAAGGGCAAATCCCTTGTAAATAATATCAATTTTATTGGGTACTATGTATAATTAACCCTTTTAAAGAAATGAGCGCTTAATTTTGCAGATGAATGCTGTGTAGTAAACCATAGCTGTAAATAGAGAGACTCCTGCTAATCTGAGAGCGAAATATGAATTCATTTATATTTAAAATATCCTTTTTGGTGCTTCAGTTTTTTTTTTTTTTTTAAGAATTTACTTGTGCAATGAATTTTTCTATATTTAAAGTTGCAAATTTGGAAGGACTTTTACATTTTATAAATGAAAGGTCTTTGGCTGATGCTTTAAAAAGACATTAGCGCTATTCACAAAGGAATCTGTGTGTGCAGTGATTATCTGGTATCTAAGGAGGAGTTTTAATAGGGGACTCTCTGAAGGTCTCTTATTAAAAGTGAAAACTGAAAATATGCTATTCGTTTAAAACGTATTTTTTTTGTCTAGTGAATTTCATATCAGAAGGAGGCATACATTGCTCTCCTTTAGGTTCAAGGCTTAAATCCATTTATGCTTGTTAAACAGCTGTAGTATTTTAGGAGTTCTGGCAGTGGTACATAACAGGACATTAGACAGAGTCCTGTTCTTAAGTCAGACTGGTAAATGTTGACATCGTTTAGTTGTGAGATACCAGTGGAATTGTCTGTTAGCTATTGAAGATAATTTCACATCTCTTAATATTCATTTGGTGTTGTAGCAGTGAAAGAAATCTGTTCATCTTTGTGATTTGTATAATTGGTATTTTTTAAATAAAATTAATGGCATTTAAAAGTTGCTCATTTCTAGATAAGTTACTTCTCCTTTGCTGGCCCCCATAAGTCTAAGGGATTTTTTATCTCTACAACTTGATTTGTGAAATATGAGATGCCTCCTATAGTTACATTTTATCTTTTATTTTGGGGGGTCCACTTTGATTAAAAGGGCTACTGACCATATGTTTGTGTTTTACTGTCCTGGACCCTGTTATAATTTTCATTTGGGACTTAAAATTTTTTTTGTTGTTGTATTCGTATTGTGTCTTCCAAATTTCTTTATCGTGTTCTCTATACAACTTTGAAGGAAAGATGAGTACAAGTATCTCATGTAGGCAGATTAATTTTTCATGATAGACAGTATCAAAACAGTTGCTAACTTTATCTCTGACAGTAACTTTCTTCATGATTTTCCTTAAGAAAATGTATAGTTGAAATCTGAAAGTAGATTATGTCAGAAAGGCTCAGAGATAGACTGCTTTCAGAGTCAGTGCAAAAATACTCTTTTGTACTTTGTAAAAATTGACACATTTGGAATAATTAAGTATATCAGCTTAGTTATAGTTTAATAAAGTAAGGTGATTTAGAAGCATGAAATTGTGTTACATTTAAAAAGATAACTGTGCATCTGGTCCCTTTTCTATGTTCACATTTAAATGAAGTCCTTGCTATGATGTTTAAGTGTTTACAGAGTGTAGGGTGAATAAGTATGAATATGTATTAATGCATTTTGGAAAATGATCATATACTGAAACTTACAGAGTTCTTAAGACAGTATATCTGTATATGTAAACCTAGACAGAGGCTTCATCCTTAGTGAGACGTGTTGTGATATTTCCAATGAATATGCTGTGATTATTTTTAAGGTGTTAAACTTTAA
Source organism: Stenella coeruleoalba (assembly GCF_951394435.1). Lineage (NCBI taxonomy): Eukaryota > Metazoa > Chordata > Mammalia > Artiodactyla > Delphinidae > Stenella > Stenella coeruleoalba. The sequence goes on from NC_137160.1 coordinate 18,937,937, forward strand.
GTGACGTCGTACCAGAGGTGTAGTTTTCAGGCCCAAATGTTTACTTGTAAAGGTAAAAAGTGTAGTGCCGATTTTGTTCTCGCTGCTGGATTGAAAATGCAGGGTATTCATCCAGTGCAGTATGATGGGGACTATAATATACACAGTACAGATTGGAGTGTTGGTTTTTCTCATCTGTCCAAGACACAGTTAGGTGGCTTTGTTTCCACTCAGTAACAAAGATAAGTCCCTTTTAAAGCATAACAAATAAAAAAAAAAAAATGAGGAAAACTGCATTTTGCTCCTGGAAGGATGAACTAGGAAACTTTGGACTGAGAAATAATTTTCTAAATGTACATCAGGTTAATATCCATTGTCCCAAGGGTGCTCAGATGTCACTTCCATGGGTAGCTTTGAAACTTGGGTCCAGAGAAAAAAGGTCCAAAGTATAAGTGAACTGTTCATATTGGAAAAACCAGCTCTGTTTTTTCAGAGTGAGGCATGGTAATGTTTCATGCTTAAAGTTCTCAGTAGCTGTGGATTCCATTCATATAGGGCGCTCCTTCGTGATTTGCAATGTGAGAATTAAAAAAAGTGTGGCCATATTGCCTTTAATCTTTCATTTCACAAACATGGTTTTTCCTACCACCTTAAGAAATGGTGAGGCTGCTAGGGAGAATGGAATGTAACCTGAGCTACAGCCTGACATTCCCAGGGAGCATTTTTCACATGAAAGGCTTTTGTCAACCCAGGAAAGGACCAGCAGTTTTTGTTTGATGTTTGCAGGTGTTCAGCAGAGAGCACTAAAACAATTCAGCCATGATAGTTCAGAGCTTGGATGACCTTAACGGGGAGAATTGGTGGGTTCTGGAATTATTTTTAAGAAATATTTGAAACCTATATGGTGACTTATATAAAGGGATTTCAGATCCATTATATCATTGATCTTAAAACTAGCTAAAAGCATCCACATGCCTGGATGATTGGAAAATTTTTCTCATTAAAAAGTAGGACGGCAAAGTTACCAGAAGAAAAAAAAATTCACCTAGAGTCTATAATTTATTGATGAACAGGGGTTTAATTTTCTAATATAACAAAACTACAGTTTCTTTGGTTACCTTTGAGTCTTTCATGAGCAAAAGATAAACATACTAGCTTTGGCATCTTTTACAAAGTAGTTTTAAAGTTGGGGCTCTAAAATTATCCATACTCAACAACAGTCCTGCTCACATCTGTTACATGTATTTACAGTTAGTCTGTGACGGATCCTACATCTTCCTCCCTTAGTTTAAAAGTTGAGCCTTTTCCCCCGTAACTGTTTAGCTTTACTTAGGTGTTCAGCATTTGTTAAAGGTGCCAAATGGATGGGTGTTTTAACAATTAAGAGCAGCAGTAAAACACACCACATCCCTGTCATGGTCATTTTTGGAAGAGAAAAAACATTTCTTGACATTCACACAAGTTATTTTACTGATACCCACATGACACCCAAATGACACATCAGTTTGGTAAATTCAGTAAGAAAAAATAAATCGCTCCAATTGGTAGTTCTGTATCACAGAGAAAATTCAAATGGTCAGCATTCTGAATTAATATCCATCCGTACAGTTTGAGTTCATGATTATGGCGTGAAAAAACAAATGGTCTCCCTTAAAGGTATTTGTGGAGTACACTTATTTAATTGTGTGTGTGTGTGTGTGTGTGTGTGTGTGTGTGTTTTAAACAGCCTTACTATTATAGTGCAGTTCATAGTGGTTGTATGGCTTTTATAAAATGCAGAATAATTTAACAGGTTACAAAATAAGCAAAGTGGCATTAAATCCATTCTGTTAGAATCATAGAATTTGGGGGATTGAACCCCTTAGAAAGAGACAGCCCAGTGCCTTCATTGTACAAAGAAAACTGAGGCCCAAGTTAAGAGGTTCTGAACTATGCCTTTATTTGCTAATCTAAGAAACAAGTTTTGATTTGCTAATTTTGTATGGCCCTGCAAATCCTTTTATTGGAGTAATATTGGTTTCACTGCTCTGTTTTTCTAAATTTGTATTTTGCATAATAGGGTATCAGGATTTGTGTGCTGATCTTTGTGCCTACAAATTCTTCTAAGTGCACATGTGCCCTTTGAATGCTTTTTAAGGTTTGGAGCTGAATTTTGGATTGTTGATCATTCTCTTTTGCCTGATCTGGCCTGTGACTATTTGCAAGATGTTAGATTGAATAACAGGGGTGGCTGGGCATGACACTGACAGAATTAAAGTGCTTCTTACTATGCCAAGTGGTGTACTATGCACTTTATATTCTTGTATTTTTGAAATCCTCACAAGAACCCAGTGAGATGCCAAGATTACCATGCTCAATTTATAAATGAGGAAACTGAGATTCAGAGATGGTAAACTACTTACCCTCAAGGCAGCCAGAATGAATCAGGTTCTAAACCCAGGTCTGCCTGGTCTGCCTAGCTCAGTGTCTTTTGAGACACACACACACACACACACACACACACACACACACACACACACACACAGACACAGAGTCAGATATAGCTTATTATTTCAATATCTTATAGGCTTAAGGATATATTATTGAGGCTTGGTGTGCAATACTCTTCCTGATCTTTACAGTAGATAAACATTTTTAAAAAATATGTTTAAGATAATGGTATAAACCATGTCCATTATTTTTCCTGCTTTCTTATCCAAACTAAGCTTCTAGTTTATGTTGGATTTCAATGTGACTTAGTATCTCTCTCATATTTTTATTATTTTTTTAACAAGGAAAATATAGTAGGTAGTTTCAAAGTTGTGTTTTGGTTCTATTGTAAATGGACAGTCTGCTTGGGAACCAGTGAAAATATTTTCTTTTCAATTATTTTAATGTACCTAGTCAAACCAAAAGTTGAGGTAACCAAGCTTGCTCTGTTAATACCTAAAAAAAAAAAAAGGTTTCCTATCTTTTAACTGTAAAAAAAAGTTTTGCAGTTCCTTGTTAGATCTTTGAAACTTAATATTCAAGAACAAAAACCCTGAATTCTATCTGCATCACTAAAATAAGCAGTTTTGAAGTTTTGATATGTCTATTATCAGACATGTGCTTAAAATGTTACGTTTTCTAAATTCAGAAGGAAGAAGCAGTACTCTATTTGACATTGACTTAAGTAAATAAAATGCATTAAACAAGCGTAGGGATCCAAGATCTGTTGAGCCTGAAATGCTTAACATTTTTGACAGCATCAGCAAATTATCTTTACCCTACTATTGTAATGAGGAAATCACTTAAATAACAGATGAACAGCTAAGTCACATAAACATATATAATAGAACTATGTAATGAAAGTTTATGCTGTTAATTGCTCGAATCTGTCTTAAATGCTTAGAATCATGGAGCAGTAAAGACTGTCATATAAACAGTTTTGTTTTGAGCTTAAAATTATTCCTTTTTGCTTTCATCTGCTATGATAAACAAAGTAATTTTGGAAGCTTTACAGATCAAACATTTACTCCTAATGGTAAACTACATTTTATATTGGAAGTTTGCAGCCTTGTCCAAGGCAGAGAGTTGAGTCCTGGTGGCCCCAGGCTGCAACGTTTAGTATCATGATGCTATTTAGATCTGTTCCCATAAGCCAAGATAACAGATCTGAAGTTGTCTAATAAGGAACATGGTGTGTTTTGAAATGTTCTTCAGTTTACAAGTCTTGAACCAAAATGTTCTTGGCCAAACCTTTAGACCTTATACCTATATGTTGGGTAAGTCAGATTTTGCACAAAGCATCGAAATGAAGCTAGGTAGGAACAGAAAAAAAATCCCTTCCTTCCTTATTTTTTGTCTTTTATGAGCTATTTTTTTATGACCAGGTGTTCTTCCAAGTTAATTAGATGGTGCTGAGTATTAGAGAAAGTAAAGCAAAGCACATCAAAGTTATTTTTTTTAAAGGCTTTATTTATTTTTGTCACCGGCTTATTACTCTGAATAAAGTTTTCAAAATTGACCGCCAAGTTTATAAGCTTACACATGGGTTATCCATTTTCTAAATCTGTGATCCCACTTAGACTCAGCAGTGATGTAGGCACATGAGGTTTAGGTGGGTAATTTTCAACCATATGTCTCTTAATGCTTACGAGAGATGTAAGAGAAATAACAGTTTAATCTTTAGAGAAGATTGGTTGACACTTTCTATAAGTTTTACATATATATTTATATATATATTTTTAATCAGGCTCAAAGGAATAGCAAAAGTGTTGAAAAAGGTTGTCATATTTGCTTTCATTTCAACAATAAATAAAGGCCCAGTTAATCAGCATATCAGATAGCCAGGTGTGTTTAGAATCAGTTTATACGGAGGAACTTCAGGGCTGTAAGAAAGTATTCTATTTAAAGGTGCAGCCACTCGATTGTTCAAATGGCTGCTTTTGTACTTTTGTGTGACAATTAACATTTAATGAATGACTTTCTAAACTGCCATTGGTGGTAATTATTATATGCGGTTTATTAACTGCAATCCATTGTTGGATGTGCCTGTATTGATCTGTTTTGCAAACAACCCTTCACACGTTCAGCAGTATTTGTACATTACTTTTTAAAGAACCTGTTTCGTTTGCTGACGTTGATATTGCCCCTAAAATTTTTAGCTGACAAATGCCTCTTCGATCAGAGTGATTTTTTAATTAAATTAAAAATTCATTGTCTTTTCAGCTATAAAAATTTTGCCCTTCTTTCCTCAGGGAATCCCAAAGAAACTCCACAAGATTGCCTTTCAAGTAAAGGATTTATAGAAATTTAGACTTACCAGGAGACTTTAGAGATGTTCTATGATTTTATTTTTGGTTAAAGAGCTAAGGTTTGGGAGGGTTAAATGTCTTTTGCCCAAATCATACAGTTGGTTATGGGCTATAATAGGACACAAATGCAGATGTCCTGACCTGCTGCTCAGGGACCCCATGCTGCTTTTAATTAAGGTTTGGACTCAATCCGTTGGTACCAACTGTATGTTTCTTTAGAGGAGGAAAACTTGTATAATCTTCCATTTCTGAAAAATAATAAAAGTTCAGATCGTGAGAGATGGACAACGTAATCCAGCTCACTTGTCATCACATGCTCTAATTTGGCTAAGGCAGTTGACGAATAACTGTTAAAATGTATTGTGTTATTAAAAATAACAAAGTAAGACCCCTGATTAAATATCAGGGCTGTAATTTAATCTTGGGGGTTCTGGTGCTGTTCATAAACCATTTGGTTTTTTTCTGTAACAGATGACGTCAAAATACAGCTTGATTGAATTATGACCCTGGGTTACAGGAGCACCTGCTTGTGCCTCTTGACTTCATAGCATGTCAGCATTTCCATTACGAATTTTTTTTTTCTCTGACATTTTTAAGTTCAAATAGTTAAACGAGACTGGTGATTGGCATAGAAACTTTCAGCCTCCCGGGAAAAGACTATTTTCCCAATAAAACAGAGAAGGTGGTGACAAAGCCCCATTACGGAATACCTTTTAGAATGTTCTTCCTTGCTTTCATCTTCCATTAATATAAACATTCCCTTTTGGGGTACTTAGCTGAATTGCAAGGCATCCAAATGGAAGGTTTTGTATCTAAAATCTCCCAAGCCAAGACTTAACTCCAGGGCGTTCTGAGGACTTTTAAACTAGGGAAAGACCTACCTTCTGTGAAGGAAGATATTGAAATGATAGCTCTGGACACTCCAGTTTTCATCTTGTGTAAAATGGTGAAGAGCAAGATGAAAAACACGCACATTTGCATATCTTGTCAGTAATTACTTTTATATCCACTTAAGATGAGTAAAAATTGATAATGAATGGTTTAGAAAGGTCTATTTATTTATATCATTATCTGGAGACTCATAGCATAGCTTCAGTTTAGCCCCTCGGGTTTTAATATGTAGCCAGTGGAGATGGGATGTTGGTTGTGCCTATCTAGCCAGTTATTTTTTATCTACCTATCATAATTCTTATTGATGGTTCATCTAATATATATTTTTAGTACATGCTATGTACACATCCCCTGCGTTAGCAATTATAGGACTCAGAGGGCTTTGTGGGAGCAAGGTCCTGCCCTGAGAGGGCATGTATTTTGACAGGAAAGAATAGAAATGTACATGTTTAATTAATACTCAGTGTCCAGAAGACAAGTGTCATTAACATGGTGGGAGTTGAGGTAAAGAAAAACTTATTTCTTGCTGGGGGAACTTAATAATGAAGGTTTCATGGACAAATTGACTCTGATTCTTGAAAGAGGAGGAGTATTTTGACATGGGGCGTTGGGACGGAGCCTTTTATATCAAGATCACTGTGAACCAGGCACAGAGGAAGGCCGTTGCAAAGGGTGGATGAAAGAGAGCGGGTTCCTCAGCTTGGCAGTGGACTCAGTTATGGTCTAGGCACCTCAGTCACCTCCAGGCACACATTCCTGTCTTGGGTGCCTTTTTTTTTTTTCCTTTTCTGGTTTTGGGATTTCCCTTTGAGATAATCCAGTTCCTTCCCCAAATATATGTTTTTAATGGTAGTGGCAGCGTGGAAATCAAGATTTAGGTGTTCCCAGTTCCAAACTCTTCCTATTGTATCATTCAGCAGTGGAAGTTTTAAGCTAAGTTGGAGAAAATGATTTATTTAACTGAATTCTGGCAATCTAGATTCTCTTGCCATGTTTGCCGTTAAATAGCTGTTTCATATTGGCAAAGTGAATATAATGTGTCATACTGACATCACACATAGGAAAAATACGTAAATACCACCCTTTCCTTGAGTATTGGTCACATTACAGTGTCTTTCCCTCTGTGACCTCCTACTGTTTCAGTGATTCCAGTTTCCAGTTGAAGCCAACAATTCAAGTTCTAGTTGGAATTGACATAGGAGGAATTTATTAATGAATGTTTGCTACAGAATAGAAACAAGATTTTTTCGACAAAGGGCATATTCTAGACCCCTTTACCCATTTTTTTTAAAAAAAAATGTCCGTTTCGAACCTGTGTCTTCCCCAAACTTTTTCTTCACTTTCGAACATAAAGGATTCATGTTGGGAATATTTTGCAACCCTTCACCTTTAAACTCAGAGAGAAAACATTTTGGTCATCAGGTGGTAATCACGTTTCAAGATTTAATCTACAATTTCATACATAACCCAGTTTTGCAATTTTGAAAAGGAAGACCGCACAATGTCAATTTCAATCCTTGTTCAAATAATCATTATTTGTTGGGCGCCTTCTAGAACTTCATTGTCTAACTGGTATCCCAAACCATGGAATGATTTTCTGTTCTGCTGTTGGCACTGTGATTCTTCATTTAGTTTCTTTTGGCTGCAAAGGTTGATTTTCTTTTGACATCTAATTGCCCCCTGATTTTGTTGACCTCTTATTATTCTTCAATTTATCTTTTTAGCCCATGTGGAACTTTTTCTTTTTTACATGGGTGTACATTTTGTAGTGTCCCACTTTAATCCCTAGTAATTTTGGTAGAGTTGGATAAAGTGAGAAATACTCCATAATTACTTTAAGCAATTCATTTTACTTAAAAAATTCGTTATTGTTGATGAAGGCTTGATTGTTTAAAGAATGTTGAAAGCTTCAGAAAAGTGAAAGGGATGAATGTACATAGTGGTGTTTTTTTTCATTGTGAATATGTTTCACCGGAATAACAAGAGAATTATTAAGAATTATTAACTTTCATGTACACACTTGTTCATTCATTCATTTAGTAAATGTTTTTTGAGAGTCAAGATTCAAATTGCACTGCTAGGTATTATGGTGATATAAACAAGGAAAAATTTCAAGGCCAGCATTGCAGTTGGCATAGGATACTGCTGTCATTGGGTACAGGCTCTACGTTGATTCAGTAAGACAGTGCTTTTCGAATAAGTGATGTCAAAGTGTGGAAGTAGACTTCTTCCAAAGATGCTTTTTAAATATAACTACAGACTTTACAGTTTTAGCTGAAACATTGAAATCCTGTGTGTGTACTTCTACATGAGTATAAAGGAGAGAGAATGGACTTGAATGATTATGGAATTTGGACCTTGAAGAGCATTGTTATGATGTACTCTCAAATTTGGTACCAAAGACTTTTTGGGAGGCAATGACAATTATGCCCCATATGTTTTTGTTAGTTTTTTTGGGGGGGGGGATCAGAAATTAAAATATCAGATTTGTAGATAGTGCCCATTTACTTCAAGGGCACTAGATATTTTTGTTGTTGTTCCCACACTTGAATATTTTTAATATTTATTTAAAAATTCGTATGCAGGAAGTTATTCATTTACTTTCAGAATTTTGTATTGAGCATCCACCACGTATCAGGTAGTATGCTGGGTGCTAGAAATAAAATGATGAACAAAACAGACGCGGTTCTGCATTGGCTCAATGTAGGAGACATACATTCACTGAATAACCAACCAGAGAAATGTCAGCCTCTACGTTGAGAGGTGTGAGGCGTTAGATGAGTTTGCAATAGGGTATCTGACCACACAGTCAGGAGAACCTTCCCTGAAGCTGGCACACCTGACTGAGGTCTGAGGGGGAGGGGGAGGGAAGTGGGCTGGGGGTCAGCAGGGCATGGTGTTTGGGGACGAGCTAGAGCTTGGTTGGAGCTGAGGCAGGGGAGAGGGAAGGTAGGGGCCAGATCATGCCAGGCTGCGAGTCAGGGAGACTGTGCAGTTTCCTCCCACCAGATTTGTGCCTGGGAACACTCTGACTGCAGCCTGGAAAACACAGCTCAAGGGTAGTCAGGGTGGGTGGCCTGAACCAGCAGTGAGACTTTTGCAGGAACCCAGCTGAGAGATGGGGTTGCACACACACACCGTGGCATTTGCGTGTGTGTGTGTGTGTGTGTGTGTGTGTGTGTGTGTGTGTGTGTGTGAGAGAGAGAGAGAGAGAGAGAGAGAGAGAGAGAAACTTTCTATAACTTGAATACTTGCAAATTGACTGTATTTTATATCTTCTAACAGTAACCCTGAGACCTCGTTCAGCTACTGTGTGCTGTCGACTGCCTGTTTTGCACCCAAATGCCACAGAAGTGCTTTTTATTTTCTGAGAAAAGTGGAAGATTGATTTTGCAATTCTGTTGTGAGAGGGTGCAGAGGTGGGAGTGGGAGAAAGAGGCAAAAGGGACTCTGCTTTCTTATTTAATGGTCTTCAGTAATTACGCACTATTTAGGCTTCCTCTAGCTTATGTTCTAATTACCAGTAAACATTCTGGTGGTTCAGTTCAACCTGTGGAATTGAGTCCATCACACACCTGGGATCAGGTATCAGCACATTCCCACGCTGTTGCTGAGCATCTTTGGTGAACTTTAGGAAGGTGGTAGGATTTGTACGATATTCCGTCTGAGATGGAAACGCTGTTTACCTGATTCTCTTTTGTCTGAGGTGGCCATGGGGGAAAGTTATCTGGTAACTGTTGATTAGCCACGAAATAAAGTCTTTCACTTTGACACCTCCCAGTGAATAGCCCTGCTTCACCTTTCACTCTGACCATCTAGCTCCTTCTCTGCCCCGCTCCCTCCATTTTCTCACGAATCTTATGGTTTACTCTTGGGAGTCCCCTCTCAACCCACTATGTTTGTTAGTCCATTTTAGTTAGGAAAACTGTCACCATTCTTGCGGTATACTTACTGTTCAAGTTGAAGAAAAAAAGAGGTTTTTTCCCTCCTCTCTTCCTTGCCATCTTTGCTTCTGCCGGCTAGTTAGAGCGTTGGGGGAATGCCACGGGTATGGGCTGGATCCTGATAGCCACGCCAGTTAGTGATTCTTGGCCCCGTGACCCAAGAGCTCTGCGTGTGCTTCATCAGAAGGGTGCTGATAGGAGTGAGGTCTAGAACCATCTCTGCTGAGCTGAAAACCCCTTAGCACACGTGCCTTGTGCTGGTGAGTCAGTAGGTGATGCTGATGCAAGTGGACAGCATCCACGTGTTGTTCCTGCCTCCTGGAGAACTCCTTCAGCATCCAGGCGTGCACTGGTAATGCTCCGTTAAAAAAATCAAACAAAATGAAGTTACCTTCCTTCTGGGGTGCGGAGGGCACGCAGGGTGCTTCCACAGTTATCTGTGGTGCTTTATTTTTTTGGAAAGAAAAAAATGGTAGAATGTTATGGTTGACACCTCAATGCTCGAAATATTTCATAATAGAAACAAAACAAAAGCGTAACAAACCAAACACATACTCTCCCTCTCATTCACACTCCCTACTGACTGGTCCTCTTTCTTGGGCTCCTTTACAACAAGAGTTTTGTTGACTGTTGACTACACTGGTGGCTTCTGTATCCCTTCCTTCCATTATACTTTTTATAAGTCTCACCCCAACCAAATATTCCAAAACATTTTATCTTTTGATGTTTGATACCTACAAAATAATACATGTAGCATATATGAATTATGAAGCTAAATGATGGAGTGAAGACCAGGGGACCCACCACTCACTGTCAAAACTAGAGCATCATCAGAACCATCTGGGTTTCTTCCTTATCCGCATTCCCCTGTCTTTCTTGCCAGAGGTAAATATTCTCTTTTTTCTTTCTTTTTTTTCTTTCTTTCCACTTGACGGAGGATTATAAACATGGTATCATTCCTGTGTTGTATTGTGCCACTTGCTTTTTACACTTGGCATTGCATGTTTCAGATTTCTCCATGTTGCTGTGTGTGGCATTAGTTCATTTTCACTGCTGGTGAATATGCCTCAATTTATTTATGTATTTTCTAGTTAATGAACCTTTGGATTGATTCCCTTTTTTTGAGACTACACACTTTCCTAGCACCTCTTGACGCGTTCTTGATCATCTCTTTTGATCCCTGTAGATGTCTAAGAGTCAAATTTCTGGGATGTAGAGTCATGCAAATGTTACAAATGAAAAGGTAGTGCGGAATTGATTTCCAAAGTTGTTACCAATTTACACTCCTACCCACAGCATAAAAGGTTACGATGGGTGTATATTGTTGTCCACCTGTGGTGTTCTCAGATTTCTTAATTGTATCAATCTAGTGGGTGTACAATATAAAATGTATCTCACTGTGGTCTTAACTTGCATTTCACTGATGATTGATGAGGTTAAACATCTTTCTATGTATTTATTTATCATTCATGTTTCTTCTATGGAATCTCCCCTCCTCAGTTTTCTATTGAGTCTGTTTTCTTTTTAAATTTTAATTTTTTACTGCTTTGCGGATGTTCTTGTTATATATGTGGATAATAATTTTCTCAGTCACGCATGCTTCAAATACTTTCCCTTTTTTTATGACCTGTCTTTTTACCCTCCCTGTGGTATCTTTTGGTGAGCACAAGGCCTTAAACTTAATGTAGTCATTTTTTTTCCCTTTACCTTTTCATGTTGCGTGTCATGGTTGGAATATCCATCTCTACCTCAAGGTCATAAAGATATTCTCTTATATGTTTCTTCTGGAAAGCATTTTGTAGTTTTGACATCCATATTTAAGTTTTTAATACAGTTGGGATTGATTTTGTAGAGTGGGAAGTAGGGGTTCAATTCCACTTTTTCTTAAATATCTTGATATACATTTGTTCTAGAATCATTTATTGAAAAGCCCATACTTTCCGGAGGCATCCACAGTGCTATTTCTGCAATATTGTAAGTTTCTGTATTTGTAAGGGTCTTTCATTCTGAGTCCTTTTTTTCTGATCTGTTGGTCAGTTTGTCTACCCATGCCTCAGTGCCATATTGTAGTAAGTTTCATACCACATTTTAGTATATGGTAAGGTCCTTCCTCTTCTCATCCCACATGTACATTTTACTTTTAGCTATGTTTTTCCACAGAAATTTAAAAATAAGTTGGCCAAGGTCTTTCATAAGCCTTTTAGGGATTTTATTGAAGTTGCGTGGGATCTGATGATCAATTTGGGAAAAAATTAATATATCTTTAATAATGATTATCTCCACTCATTTATCTCTCCAATTCTTTAGGTCTTCTTTGATATCTCAAAGTTTCATAATTTTTTTCATGAGGTTGTGTATATCTTTTGATGATTTTTTCTCAGGTACCTTATTTTTGTTACTATTGATAATGGTATTTTCTTTTAAATTAAATAGTCAAATTGTTTGTCCCTGATATATATATAAATGTAATTGATTTTTGTATATTGATTTCATATTCAGCCATGTTGCTAAATTCTCTTATTAATTTTATTAATTTTAAATTATCTTTGTGTTTTCATTAGAGTTTTTCTTAGTCATATCATGTGTGAATAATGACAGTTCTGTTGTTTTTCCTTTCAAATCCCTTTCAGACAGATATATCTTTTTTTTTTTTTCTTTTCTTGTCTTACTCTGTGATACCTAGGACCTCAAGACATTCTTAAACAGAAACAGCAATACTGGGTATCCTTGTCTTTTCCCTGATTTTCACCATTGATATTGGTAGTTATTTCATTAAGGAAGTTTCCTTCTATACATATCTTGCTAAGAGTTTTACTGTGAGTGGTATTGAGCTTTATCAGTTTTTTCTACATATATTTATTTTTTAAATGATTTTTTTAAAGTATTGTTTTTAAACTTAAAAAAATTAATTAATTTATTTATTTTTGGCTGTGTTGGGTCTTAGTTGCTGTGTGTGGGCTTTCTCTGGTTGCGGCGAGCGGGGGCTACTCTTCATTGCGGTGCGCGGGCTTCTCATTGCGGTGGCTTCTCATTGCGGTGGCTTCTCTTGTTGCAGAGCACGAGCTCTAGGCGCACGGGCTCAGTAGTTGTGGCTTGTGGGCTCTAGAGCGCAGGCTCAGTAGTTGTGGTGCACGGGTTTGGTCGCTCCGCGGCATGTGGGATCTTCCCGGACCAGGGCTCAAACCCGTGTCCCCTGTATTGGCAGGCGATTCTTAACCACTGTACCACCAGGGAAGCCCCCTCTACATATATTTAAATTATGATTTTAAAAATCTCTTTAATCTGTTAATGTTGTGAGTGACATTTATATTTTTCCCTATGGTAAACTCCCCTTGGATTTTTGGGATTGATTAATGTGATTGATGTATTTTAATTACTCTTTTAAAAATAATATCCTGGACTCAGTTTTCTAATATTTTCTTTAGTATCTTGCATCTATGTTTCTAACTAAGATTGATATATAATATTTCTTCTCTTACCATCCTTATCTGGTTTTAGCTCCAAGATTATACTGACCTGTAAAATGAATAGAAGAGTATTTCCACTCTATCATCTCTCATCACTCATCACAAGAGTGTGTATAAATCTCAAATAATCTGTTCCTTGAAATTAGGTAAAACTTGTCTGTGTAAAAATCTGAGTGAGCCTCGAGTGAGATGATTTTAAAGCCCTGATACAATTTTTAAATATTAAAAATATTGAGAATGAGAATTTTACTTTGTTTTTTAGTTTTAGTTCATTTTAAAATTACATATATGAACAAAATTACATATCTGATAGATATAATATTTCACGTTTCATATAAAATTCTGAACTGATTACCATAAAGTTGTTCATGGTATTCTCTTGTTAGCTTTCTGATCTCTGCTGATTCTATAATTAAGTTTCGTTTTTCATTCCTGGTTTTATTTGTGTTTTCCTTGATCAAGATCACTAGATGTTTTTCTCATGTATTAGTCTTTACAAAAAGAATCAACTGTTGACTTTGTGGATTATTTGTGTGTGTTTTCCCACTTCATTAATTTTTCATCTTTATTATTGCCAGCTTTCTATTTGTTTTGGGTTTATTCTGATTTTTTTTCTAACTTCTTAAGTTGACCACTTAGCTCATTAAGTTGTTATCATTTATTTTGTTAATGTAAAAACTTAAGGCTCTAAAATGCCTTTTAAGTACTGCTGTCCCTGTATTCAGCGGTTTTAATATGTAACGTGTTCATTATATTTTATTTATAAGTATTTAAAATTTTCCAATATGATTTTTCTTCTTTAACTCTTGCAATATTTATTGATACCTTGAAAATTTTACAAATGAATGTTATTTATCTTTTTATTATTGACTTTGAATGTAATTTAATTGTTGTCAGAGAACTGTTCCATGTGACAACAGTTCTTTGTTTCTTGTGAACTTGCTTTATTGTCAGTTTTAATTAATCAGTTTTCATAAATGTTCCATTGTGTGCTTGGGAAGATTGTGTATTCTTTTATTATTGAGTTGAAGGATTTATGTGTCCAGAAATTTAAGCTTGTTAATTGTGCCTTAAAATCATCTGTACCTTTACCGGAGTTTTTTTTGTCTGCCTGACATTTTGTCATTGAGAGAAGTGGATTGAAATAATCCTCTATCATGGTGACTTTGCAGATTTCTCCCCGTGTTTCTGTTTTGGCTTTATACATATTGAAATTGTTTGTATTCAAGTTTAAAATGACTAGGTCTTCATGGTTAATTAAACTCTTTATCCACTTTATATGTGGTCATTCTCTTTCTACTATTTTGTCTTAAAGTCTATTTGGTCTGTTATTAGTATAGTTATCTCACTTTCTTTTTGTCTAATATTTGTCTAGTGTATCTACTTTTTAACTTATTAATTTCAACCCATCCAAGTTGGTTTGTTTTTAGTCTGCCAGCTACAGCTGGATTTTAATTTAATCTAATCAGATATCAAATTATTTAAGTCCATTTACATTTTTTTGTACTTTGGGTTAGGCCACTTACATAGACTACACTGTGAATATGGCTCTTGGAATGGTGTGACATAGTAGCTCTGTGATTAATGTCATCTAAATTTTAAATTTCTATTTGTATTGCTTCTTATATACTTTTTTTTCCTCTTATTCCTTTTAAAGTAATTAGTTAAGGTTTTGTTTGTTTTGTACTTTATTTTACCCTCCCATTGTGTGGAATTTATTTGGAATTTATTTCTGTTCTTTTAGTGATTACCTTTAAATTTTACTATGTATAGTTATCTGACAAAGTCTGAAGTTTGTCTATAGTATTAACTCCCCTTTGAAACAATTTTAGCACCATAGAATCCTGTTCCTTATATCACTGTCCTACCTATGAGAGTATTGTTGTTTGCAACTTTAAAATATTTTCTACAAATTAGATATTACTATTATCTAAACATTATAGACAGTGTTTAGATTTACTAGTTTACTAATATTTTTTGCTCAATACTTTCTGGCTTCTTTGACCTTTATGGGATCATTTTCATATTTGGTGAAGTATATCCTTTAGAGGTTTTTTGGTATAGGAAAGTTGGAGGTCAACTCTTGTATTTTTTAATCCAAAATGTCCTTATCCTTGTTATTGAAAGATAATTTTTCAGGGCACAAAATTCCAGGTTGACATTGATTTTTTTTCTCATTACTCTGCTGATTTTATTCTACTGTCTTCTGAATTCCATTGTGGCTCATTAGAAGTCTGCTGTCCATCCAATTGCCATTCCTTTCTAGACAGTTGTCTTTTCCCA
The DNA here is from genome assembly GCF_951394435.1 of Stenella coeruleoalba. NCBI lineage: Eukaryota > Metazoa > Chordata > Mammalia > Artiodactyla > Delphinidae > Stenella > Stenella coeruleoalba. Next base: position 18,953,279 of record NC_137160.1, read on the forward strand.
TGGCTTTCCTTTTTCATCTTGGTACTTAGGAATTTAGCAATATTATTTCATTAAACCTCTTTTTGAGAAAATATCAGTTTATTTTTGTTGGAAATTCAATGATGTTTTTTGTTCGTTTGTTTGGTCGGTTTTCTGCCTCTGTTTTGCTGGCTGCTCTTCTTCTACGTGAACTGTAAATTGAGTCCCTCGGGAATCTTACCTGGGCCTTCATTTCCTTTTCTGCTGAGAGGCAGTGTGGCACAGTGCCTCAATCTGGAATCAGATTGGGTTGGTTATCGTCTAGTTATTAGCAGTGTGACCTTGTTTCCGTATTGTAGAGTGGGTAGAAATAGCGTTGTTGGGAAAATTCAATACAGTAATGCTTGCCATGCACTTGACCCATGTCCAATATATAGTAGTCAGTCAATGTACGTTTACTTCTATTCCCATGGATATTTTCTCCCTAAGTCATCTTAGTTTCTAAGATATCAGCTCTCATATATATTGCTCCAGTATCATTTGTGTTTTTCAGTGTCAGTTTGTAGAGCCAGCTGTTTATTTTATTTGACTTCCCCCTTTCCACTTAATATACGCCTGTCCTACCTCTGCATCTTGGGAATGGCACTACCATGCACCTAGTTGATTAAATGATATCAGGACATCTTGGCCTCTTTCTTTCTCTTACTTTCTCCCCATCTAATCATCATGGAGTTCTGCTCTTCACCTCCACTTTTACCAGTTGAAATGAAGGACTGAAAGACCATCATTTCTTGTCTGGTATATTCTAGGAGCCTCCTAACTACATTTCCACTTCTTCCTTGTTGAATCCATATTCCCAAGCAGCCAGGGTGAGTTTTTAGAAAATGTCAAACAGAGCATTTCATCTCCCATCTTCAGTATGTCACATACACACTTCAGTATGTACTCTTTAACATATCCTAGAGGTATCTGTCCAACCTCATTTGGATCCTGTCTCCTATTGGTTACAGTATTTAAGCTACATTGGTCTTCTTTTAGGTGTTGGAGTTTGCCAAGCTTTTCCTTGAACCAGGGCCTTTGCACATGCTCTGGAGCACCTCTCCCCTCATTCTTTGCCTGGCTAACTCCATTCAGGCTTCATCTGAAATGCCATTTTCTCAGACAGGCTTTCTTTGATTTGCTAAACTAAGTTAAAATGTCTATTGATTCAATAAATACTAGATTTGATTAATAAATGATTCAATAATCATATATTAATATTTGAATCTACTGATTAACAGGAATGATAGTTTTATGCGATCATACTCATTTTAAGTTTATTCATAGTGTTGTCATTGGAAAACACTAAACTTCCCTTTTGTGTGCATTTATCAGATTTTCAAAGTCACATAACTTTCTGATGACCATAATAATTTTTTTCATTTTCACACATATTTTGCATGTAGATAAAATATCAGCCCAGATGAGGGACGGGAAAATTCACACTCACTGAGAACCATATGTCAGGCACTCTTATGTCACTATCTTATGTAAAGCCCTGAGACCAAATCACTGAAGAAGCAAGTGTGACTCAGAGAATCCTTTGAGCATTGTCCAAGGCCATAGAGGTAGTGAGAGGGAAACCCTTGGTTTAGTCTAGGTGCTGGAACTATGAGAGGAGAGCTCATTCTGTATCTTCTGCCTTGTTTCTTCTCTTGGCAAACTTCTAAGAAATCACTGTAGTGAGTAGAGGTCACAAAGTTCTTACACATATATCACCTCACCTTAGTATCTACATCAGGTTCTGGGGGGGGGCATGCCTATTTTTGACATTTCATTATGGATCAGGCTTTTTATTCACTAACTCTTTTATTCCCCTCAGTACCCCTCTGAGGTCTTTGAGTGTACAGAGGATAAAAGTTAAACAAAGAACAATTAAGTGAGTTCTCTGAAAAGTGACATAGTTGAATATTGAATTATCGATGAGTATTTTTTTACTATCTGGAGAAGAAGAAAACAGAATCTTTTAGTTTCAATAGTTGTGTCTGTCTGTCTTCTGTCTGGTTGGCTGGCTATTCATTGCTACGTATCTAAGATTGGATATGTTTTAGAAAAAAATGTAACTAGCCCAACTAGGCCTGGGTTTTACGATACTATTCTTGGGAGAAGGCTGAGTTTATTTTTAAGTTAATTCTTTATAAAGAAAAGTATATACTACATAAATGTTCAGTGAGTACTTAGTTAAGGCAAAGACCAAGAAGGTGGAACTGAAATTTGGGAAGCATCACTGTGTGAGTTGGATTCTTCGGGCCAAGTAGGGTGTCCTTGGCCAGACCAAAGAAGAGGACACGGGGGAGGGCTATGTAAGTGCTGGTGAACTAACTTTTCTGTTCAGAGCTTTCCCACTGTCACTGTGGCTCTTGCCTCCTTTGATTAATATTTTGGTTTTTGGCAGGGCATTTTGGTTCGAATACACATTTTGACGTTTTGATTTTTTTAAAGCTAAAATTTAAATGAAAGCTCGTATTCAGTCCATAGAGTATTCAGTCCCTTATGTTATGGATTTTACCTCTTACATGTGTAGCATCTAAAAAAAGCAATTTTCCTTAAAGGAAGACGTCATTCTTTAGAGCTAGACGATAAACACATGTTTCTGAAACTAGAATGACATAGACTAGACCAGGGGTCAGCAAATTTTTTTTTGTAAGGAACTAGCTAATAAATATCAGCTTTGTGTGCCATATACCCTTTGCTGCAAGTGCTAAATTCTGCTGTTGTAACATGAAAGGAGCTGTGGGAAACAAGGAAGCCATAGAGCATGCCTACCTTCCAGTAAAACTTTATTTATAAAAACAGGCAGCAACTGGATATTGGTGGGGGAGGGCATGGCTTGCAGACACTTGTCTAGAGAGGTGTATTTTAGACCTACATGTAAGATAGGATGGGCTTCTACTCCCAGCCTTCTCCATTATTAGCTCTGTGATCTTGAACAACTCACTTTAAATCTCAGAGTAAATTTGTCCATTTGAAAAGTGGGACAGTCACATATTTTCTTGTATGAGCGATATATGTTTTCTTTAGATTTTTATGTATTGGATATACAAAATGTTATCGTAATAGTGAGCATGTATTACTTTTATAAACACAACAAACTATTTAAAAATTAAAGCACAAGCTAAAAAGAAGAAAGGTGTCAAAAAATCATCATTTGAGAGAATTTTGTAAGGAGTAGATCAGGTTCTTTGTGGAACTAGAATGGATGTAAATTGATCAGTAAATAAGTATTAGGTTTGAAAATCATTATGGGCGAAGGCTGTTGGTGAACTTTGTGTCATACAGTACCTTCTTAGATACAGAGTCATTAACCGATAATTTTTATACTATTTTGTTTATATATTCATTTATTGATTAGTTTAGCAAACTTATTGACCCCTCACTATATGTGAGGGACTGTGTTGAATGCTTGAGGTAGTAAAAATGGTGATAAATAACATAGTTCTTGATTTCAAGGAGCTCACGTTGAGAGAGATGAGCATCTACACAAAATATTACCCGACTGTATGATAAATTCTCCTTTCGAAGTGTGTATGTATAGGAACCACTAGGAAATCAGAATTGCTGGAGTAGAGATGAATGCCAAAGGATCTTCGTCAAGACTGCCATGTCTGTTGGGCCTTGAAGGATGAGTGGGGAATCTCTAGACAGAAGGTCTGTGCTGTGCATTTGTGAACTTTGCACGTCACAGGTAGTTCTCTGAAACTAGAAATGGAGTATTGAGAGCACGTGGGGCATGTGATGCTCAAGGTTTGGCCCCGGTCAGGGAGTGAAGGTGAGGGAATCTGAACACTTTTGGAGCTACAGAAGGCTTTGGGAACCTGATAAAAGATAGGACACTTTTCCATAGGAAAATCATGTAGCATGAAGTTTCAATATTTTGCATACAATTTTGAGACTAAGGATCTAGAGATCATGTTAGAACGTTATGAACATTTCTATGTGCTTCCCTTCTGGAAGAATGAAGAGAGGTAACATACATTGATAGACAGATGCTTCATTGCCCTGCTTGATGGTGGCAGCAAATGCTCTCCATAAGCTTAAAGTTTTTTACTTCATTTCCTGAAGGATCTGGGAGTATATGAGATTGTGCTGAAACTTTTATAATTCCCTTGAAGAGATGGGTAAGCAGAATCAGACAAGACTTCTTATTGGTAATTGTCCACACACTCAGTCACCTAAGTGCTGAAGAGATGATATCACTTTCCGTAGAATTTCCTCATCTGGAAGATGGTGCTACTCATAGAACCCACCTCATAGAGTTGTGAGGGTCGAATGAACCCGTCCAGGTACAGCCCCGAGCCCTGGGCTTACACACAATAAGAGCTCAATAAATGTGAGCAATTGTGAAACATCCGTGATTTCATTTGTGGACGTTCAGAGATGGAGCGCTCACAAACACTTGAATTCCTATACTGAACTTACGAACAGTCTCGCGTTATTGGCTGCATCAGCATCTGTGTGGGCCCATGTATCTCCGGATCTTCATGGGTGGTTTCTTTGGAATAAAACTTCCTTACCTGAAATACCCTTCCTGGCCCTGACTCAGCTCCTCTCAGTGATAGGCTGCTGTACATATTTTCCGTATAAAACAGCGGCAAAGGTGGAGATAAGTTAACTAATGAATATTTTTATGTGCTTTTTTTTTTTTTTTCCTTTTTACAGCTTCTGATATTCAGTGGGGAAATTTTCCTTGTTAAGAGGCACTGACAAGGCCAGTTGGCCTAAAATTAGATCCAGCAGCTGTGTTTTGAATCAAGGCCCCACATGTGCGCTTCACACTCTTTTCCCGCTGTGCTTGTCTGCCGCTTTATCTTCCTTCAGGGAGCAGCCTTTTTGGGTGAATTTGAACATCCATGTTTTTCTCCTGGTACAACCAGAAAGGTGCTTCCACATAATCATGTGTCATGTTTATTTGCACTTATGGAATGGCAAAACCCAGAACAACAGCAGGTTTATTGAGTTATTATTATTATTATTTTTTACGAAACCACCCTCTAGCATAACTTTAACTCAGGCTATGTATGAAGATTTTAGCCTTCATCCCTCTCCGTACCCCCAAATCCTTCAATTATCAAAATAAAAGAGAATATGTATCCAAAATAAAACTTCGGAGCCAAAATCAAGGTACTAGGTCATTCTTACATTTAGTTGCCACCCAAATCAGCTCTTTTTTTTTTTAAGAGAAACAAAATCCTGTGACTATTTTTATTTTTGATATCTAGAAATAATTTTTGTTTTGTTTTATCACTTCATGTTTAGGAGCCAGCGTTAGCCAGTGTTAATTTTATAGGTCCCATTCCTTTTGTATTTCTTTGCCTTACTGTTTGGTTAATAAACATTTTTTAAAAAATATATTCATATACACAACATTATCGTGATTCGGTTTAAGTATCTGTGGTTATAAGTGCACTTCATTTCACCTAATTAAGTTATTTAGTCATTTACACATTAGCAACGTACTACATATTCCACTTTTACAGGAACTTACTTTAATTATACCCACAGTTGTGCTCTGCTTCATTATATCCATAGATCAAGCTGAATAATAGCATCTTAAAAGCCATATGCTAAAAGTGATTATAGGTCATTAAGGCCAAATTAAGGTAACATTTCTAATGGCCACAGCGGAAGTCTAACTAACAATTACTTTTTTCTTTTGCTTTGGGGAACTCATTCTCTTTGGCTTTGATGTTGCCGGGCTCATGGTTGAATGCCTGGTGTTCGGCATGTGGTGTAGTTGCTTTGATGATGCTAATTTTTTTAAGGGGGAAATATATATGACATACTTTTTATTTATCCAGAAATCTCTATTCAGTGAATCTGCTGCCATCTTTCTCAAAACATTATGCTTCTTCTTTAGCCCTGTCTGTTCCTACCTACCATTAAGAGTCAGGTGGGCAACCAATTCTCATAGTTTGGGAATAGGAATAGACTAGAATTCATTTAAGTTACTTTAATGAATAATGAGAATAAAGCCTGGTCATGACCTTCCAAAGAGAAATCCCTTGGCTTTATCTCTTTCCATGGAAACTTTGCTTAAAAACAGTAACAACGATAACAATCTGGTTTTTAATGCATGAATATTTAATTCTTGTTTTGGTTGGCCTAAGGTCATTTATTAAGAAAGAAAAAAGGACATCCTTCAATTTCAGGCTTATGCATACACATTTTGTAACCTAAGAATGGGTGACTCTAATGTCAGTTTTCTCTTTGAGAAATACTTAGGTTTGGTATGGGAATAAATAATTCTGGATTATTTTGTTGATATAGACATATAACTATAGAGGTCCATTTTAAATTATCTTTACTGGATTACCTTCCAGTTTTATAATCTGTGATTGAAATTAGTAAGGTTTAAATGGGAAAACTACACTCAGAATATTCCAATTTAGACTTCAATGGTAAGTCAGCTTTTTGCTGGATTAGTGAAGATTTTCCTGCGTGTTCAGATTTGGAAGATATTGGGCAGTTACACAAACATGACTGGTTGATGTGGAACCTCTGCATTTTTGTCGGAAAATTATGTTTCTGCCAGCTCATATACTTTTAAAAATATTCCCATTTAAAGTGATAGTTCAGCTTGGACATGTCAGTGTAGAAATTGGCAACTTACCTTTTATGTAAAAAGGGTGAAAATAGGAATATACACTTATATTTTGCTGTACCTGCATAAAAAAAACACAAGAAACAAAGTGGTTACCTGGGGATGGTTGAAGAGGGAGTAAAGAACAGCACGGTGGGGATGAGACTTCCAAATGTATAACTTTCGTATCACTTTGAGTCTTGAACCATGTACAGATATTTTCTCTAACTATATTTATATTTTTAAAACACTAAACAAAAAAATTTGGTGACAGTTACAAGCATTTTAAAGATTGTTTTCTTCAGAATTCTAACCGTAAAATATAAGAAATAAATAAGTGGGATTAAGAGTGCAGTCATCATTATATACTCATATTGATTTGGTCATTTTCTCACGTTAGTTTTGGGGTGACTTAAACATACTGTATATTCTAAAACATAGATTTGTGTTTACTCTAAAACATCGATGTTTAAATTTAAAAATACTATGGCCGTATTAAAAAGCAGACTCAAGACAGACTTTACGGAGGAAAACTGTTGGACTTAAACAGAAATTTGTTGGTTTGCAAACTGGCCCCTGCACATGGAGGGCAAGGAGAGATGGAAGAGTCAGGTCACTCCAGATTGGTAGGTGGCAGGTGTAATAAGCAAGGCAACTCACATCCGAGGCTTGTCTTGAGCAGCTACAAGACGAGTAGATTTCTGCACCTGCCTGCCAGAATCTCAGAAGTTTATATAGGGCCCTTAATGGGGTTCAGTCCAAGCATCACCTCACTCTCTCAAGGCTATGTCCTTGAAACAGCTCTGGCTATGGGAATAATGTGAAGATCGTCCATTCCAAGGACAGGGAGGGAGTGAGGAGCCTCCAGTTGCCCAGTTGGTGGTGTCCAGCTCACGGGTCAACCGGTGTCACATCCTCTCCATGACCTCTGCCAACAGAATTGTACATTTACATAACATGTGGTTTGGTTGATCCAGTGGTCTTAGAAGGTGGGAGATGCATTATTAGGAGTTGGGTGTGACAGAGGAAGGTACTCTTGCATGGTGACGAACTTGTTCCTGGATTCAGGGACCACGGGAACTTCCATAGTTGGGAATGGGAGCAGTAAGTGCTGTGGACAAGCTACATTTTAAGTTATTTTTAAAGTACTTTACTCACACTGGAATTATTTTAACCTGTCAAAATGTGACTAAGATGTCAACAAAATTCTCTTCTTCCAGATTTCTAGGTGCTAATGTACTTGCATTAACAGTAATGAAATGTGATGATTTAGTAGTTTTATTTTAATTAGAAATGTGATTGATTTTAACCTTTATTTAAGAAACGAAAAGTAATATGGATGTATTAATTTTACTATGGAAAAAAAGGTTCACCTTGAAATTCTTAATACCATAGTCCTTAAAACATCAAACTGTTCAGTTGGAGAATTTGCTTTTGCTTATTGATAGCTGAAGACCTGCTGTTGTTAATATCTTAATGATTTGCATTTATTAATATAATGTTGGGAAATTATGCTGCATTCTTTTTACAGTGGTGTTTTTGCTGATTGATCTCATCTCTGAAAATACAACAGAGCACTAAAGCCATTATCATAGTTAAACATTATTATTCTTGAGCGGGGATGTGAAATACAGGGCAAATTGTGGAAAAAAGTGCTGTTCGGGAAAACCACTCAATCCTTTTAAAGTCAAAGAGATTAAACCATTTGGAATTTGAAAAAAAAACCACACTGAAAGATAAAGGTATATAAGCTCACTTAACTATTAATGATACAAATTAATCTGCAGAGAATTAAAAGCAGCTTTGTTAATGATAGAAGACACGTGCAGTTAATAAGGACATTACTTCTCATTTGCAGTTAGGTTGGCCTCTCATTTATTAATATCTGTTTAAACTACAAATAGAAAGAACTCCATTTTTACCAGACTTGTTGTCACAAGACCCAGTCTCTAAAGAGAAATATCGTTGATGGAAAACCAGAAAGACTAAATAGATGTATTTGGTCTCACAGGCAGTCCATTAATTTGCTCAAATTAAATATTATCTTTAAATATTGAAAGGTTAAATGTACACTGATAATGGATTTAGACAGCTATTAAGCTGTAATTGCCTTCTAATGTAGTTAAAAGACATTTGATATAACATATTGAGAAGGAAGAATTAGGGACTTTTCTCTACCTCAGTTTCAACTGAGAGTTTTATAGCTTTCATTCTGGCAGTTGTAGGAGTTGGGTAACAACATTTTTTTTTTATGGGAACGCATACAATATACATAAAATATTCAGTGGGCAGGTTGTAGAGGAGCTGCATTTTGTTCAGTGTTACTTCATCCTTTCCGCAAATCTGCAACATTGATACTGTCAAATCAGCTCTCCACCCCCAATATTTTTCTGTTAGATAAAAGCCAAGTTTCTGAAAATGTTACCAGTGTATGACTTCTACCCATCTAAGTTGAATTAGTGTTTTGTGCCCTGCGTATATGGATACACTAGTGACCAAATTAATCTGAAAATTTCTCAGTCTGCAGGAGAGTTCTATCTAGCTCAGGTAGTCAAACTGATGGCTTTTGCTGGCTGGATAGGCAGCTTTCTTTTTAGTGTTTGAATTGTTTCATTTATGGGATGATGTTTGCACGTTTTTACAGGTTGTGTTTTGTGAGTTGAGTTTCCAGGTTTAACAAATTATGGTGAACCCAAGAACACAGACTGATTGATTTAGTCAATCACTTGCCTCTAAAGTTCAGTGACAGGACAAGATATTGTTTGGAAAAGAAATGTAAAGGAGAGCTAGACCTTCGACACATCTTTTTCCTTGTGAATGATTTGAACATAATTGAAGTATGAGTATGCATTGGGAAAAAATTACCTGCAGTTAAGATATCGAGCCAGGGACTTCGCTGGTGGCACAGTGGTTAAGAATCTGCCTGCCAGTGCAGGGAACATGGGTTCAAGCCCTGGGTTGGGAAGATCCCACATGCCGTGGAGCAACTAAGCCCGTGTGCCACAACTACTGAGCCTGCGCTCTAGAGTCTGCAAGCCACAACTGCTGAGCCCACGTGCCACAACGACTGAAGCCCACGCACCTAGAGCCCGTGCTCCGCAACAAGTGAAGCCACGACAATGAGAAGCCCGTGCACTCAATGAAGAGTAGCCCATCCCCTCGCTGCAACTAGAGAAAGCCTGTGCACAGCAACGAAGACCCAACACAGCCAAAAAAAAAAGAAAAAAAAAGATATCAAGCCAAAGTATTTTTGAATTGAACAAAGAAAGGGAAAGAAACATGCTGCAGTTGATCCCTGTCACTCATCAAATTTTTGTGTGAATAGGCAGCCTCTGCTAGTTGTTGGCTAACTGTTCTGTATTAACGTTTTGGTTTAGTTTCCTTCTTTTTTTCAGAATTCACTTTGGTTTCACAAACCATTGTCAAGGAATATGTGTGTGAAGGGCTGTTCGGGGGCCTGGGAAAGATGTTTAGCTTCTTGGTGGTGCCAGGGCCACTGCGTGGCGTCCCCTGGAGGTGAGCGTGCAGCACTGCACATGGCCACCCTGCTTTGTGCCTTCAAAGCAGAATGTGATGATAACTATGTTTTTCATTGAACTTCTAGAATACTTTCACAAATATATTTTTAATCTTTTTAGATCCTCTAAAGTAGCTTATTTCAGTTTTACAAACAAGAAATCATGTTCTGAGAGATTTTATAAGCGACTTGCCTAATTTAAAGTGGAGAACACATGAATATAATATCAGGCAGAATAGAAGAAAAAATATGACAAGACTTTCAAACGCCATAGGATCCCAGAGGGAGACACTGTCACTTTCACTGACTATGGCCAGGGTAGAATTTTTAGGGAAGTCAAATTCAATGTGTACCCTTTTTTTTTTTTTGCGGTACGCGGGCCTCTCTCTGTTGTGACCTCTCCCGTTGCGGAGCACAGGCTCCGGACGCGCAGGCTCAGCGGCCATGGCTCACGGGCCCAGCTGCTCCACAGCATGTGGGATCTTCCCGGACCGGGGCACGAACCTGTGTCCCCTGCATCGGCAGGCGGACTCTCAACCACTGCGCCACCACGGAAGCCCAATGTGTACCCTTTTTAATAAAACCAGCAATATACCCTATAACAGTTTTCCAGCTTACTCAGATAGATGTTCTGCCTTCTCTCCTCAACCTTATTCCACATTACCATTAAAAGAGTAGAAAAATCACATACTAAATTTTACCGAGATAGTTAAGTAGAGAAGGTAATTGCATTATCCACAAGAGTCTAATGTATAACATTTGTAATCCTTTAAAGTGGAATTAGGACTCTGTCTTCTCAGTATACTGTGCTGACCTTAGGTTTCACTTGTTAAAGCTGTTCTAGAAATCTTTTAAAAAATTCTGAGCCACTTTATATTTTTCTTTTGTATTTAGATAATTTTAGAGCTATTTACCAGCTAATCATAATTTTCCTTTAAATGTGGATTTCCAAAAATTTGTTTAATAATACGACGTTAATATACTTCGGTATGACTTTGCGCCCTTTATTCCCTCTTTCCTTCTTTCTTCTTTTCCTCCCTCCCCCTTCCTCCCTCCCTCTCTTCTTCCCTCTTCCCTTCCTTCTTTCCTTTCTTCCTTCCTGCCTTTCTGCCTTCTTTCTCCTCAGAATATCATCTCTGTCTTTTGTCTTTATTTCTCTCAAAATGAAGTTAAATGGAAAATGTGGATTCCATTGGTTGGGCTTGGTATTGTCTAATGTTATAACATCCTAGGGCTCTGTGAGGCTGATTCGAAGACTTCCATATTTCATACAGCTTTTAAGTCTTTTATATCATCTGCATATGCTGAGAGCAGCCACTTGCTTCACTACCCTGAAAGCCTTGAATATGATGATACACCATATACTCATTCTTGATATCTTCTGATCCACTGTGTACACAGTAGCCTGGAGAGCTTTGTAAACCTTTCCACCCAAACTAAAGACAGTAAATACATAAACACAAGGAGCTTGGGGACTTGGCTGAAAGTTGCCACCCAAGACCTCAAATTATTTGCATGCTGGTACAAAAAATAGCCATGCAGCTGAAGCTCAGGAAGACGTCTGGTGTTTGATGTTCATCCCGTCTCACTGTGTATTCCAGGGTACCCTTTCTGTCTACCCGGATGGAAAAAGCAGTTTTAAAGCAGTGCTCTTGGGTATGGAAGGGTTTTTTTTACAGAAGTCGCAGTCGTCGTTCATTCCGTGCCATTCTGCCTTCTCTCCTATTAAATACCGTGAGAGTCTTGCTCTTAAGGCTTTATTAGATATAAACATTGTTGCACGAATGAAGTCCAGACAACAAAACCACCAAAAGAGGATCCTGTTAAGTGACTGCCACATGTAACGACATTATTTTCTTCCAGATTATTCAAATACTTTGGTTGATGGCAAAGGTGGAATTTTGCTGATGTCTCTGAGTTCCTCTTGTAAAAATGATCCATGCCTTTTCATGTGAAATGCTTTTATTGAGTTACTAAATAGTGGAAGTTCTTTGGGTGGGGAGGGGAATATATATGTGTGTATAAACACACACACACACACACATCCATCCATATGTGTCTATACCTGAAACAGGATTTGACACCTATGGTTTTTTTCTCCCTCCGTGGTTCGTGTTCTTAGTATGACATACATGAGTGCAAATATGTGAAGAGAATACCCTGGAAGTTTTGTGCTGTACTTTACCGTACTGTGATTGCTTCTCTTGCTATGCCATTCATTTCTGATTTAAATATCTAATGACTCTCATCAAACAACATTTAAACTTTCTATGAGATCCTGTAAGTGTTCCTTTAGATCACATTATGAGTAACAATGGCTGAAATGAGCTTCAGTGGAGAGGCTGCGGTTCAGAGTGGGGCTTCTGCAGCTGTTGGTGATGGCAGTAGCGCCTGACAATTGAATGGCAGCCATCCAGTTAGTGGCATTTTGCCCATTAAGCGATGTGTAAAAACAGTGTTACACTATTGATACTGTGTATAAAGTAGATAACTAATGAGAACCTACTGTATAGCACAGGGAACTCTAGTGCTCTGTGCTGACCTAAATGGGAAGGAAATCCAAAAAAGAGGGGATATATGTATACGTATAGCTGATTCACTTTGCTGTACAGTGAATATTCCATATTCCAATAAAATTTTTTAAAAATTAAAAAACATTAATTTATCCCACACACAAAAAAACTGTAATGGAAAAAAATAAAACCCAGTGTTATTGGTACAGTATGTTTCATTTCTGCATCATTTTTGGGTTCAGCCCTGGCATGTTCTGCGACCTGCACTTTTCTTGGTGATTTAAAAAAAGAAAAAAAAAAAACTGACTCCTTTACGGTGGCATTAGCAACATGAATGAAATTCCTCAAGAAATGCCTCTTTGCAATTTGAAACATTGGTCATCAGCCAGTAATTAATCTGTTTTAAAGTGAATTCATCCTAGGACTGACAAAGAAGTGTAGTAACTAATTTTCTAAGATAGTTGGAAAGTCCTTCCCATGTCATAAATGGCAGGATTAAACCTAAATTAATTATAAGGTATTAGTGAGCTTACTTTCATTGATAAGCAGCGTTCATGTAACAGAAATCCTGTTTAGTTGCATTTTAACCATCATTTCTGTGTGAACTAGCGTAAGGCACTCTGCTAGTGTGTGTGAAGGGTCAAATGATGGACACAGAATAGTTCCTGACCTCACAAAGCTTTGTGAGCATGGTTGGAGACATAGGTACATACAAATAGGGATGCTAGATCAAATGGAATTAAGATATTTGAAAGAGCTAAGCAGAGGAGTCTTTGCACGTACAAAGCCATCAGCGGAATGGTTGTTGAAGTCAAGTGTGTTAAAGAATTACCTTTGAATTTCAGATATTTCTGTGTCACCGCGAACTTCCTGAGAGCTGACTGAACGTGGTGATTGCCATTTGATGTTGTTTAGTCTAACGCTCTAGGACTAATTTAGCATAGAAAATATACAGTTTTTCCTGTCTTACCAGGAAAAGTAGAAGCCAGAAGTTGAGTTTGTTTTTTTCTTTGTGCTTTTCCTTTTGAATCTGATTTCCCTCATCTTATTTTTCCCTAGGCTTTTGAGGAGGATGATATATTCTGAGGTATATTTTAAATAAGTTGAGGAAAGTGACTTGGCAAGTGTGAATTCCAAGGTTAATCCGTGTGCAGGGGAGACAGTGAAAGACGCCACCTCAGAGACAAAGAGCCATAAAGAACCAAAAGGAACATTGCAAGTTTCTGGTGGAGGTGGGACACAGGAGTACTGTGACTGTACTTCACACAGGTTAGAGGAGACATAATAGAGGTTAGGAGGCTATGTTCCAGAGTTAGCCTGTAAAGTCTGAATCCTGGCTCTGTCATTCTCCAGCTGTGTGACTTTGGAAAATTTAATCTACCTCTCTGAGTCTCAGTTTGCTCATCTGTAAAATGGCAAGAGTAATAGCTTCCCCTTCATGGATTTGTGAGGACCAAATAAGCTAATCCACATAGAGCACTGTCTGCAGTGCTACATATTTAAAACAAAGTAACACTAGCAGCATTAGCTATGATTGATTTTATGTGCCCCATCATGGAGGGGGAGAATGTTTTTCAAAGTGTTTCAAAGAGTAGCATAAAGAAGATGTTTTTGGCGTTGGCATTTTGGTCACATGGAAGTGAGGAAAAAATGGACATTTCATTCAGTACCATGCAGCACTAAGCATTAAACAGAGAGGTTTTTTGAGATGCCCGTAATGATTATGGTTCGGATATTTTAGAAAGTTGGACCTCATGGATACCTGACTCCATCCATTTTTTATTGGAATCAATGAAAATGGATACATAAAGATTTAAGAGGAGGGGGACATTCTTTTCTCCACAGCTGGTCATGAGCCCAGTGTAGTTGGCAGTAAAATGGATTGTTTGGAATGTGTCCCTAAAATCCTGTAATTTAATTTTCATTATTTATATAACACAGTCAGTATACGTGGCACTTTACTGCACACACACAAGACCAAATTTCTGGCCTATGTAATTTCACCAGAGAAGAGACTGTCATGGAAATATTTGTGCCTACTAAATTACTACAGCTTGGTAACCTACCACCACTGAGTGACATGGTCCTAATCAACAGGGGGATAACATAGTGTTAGAGGTAACACAAGGGGTCAGAAACTGGGATAAATAGTCCAGCATGACAAAGGGGCCCATGTTTTACTTCATATGAAATCAGGGACTTTGAGGAATCCAGAAAAACAAGTTTTTGAGTATTGAAGTTAGAGAAAATAGCAACCAAGTTGGGTGCTACCAAGTAAGAGGAAACAAAATATTAAACCAGTTTTTCTCTTGTAGCAGTCAGCTTATTTTGTTTTATACACTTTAAAAAATACAGCTTAGGAAAGAGTGATTGTCTTGACGTGTGCTCAAGAGAAGAGAGAGTAAGATTTCTAGAAAACTCTAACTTGGAGAATCTTTGGATCCCAGCAAATATTTCAAATTAAAATTCCAGGATCAGTGGCCCCTCAGTGAATAGTATTAACTTCTGGAAACCAGGTTGTCTCTACAGTGATTGTATCGTATTGGCCAGGTTAAAAAAACGCGTGATTTATCGAACTTGATTATTCTCTGATTATAGTTCTTCGTTTTTGAAAGAGTCATCTGGGCCAGGGGGAAGCTAATAACTTATTGCAAGGGGCAGAAGCTACAATCGGTGAG
Source organism: Stenella coeruleoalba (assembly GCF_951394435.1). Classification (NCBI taxonomy): domain Eukaryota; kingdom Metazoa; phylum Chordata; class Mammalia; order Artiodactyla; family Delphinidae; genus Stenella; species Stenella coeruleoalba. The sequence goes on from NC_137160.1 coordinate 18,968,564, forward strand.
GCAGTTTTAGTTTGAATAAAAAGGCTATTCCTGAGATTAGCAAGAGGAATCGGAACTGAGGAGTTTGTAAGCACTCAGGACCAAAATGTATTCAGCATATGCTAGCGTGCCACCAGGAACCAGAAAGAATAAATTACTCTGACTCCAATCCTGGGCAGGATCCCTGTGTGTCTGCAGAATCGAATTATTTTACAGATCATTTCAGTTGCTGACCACGGCTCAGAGATGACTGCCTAAAGGAAGACTCCCACCTAGAGGGAGTGACACGCCCCCCCCCAGCCCCACCCCGGGATTCCCTGTGAGAATTGTCAGAAAACAAAGTCATAAGTCCATGTGTTAATCATTCAAATAAACTAAGTACAATATGCCCAGCAAATCGGTTCACACATTTGCTATTTCAAGAAATTGGGATTCAAATCTTCTCCTGTATTTTACACGTTCATGATTTTAAGCATCACTTAGACTTGTTCAAATTACTGAGCAGAGTCAGAGGTTCATCTGAATACACAGAGCGCTAGGTCCTTGCAAGGGGGTAGGGGGCGAGGTCACACCCCCTCACTCACCCCTCAGTTGCATGGCAGAGAAGACGAGAGTGACGACATTCGATGAGAATTTAAATCCTGGTCTAAATTGTTAAAACAGATTTGTTATTTTATGTCCTCATCCTTGTTTTCCGACGTCACCAAATCACTGCACAAATGACGGTTTGTTTTCCAGAGAGATCTGGGGCCAGAGCAGCAGGTCACAAAAGCAAGGATTTTATAGCGTTGTTTTTCAGCCTCTTTTGGCTGAGTTGAATTTCCCTGGGCAGAAGTTTTCTCCCAACTCTTTCAGAGTGCATCACAAAGATGACCTAGGAAATGTTAAATGTCTTAGAAAACTTAGATGGAGACAGGGCTTTGTTAGGGAAGTTTGCACCTGTTTTTTTTTTTTAAATTCCTTTCTTAGGAGCAATTCTAATCCTTAAATTCCTCACACAGTGGGTATAAATAGACACCAGTGGTGGCTGTAGATGCCTAGCTATATAGCTATATATTGACTAGATCTACAAGATGTCAGAACAACTAGAAATTTTTAATAAATTTTGTCAAACAACTGGCCAGTTCAGTCTAACCCATCAGAATGTTTTATTGTAAATACAAGCATGGATGTAGCTTTGACAGAAATTGTTTGCACAGAATAATTTATAGTATGGTTTTGAATTCATCCAGCCGTAGCCTTTTAGGAATCCTGTCATTGAATATTATTTTATACCTTCACATTTTGAAAAGACAAGACCCATAGCATGGAGTAGGAAAAGTGCAATTAAATTGAAGTACATTTTTAGATGGCAGAACAACCTGCCTTGTTTCAGCAAAGAAGGTGTTTGAAGTTTCAAAACTGTAAAAGTGGATTTGTAGTAAAGCTCTGTCTGTTTCAAAGTACTGGTGACTCCACAGCTGTTGGGAGTCCGTCTGGAATGGGCATGGAACTTTGGAGAATGTTTCTGCCCAGGAGCTGGAACACGATCCTCCCCCAGCCCACACAATGTAGGATCTGTGCTTTTCTTTCCCTGATTCTTCCTTTTTCTCCATTTTCCCCCTCTTCACGTACTCTGATTGATGGAAACACGTGCTGGGAGCTTTCCCTGACATTCTTTCCAGACACCGAAAGTATGAAATGTTATGCTGGTGCTATGTCTATTTTTGAAAGTGAGGCTGTTAATGTAAAGCCCGTGTTGATACACTGGGATGGATTATAATGGTGATGTTATTACAGCCTTCAAAGCTGAACATTTATTATATTTCTCACCTACTTTTTGTTGCTGATACTTGATCATAGGAACATGTTGTACATCTGGTTAATTTGGGGGGACTTATTTGTGGAATCCCAGAAGTTAGACTTTGGTTCTTCTTTATACCTTGTCCAGGACCCCTCCTATTATTAAAAGAAAACAAAAAAAACAAATAGAAATGTAATCCTCCACAGACTCACTTGGCCACTCCTTGTGCCCTGTCATTCTCATTATTATTATTAATGCTTAGAGTGAAGATATTTTGTTGATTTATCATTGATTTTGCAGATGCAGTAAAAATAGTGTTGTCTGTTGGAGCTGCTCATCATGACTCTTTTTTACTTTTAAACATTCAATTCAGTAACTCTTGTTTTGACATCTGTATTTCAAAATGTTAAATGTCTTTTTGTATAGGAGGTCATGTTGGATTTCAGAAGCTAACAGAAATTGATAGTCAGCCATTGTGCCCTCCTGAATGGAACTCCTAAGTTATGAAAAAATTAACCTGTGGGTGAGATTATTTTTAAAGTCTGTCTTGCTGTAGCATAGGTTCCTTAGAGGCAGGGCCCATGTCTCCCATAACTGTACTGTATCCCTTGTTCCTGGTAGATTGTGTGGCCTAGAGAAGTTATTTAATTATTATTGGCTAAATGGGTGAATGAAAAAGTGAATAGGAGAATCCAGCACTGAATTTAACGGCAAAGGTTCATTTTCCTTGGCACCTGTTGCTTGATTGGAAGACAAAACTGTTCAGACATACATGATTAAAAGTATATACGGACTTCCCTGCTGGTGCAGTGGATGAGAATCCGCCTGCCAATGCAGGGGACACAGGTTCGATCCCTGGTCCGGGACGATCCCACATGCCGCAGAGCAACTAAGCCCACGTGCCACAACTACCGAAGCCTGTGCGCCTAGAGACCCTGCTCTGCAACAAGAGAAGCCACTGCAATGAGAAGCCCGCACACTGTAAGGAAGGGTAGCTCCCGCTCGCACAACTAGAGAAAGCCCACGTGCAGCAACAAAGACCCAACTCAGCCAAAAAATGTATATATATGTGATCCAGTGTGGAGGAGAACTGTGTGGGCGCACGCACACAATGTTAATAATCGTTTTTAGGCGGCATCAAGCACACTTCCAAGCAACATTCCATATAGAAATTTTTGTAATCTTCACAACCATCTTGCGAGGTAACAGCTATTCTTATCCCTGTGTTGCAGATGAGGAAACTGAGGCACACGTAGGCTAAGTCACTTTTCCAGGGTCTTGGGCTTTTCATTGGCTGAGCCTGGAATTGAAGGTGAACAGTTTGGTTCTAGAGTTCCTGCTCAAAATCATGACTCTCTCTGACCTCTGACGGTGCATCACACCCACACTTCTGTTTAACAAGGCCTGTGCCTGATTTATCTGAACTGCTGTGGAAGTTCTCTAGAAATAACGCTTACGTTTAAATATTATCCCCAAACTCTTCTGTCAGCTGAGTGCTGAACTCATCATTTTTTGTTTACTTGAGAAGTCCGATCTTTTGAGTTGACTAATAGGTGTGTATGTTGGTTTCCCTAAAGTTATGGATCCCTGGGCAACAGGTGATTAATTTCTACCTCATAACGATTCAGCTACTGCTTTTAGGAATTTACTTACAAAGCACTGAGTATGCTTATAACATACTCATAGCATTTGGTCTTCCTTTGTGGTGAGTATGCATAAAAATGTATAATTAGGATCTGACCCAAAGAAACTTAAAGCGAGGTCTGGGAGATAAACAGATAATTTATAGAAGTAAGAATGGAAAAAATGTTTTCGGAAGAGAAAATGTGGAATCTTGGAATTTTACTCTTGTAAGGGATGTAGAAATTATATCATCTAAGCCTCACCCTGGCGAGGCAGTTGGGCAGAAATCCTTTGGATCTGGGGAGTCAGCTGTAGGATGAGTTATTTTACACCTCTGTGACTCAGTTTCCTTTCCTTGAAAATGGGGTGATAATAATGCTACTCAGCTCCTTAGTTATGTTGTAAGGATTAAACGACGGAATAAACACACACAGAGTACTTAAAACAGTTCTTGCACACAGGAAGTGCTTAATAAATATTATTGTTGAAGTTATCATTTTACAATTGAGGAAATTGAATGCCAGAGAAATTAAATTACTTATTCACGGTTAACCCAGCTAGCTAATGACAGAGCCCGGGCTGGAATCTCGACACACATGTACTCAGTGCTCTTAGTGTATTCAGTAGAATTGTTGGGAGGCAAACCTCCACCTGACAAGTAATAATATAGACTTTCTGCATTTACTCTGGATCCTGAATATATGTTGATCTTTTTGCTGTTCCTCATTTTTTCTTCTGGGAAATACATATTAAGCTGGTTTTTTGAAAAAAGGATTACATGCCAGCATTATGGGAAGGAAAAAAAAAACACTTACCATACTTTTTTACTTTCTTTCATACATAAGCCAAATTTCAAATGTATTAATTTTGCCGAATGCCATGGCAACATACATATCTGTTTTTCAGTTCATGAAAGGTATTTTGGGAATTATTGGCTTCTGCATGCTTGAGCGTTTTCGTCTTTCAGCTATAGAAATCTACTATGTATCCTCTTCATTTTGTGTTTGTGCTTCTATTCAAAATGAGAATAAAAGCAGTTAGTTTCTGGGTTGTAATATTCTTAGTGAACAGTGGCTTTCTAAAACAGTAACACCTTGACTGAAATGAAAACTCTGCCGTATCATAAAAGATATTCTATTACTGCATCTAGTTAAAAGGAGAATAAATCACTGGGAGATTATTTTAAGTGCCTTAAATATAATAGAAAAGAATAATGGACGTTGAACAGCTTGACAAGTTTGATGAATTCAGACTATGGCTGATTTCTGCTGCTTTCTAATGGAAAAGGAGAACATTTTACTTTCATGGTATATTGTCAAAGGTAATTTTTGTTGGAGAAGATAAGGGGAAACCTTATCTTTGTTGAGCACTTATGTACTAGGCATTAGCCAAGACAGTCCATTATCTCATTTAATCTCATTTAATCCACCCCAATCTTGTAGATAGCATTATACCCATCTTACATCTCAGAAAAACGAGGTTCAGAGAATTTAAGTAACTTACCTCAAGGTACACAGCGGCCAAGTGGGATCTGGTTGTGCTAACCTATCGGATCTGGCATCAGAGCCCATGCCACTTTCCTTTATTACATTATCTCCATTGTCATGGAGATGCCAATATCTTCCCCTTTCATATAGAATGGTGTGTCCAAAAGAGTTTAATTTCTTTGAGCCTCCGTAAAATGGGACCAGTCAGGTGATTGTGACATTGAAGGAAAAAGATATGTGTAAACATCTTTTCTCAGTGCTTAGCACACAACAAATGGAGAGTGCCTAGGAGATTTTATTTTTAAGTTTCACCAGCTGACAAATGATATGTTCCCAGAGTTAAGAGTTTTAGGTTTTGTTTAATTAATTAAATCTTCAATTGTGTCTGTAAATTCAAAAGTATGTCTATTGAGTTTCTCAGAATGTCTTTTACAGGTTAAAATGGTGATAGAGTTGATAAAAAGTAGTACGTATTTTCCATTGGCTATGCCTTTGTAAATGCATAAAAATTTATTTAATGTGGACTCAGTAGCCATGGTATTGTGATAAATTGCATGTGCACGTGTTTACATGTATATGTGTGTGCGCTGGACATTGCTCTGTCTGCAGGAGGGTACAAATGTCGATGGTTGGAAAATTAAATCAGAAGCAAATATTCTTTTATTTTTGCATTACGTTTTCTCTTTAAGGAATGTTTTTACTGGTAAAATACTTTGCAAACATTTTTATCCATGAAATAAATATGAAACATCTTTGCTGGTTACCATACTTATTTGTATCTCTTTTACAATACATTTTGGATGCTAGCTCAGACTTTTTTCCTTAAATCTGCAAGTGAAGTAGAAGGAATTCCAAATACCTAAAATACAGAGAATCTACTAGTGCAGTTGCCTACCATTATGAAAATTTTACATGTTTTAAACAATAGTCAAATTAACTTTTAAGATGTCACGTGGATATTTCACTCTCTTCATAGTCAGCATTCCATTGGTGGCATCAATGGGAGCTGTACTCACGAAACTCTTCTTTGCTACCATTTTCACAAATGGTTACTATTTTTTCCTTAAATATCTTTTGATGTTAAAGAATAATGTAAAATCCTCTATTGTTAAAAATACTGTTCATATTTTTAACCCTAATTTTCATACATTCACGTTTATTAGGGATGCACCCTAGTACTGGACCTCCTAGCTCTTCATGTTCAGATATAAAATCTTAGAGAATCTAATACTACCAACACATCCGTTCAGTTATGTTCAGATGTTTTTGTTGGTGCTATGGGAGTAAATATAACTCTAGGTTATGGTGGTCTCAGTCTTTCTTAGTCAAACATGGGTGAGAAAGTGTATCAGTGTTATCACCTAATGGTTTTCCTACCAGTATTAAATAATGTCATTGTCTCTCTTTCTTTGACACGTTGAATCAGCTGAAGAGATAAGTACAGAAGGGATGGGTGTGGCTCCCTGATCAGGGATGAACATGTTAAGATTCATCTTGATCCAGTAAGCAGATGAATTATTCCACAATTGCATTATTTAGTAAGAGAACACTGTTAGACTTTTAGCAGCGGTGCTGGTAGGTAAGCTTATCTATCTTGATCGTTTATAACTAAATTTTTTTTACATTTATTTATTATTTTTGGCTGTGTTGAGTCTTTGTTGCTGCACGTGGGCTTTTTCTAGTTGCAACGAGCGGGGGCTACTCTTCGTTGCGGTGCGCAGGCTTCTCATTGCAGTGGCTTCTCTTGTTGTGGGGCATGGGTTCTGGGGCATGCAGGCTTCAGTAGTTGTGGCATGTGGGCTCAGTAGTTGTGGCACGTGGGCTCAGTAGTTGTGGCACACGGGCTTAGTTGTTCCGTGGCATGTGGGATCTTCCCGGACCAGGGCTCGAACCCGTGTCCCCTGCATTGGCAGGCAGATTCTAACCACTGCACCACCAGGAAAACCCCTATAACTAAATTTTTATTGTAAATTATGTAACCGATTAATCTGAAAAATGTACTTTTATAGCTGATTCATTTCTGAGAAATATGCTTAGAATATGTGTGTAGAAGCATTTTAAAGGACAGGTTTAATAATGGGCCAAAATCTCATATGGTAGCATTAAAATTATTTTTATTAAGAAAAGAGAATTTAATGTTGTTGAGACTATTCAGTTCAGATACAGAGTACGACAGTTGAATCCTACAAGGTATGCTCATAGATATCTGTGTTTTTAAATATTTTGTGGCTACCACATTTAAAATGATTATGCTCTCATAATTTATAGTGATTTTGATCGAATTAGCTGAACTAGGGTAGCATATAAATAGCGTAAAAAAGGAATTCTTCTAAAACTGTGAATACTACACCAGAAATGCAGTTTGCAATACCATATAGAGGTTAAAGCGATATTAAAGATAGTAATGTGTATAATAAAATCGAGAAAAGAGCATTTAATAGGAGTTTTATCTCTTTCTTTATGGTTGTGGAAGGCATTGAGGGATCTTTGTCTTGCTATTATTAGTCACATGGTAGCATTTTTTAATTCAGTGGTCTTCAAATAGCGTATCATGAATTCACTATGTGAGATACATTTCTTACACACACACACACACACACGTGTGCACACACCCAGTGACCTCAGCAATGGTGGGGGTCTTACTCTTAAAATATGTTCTTTGTTTTGCTGTATTATATTTTTCTGTTAAAGAAAATAATCTGAACAAAATGAGTATGGGACGTCGTCTTTAAAAGGAGTAGTCAGTTATTGGATTGTTGAAGTGGAAAGGATGAATGAAGTCCTGTATACATAGAAGAAATCTTGAAAGACCAAATACACTGGTTGATTGATAAAGCAGATGTTTGTGAAAGGGAAGTTGTACCCTTTCCTTTGGTTTCTCTGTTGTGAGATTTTTATGTCTCAGTCTTAATGCTTGTGGAACAGGGACATACTTGTTGACTTATTTATATAGCTACCTGCGCATATGAAGAATGGTAAATTCATATGCAAAGATTTTCTCTAACTTGTTGCAAAAATGAGTTTCATAATTTCTCAGAAAATATGGTTAGACTCTTGATCAGGCAAACTGGGGGGGAGTGGTATCATGTAACATAAAATATCCTCCCCAGTCAATTAACATTTCTCAGCACATTTACTTATTTGCACATAAGTAAAGATGTTTGTAACCAGTCAAAGTACAATAGATGTCATCAAGTTCGTGAGTTAAACTTAAATTGTATTGGGTACACATTAAGCATGCATGTACTCTTACGTTAGATAAAATTGCATCATTATTTAGTGAAGAAAATTTCTCGTTTGTTTTTAAGATGTTCTGTTTGTTTGGGGGTTCTACAGATTTCCCATGATATGTCTACATCTATTTTTAAATTTGTTTATTTTGCTTCTTCAAGTGTGCTGATTTCTGTATCTTTCAAAAGTTCTGGAAACTTCTCAACTGATGTTGTATGTTGCCTCTTCCTCATTCTCTCTGTTTCCTTTATGGGATTCCACTTGGAAGGATTTTGGAACTTTTCATTCTATACTATTTCCCTTTTTATCTATTTTATATTTTCTCCCTTTTTCACTTTTCTGTTTCATCCACTAGAATGTAAGCTCTATTAGGATCAAAGTCTTTGTTTTGTTCAACAATATATACCAATTGTTTAAAAGAGTGACTCACTTAGAATGGATGCACAATACACAATAGAGGTATTTGTTGAATGAGTGAATGATTTCTGCATAATTTCTTCTATTTTTCAGTTTAATTAGCTTTCATTGCATCTAATCTGCTGTTTAACCCAAGTTCTATGTTTCTAATTTCAGTGGCTATATTTTTAATTTGTTGATGTTCTATTTGATTTCATTTCAGACTTGTCCTTTCACTGTGATTTCTTTTCCTCCTTTTATGTCTCTGTTAACATGTTAGTCTCTTTCAGATTATTCTTTTTGTCAGGATATTGGGGTGCTAATCTTTCTTTGTGTTTCTGCTGACTCTTCTGCAGTAGATTACTTTGTGTATGTTTCTAATTTTTGATTGTGAGCTTATCTTCATCTGGGGTGTTTGTTTTCTGTGGAAATCTCGTGTTCTGGGTTATGGGAGAGTTATTACAAAGTGGTTTTATGTTAGCTTCTGCCAGTTTCCCAGGAGTTTCATTGGTCTGGGATCAGTTTTTACATTAATTTTATGGCTCAGGGGTTCCCAAACTATGCAAATAATGTGCATCTAGATTCTGTAAGTACATATGGAAAATGTTTAGAGGTTTGGTTATTCATAGGCAACTCTTTCTTTGCCTACCAGAGCCCTTGCCAGAATGGTGTCGCCTTGCCGCTTCCTTAAATCAATGACTTGAAGGCAGTAGTCTTTCCAAATCCTTGGTTTCATGCAGGAGTCCTGGGATCTGTCCTTCTGGGGGCATTAAAACTCCAGCCCTTATCCCTTAGGACCCATAGATCTGCTAATGTTTCCAGTTATGTGCTTTCCACTCTGGCTATGGATTTCTTTTGGGAATCTCATTTTTTTGAGTTTGAGTATGTACATAACTTTTTTTTTCATCACTATATTTTATCCAGGATTCTTACATATTTTTTCTTTTTTGGAGGAGTGCCTTACCTTAGACGACCATATTACTGAAACTAGAAGTCCCCTCTCCTTTCTAAGCTCAGTTATTATGTCAATATTTGCTTTGCTTGTCTGAGTATAGTGTGAAATGGACTCCTGAACTTAGAGGGTTTCTGTCAGAAAAATTGAGCCTTCATCCTTTTATTTTAATCTATGAGATCTTCCTGTTATCTTCTTAGAACAAGATGTAAACATCCAGAGAGGATAAAGGAAACCATCTTTGTATCTGCTGTTTGTGGATGGATCACTGCATAAGATATGCCCAGCCTTGCTCTAATAGATCTATTGCTTCACTTTGAATTTAGTATTCAGGGTAAGGTGCTGGTGTAGCACTAGGATGACCAACATTAAAACAAGTCCTGGGTGGGGGGCTTCCCTGGTGGCGCAGTGGTTGAGAGTCCGCCTGCCGATGCAGGGGGCGCCAGTTCGTGCCCCGGTCCGGGTAGATCCCACATGCCGCGGAGCGGCTGGGCCTGTGAGCCATGGCCGCTGAGCCTGCGCGTCCGGAGCCTGTGCTCCGCAACGGGAGAGGCCACAACAGTGAGAGGCCCGTGTACCGCAAAAACAAAAACAAAAAGTCCTGGGTGAACCTGGACAGTTTGTCACCCTAATCTAGGATCCTTTCCAGAGATCAAAGAAATCCTTTAAAACTTTCCTACTGTATAGCCTGCGGGCTTAGGCACCAACTGTGGTGTTATACTGAGACTTCTTCCTTAGGACATGTTTTCATATATTCAAACAGCAAAGATAAATAACCATCTGTTTAAAAAGAGGGCCTTGAAAGGATCCTAGTCCTATCGGATAGGGAAAATATCCCCAACCAGTGAGAAGGTCTAGAAGCATCATCAAGACTTATTTGGGGGGGACTAGTAGATTATACTTCTAGAACTACATTCAGTATTATTGTGACTGGGCTGGAAAACCCTCAAGAATACACTTCATATTGATGTTATTGTAGACATCTGTGAGGCAAAGCAGAGCATACGCATTTACCAGCAATGCAAATTGAATGAGCGAGTGGCAACAAAATCACTCCTAACATCTTTGCCCTTTTTTTCTCTTGATTTGAACTAAAGACATACGTATGGACTCGAAATCCAGACTAGCAAATGAGGGTCCACCATCACGATAACCATCTCACCTGGGTGACTTACCATGTGCTTATAGGAGCAGTGGATTCTCTTGAATTAAAATATTTATCACTCTTGGCTAAGTCTCATAGCAGCCTGGGAGGTGAAGTGGAGGTGCTGGTAAAGAAGGACATCCAGTAACCTGTCCTGCAAGTGACAAAATACCCACCAGCCCCTCCAAACACAGCTTCTGAATGATGCAAACTTTTAAAAATTCTTAAGATCTTTGGCCACTACAGCTAATATAAAGACCCACCCCTTAACACACTCATACACACATGCACACACGCACTTTTCACTGTTTTATGGGCATGAGAATCTCCTATTATTAACAGCACACAATTCAAAAAGCTCGGCAAAAGAGGAAGGAAACAGTTGAGAAAGGAAGGTAGTGGCCAGAAAGCTTGTTTTCAGTTTTTGCAAAAATTGATACCATAATACTGTGCTTTTTCTTAAAGGTTTTCATGTCAGAAACTGGAAGTACTTTCAAAAGCAGGATGGGAGACACAAAGAAAGAATGCTCTGGTCCAAATTTATTGAGTTGTACCAGCAGTAAAACACAAAATGTAGACTCCCCAGAAATTTTAAAATATTGATTTATTACTTATGTCCTCAGTCTTTGGAAATCTGTCTTGTGGTAATTCCAATAATATGAATCAAATACAGCATTCTGCCATAGGTCTTATATGGTGGGGCAGCATTCCAATAACTATAAATGTTATATTTTCTGATACTTATGTGTGAATAATTCTTTGTGTTGACTGCAGTTATGCTTTTGCAGAGTCACTAGTTTTTGAAAGTCTTTGTATGTTTAGGGTGCACTAGGTTACTGTAATTATACTCACTCTAATTCTGTTCTTTTGTAGCTGTGTTCCTATAGTGCTATGATATTATGACCCGAAGCTGAAAAGAGGTTTTAAGAACTTACTGTTGCTCCCCCGCCTTGCCTCCCACATTCTTACAGTTGTTACATACAAATACATTTTTGAATATTGGAAGAGTAGAATTTCTAGAACTTTCAAGAGTAGTATTTTTTTCTGTTCTTCACAGCAGGAAAAAAATGGACTTACTAATCGTTTAAATAATTTTGAGGTCTAGGGACTACTTGAAACATGAATAATGAAAAATAGTGCAACTCTAGCATTTACATTGGGGCCAGATTAGTCTGCTAAAAAGTATGAAGTACAGTTTTTTGTAGAATATGTCGTAGATTGAGAAAGTGGAAACATTAAAAAAAAATGCTTTACTGAGATCCCTTTATGGATTTACTGGTTTGTTCTCATTGATCATTGGACCGTTTCTAGATGTAAAATATTACTATCTTGAAATTACTATAGATTCTATTACTAAGACCAAGTGCGTGTTTATTTTAATAGCCATTTTCCTTCTGATTTTTAATACTGAAACTCCTACAGTGCCTTCAACTAATGATTTGTGTAACTCTCTACCTATTAATTGGACCAAGGCATAAGTTTGTACACAGTATATTTTTCTCTTTTCTATTCCACATTTTATTTCGGCTTCAATTAGTGTGTACCTTGAGCAAAAAATGAGGTGATTTTTGTTCTTTGTTTTAGAATTTGCCATTGAGAAAAATATGTCTTATTGCCACTTTTCTGAGTTGATCTAGTAGGGTTCACAAACAGTGAAAAGAATAAGAAAAGTCGTTTTGAGGGCTTGATAGTATTATAAGTTCCTTCCTTACAATAATCAGAAAAAAGAATGAATACTACTTTTGTTTCTTATAAGGCAGTCTTGAAAATTTCTGCTTACATATTTTCTGTTACTTGTATCTTAACTAACAGAAGAATGACCTCTACCCTTTTCCCATTTTAGTGTAGAATTTGGATTCATCGTGGACTGCTAAGGTTTTCTCACCTTGAAAATTTATGGCAGGACCTTATGTCTTCATGTGCTGAAGCCCCTGTAAGAGTTTGCTAACTCATGACTTAAATACCCCAGCAGAGATCACATTAAAGTTGAAAAATGGGGAGTTCCTGCCCTGAAATACCATATATTGAGACTATTTCTAGCGGATTACTGGGAGCAGTGTCTCAGGAGCTGTGGTGTCATTGGTAGTCTTAATGCAGGTTATAGCTCCGTTGCTCAGCCAGCATGTATTGGCTCTGGTGAAGTCCCTTCATGGAGAGTTGTGCTTTGGGGAAGGAAGCAGAACCTCAGTTTCCCCACCTGTACGGTGATGATAAGAATTCCTTGTGCACATTTGTTGTGCGAATGGATGAGACACACTAGACTGGTACAGAGTTGCTGTTCTCTGTTAGTCTTTTTTTTTTTTTCCCCCACTCATTCACCCCTGTGTGTGTTTTTTTTTTTAATTCTGTCAATATCCATTTTTTTCAAGATTACTTAAAAAAAATTATTTATTTAGTTTTGGCTGTGTTGGGTCTTTGTTGCTGCGTGCAGGCTTTCTCTAGTTGCGGTGAGCGTCGGCTACTCCTAGTTGCAGTGTGTGGGCTTCTCACTGTGGTGGCTTCTCTTGTTGCGGAGCACGAGCTTTAGGCGCTCAGGCTCAGCAGTTGTGGCTCCTGGGCTTAGTTGCTCCGCGGTGTGTGGGATCTTCCTGGACCAGGGCTCGAACTCGTGTCCTCTGCATTGGCAGGTGGATTCTTAACACTGCACCACCAGGGAGGTACCCACCCCTGTGTTACTGTGTTCACATGCTCACAGGAATGTAGTGAAATATAAAATAACATCACGTTTTTTTCTCTTTTCAGGCTTAATATTTTTTAGTGCAGTTTTAGGTTCACAGCAAAGTTGAGGGGAAGGTTCAGAGATTTCCCATATACCCCCTGAACCCACACATGCACAGCCTCCCCCATTATCAACATCATGTGCCAGAGTGGTGCATTTGCTACCGAGGATGAACCTACATTGACCATAGTCACCCAAAGTCCCTAGTGTGTATTAGGGTTCACTCGTGGGGTTGTATATTCTGTGGGTTTGGACAAACGTATAATGACATGTATCCATCATATAATATCATTATATGATGATATATTATATCATTATAATATCATTCAGAGTATTGGCACTGTTCTGAAAATCCTCTGTGCTCTGCATGCCCTCCCTGCCACCTTCCCTGCCCGCAACCACTGATCTTTTTATTGTCTCCATAGTTTCGTTTTTTCCAGAAGGTCATATAATTGGAATCATGTAGTATGTAGCCTTTTCATATTGCCTCCTTTCACTCAGTCATATGCATTTAAGGTTCATAACATGATCTTAAAGCTAGAGATGTGATAGATTTCACAGTCTTGCAAAAGGGCTTTTTCAACTGAAATCTACATTTCCTTTGAGAAGAGTCCTGACTGGCTTGCGCAAAGAGCCCTAGGGCCATGGGAAGGAAAGAAGGCAACTCCTAACTTTTAAGTCCCAACTCCTGCTCTGCTGTGGCAGACAGTGGGAGAGTCTGGGTGGACAGCCTGGTGGTCAGAAACCGAAGCCTTCTCTTTCCAGGAGGAGGGAGGAGAGTGGGGGGGCGACTGACCAGGAAGTGGGGAATCTTAGAGTGTCCGACTGGTTCTTCCATCTCTTCTGTAGACACACTGCCACTTCCTGAGTTATGTGTCCCCTGCTCAGTAAAGCATCCACGACGCCCTCACTCTTCCCAGCACTTACCTAGCTGACCTATTTACGCATTCCTTTCTCGTGTGTCTGTGTCCTCGCCCCTCCACGCCTCTGTGTGCGTTCCTTTACTGCATCCTCAGTGCCTGGCACAGTGTAGATGCCCAGCAAACATTTTCTTAAAAGAAAGAACAGAGGAACAGAGAAGGAAAGATGAGACATCAAAAAGTGGAGGAACATTGAGGAGGAAGACAGAAATAGGGCCATGGAAGGTGTAGTCTCGGACCTCCTTTGGGCTCTCAGAAAATTATTGGCACTGAAGGGATTTTGTTAATGGTCATCATTGAACAAATTATGCTTGCACCATTCTTGTGTGTTGGAGGGTGCCCAGACATCGTTACATGGAAATTCACAAACGTTTCCTTGTGAAAAAGTCCATCAGGGTCGGAGAAGGTCTAGGGAACTTATCTTTGAAGATATTTTCTCATGAATTTCCAGCCCAGACTTACAGCTTTCAGGGGCCAGGGCTGCTAGGTGATCTTGAGAGCAGCTGGAAGGGCTCTAATGGGGTCCAGCTGTGTACCCAGAGAACACACCTTCTCAGGATAACATTAACCGCGTAGAACCCTGCCCTCCCTGGTTTCCTCTGGGCTTTATGGGTCCCCGTGGTCTTTTGCATTGATCTTGCATTTTCAGATTTTATAGCAATTCTAAGCATGTGAAGGGTACATATTTGCTCTTTGATGTTCCCTTTGATAGAAGCCAGAGTGCTTTACCTGTGCCTGTGTTTAATAATGATGGGGGGGGGGGTCACGTGCCCCGCAGCAGAACACTTCCTGGGGAGGCTGGTTTTGTGTGCAGCTCTTTTTTTGTTTTTTCGGATTTTTTGAGGTTGTTGATGGGCAGGCTTTAATCAGGTGTTTCTTGTTTTATTTTTGAAAATGAAGTGTATTAAAGGTAGACATGTTATCCTGCTGGTGTTTTGTTTTGTTTTTTCATCACATCTTGTTCAGTGGTGCTACTTGATAGAAAAGGGTAGAATGGGAAGCAACATAGAGGGGACAGAAATGGCGATACTTATGTAACTAAGTGGTGTTTGTGATTTCCTATGTTTTCCCCATATTTTATCTTTGTCTACGTCCCAGTTAGAAGGCAGTTATCGTATCTCCATTTTTCAGGTGGGAAATTTAAGTCTCCTGAATTTTAGAGACATGCCCACTGGTGGTTATTGTGGATGGAACCTACGTTGGAATTCAGGGCTCTTACCCTATATACGTGACAAAATACAGGGTGATCCTGGCGTTCCTGTGGACTCTTTCAAGGAGTAAGTGGACTGGTTGCCTTTTCTGAGTAGAGCTCAGTATATAAATGGAATCATAGGATGTTAAGATTAGAAGGGCCTTTGATGGGACCATCCATCCTCTCTAAGCTGGCATTCCCTCTTCTGCAAGCTTGCCACATGGGTGACCAAGCTAGGCTTGGATATCTTCTTTATTTATTTATTTATTGGCCACACCGTGCGGTCTTTAGTTCCCTGGCCAGGGATCTAACCCGGGCCCCTTGCAGTGAGAGAACCGGACAAATCTTCCTACGATTATGTTCAGCAGCACTTACCAGAGGTGCTTACCTTACGGTTTTCTGTCTTTGTTTGTCTTCAGCCTTCCTTGGCCACCAGCCTCCAAAAGAAATCAGCTCCCTTGTATCCTCCCTTTAATTTGGAAGAGCAGCGCAAGGTCCCCTAAACAGCCCCTTAGAAGCAGGTGTGCTTAGCAGACGGCACCTGAGGTTTAGGATCTGAAGTCTAGCCATGGCGTGTTGGTGATGAGGATGTGATGGCGATGATTATTAGCTCCTTAACCCACCTTTAACCACTTCGTTAGAATTGACAGTTGTTTGTTAAAGACTCATTTCATAGGGCGTAGAAGAAAAATTTTTTTCTAAACAAGTATGCGATATTATTTTCTCTATGTTTGAATATAGTATTAATTGGTCATGGCTGATGTTCATCCGACTATGAAAAGTGTGTTTGTATTAGTTGTTTCAAGAGCATTTTTTATTCTTAAACACTAAATAACTCTATAATAAATCGTGGAAAATGGAACACACCCAAGGGCAATTTATAACTTTTCTAGGCTTTATTGATGTCCTTAGCCATCCAGTGAAGACTGGAGTCATTCACATGACAGGCAGGAGAGCACAGGCACCATTGATTCATTTGTTGATTATTGGTTACAGAGAATTGAAGCCTATTAGCTCTGATACATTACTACTCACAAAAGAGTGGTGGCCATATTAGTAGAAAAATTATCTAATATGTTCATGCATAATATATACATAAATATGGATGTATGTATGCATATTTATATTTCTAAGTGTATATATCAAAACCATGACTTGGAAAGCTTAATTCTATTTGCTGCCTTTTGGGGACTCATAAAGTAACTTTTAATTGTTCTCCTCCCTCCATTGTCTATTTATTGAATCCGTTCTCCATGCCAACCATAGTGCTAAGTGCTGGGAATGAAAAGATCAATAAGACACAGTCCCTGCCCTCAGGGTTGGAAGCAAATACTTATTATCTAGCTTGATGAGTGTTACAAGAGACTTATATAGAAGATGCTCTGGTAGCCCGCTCCGGGAAAACACCTACTTTGTCTGTGAAAGGCAGTCAAAAAATTACCCAGAGAGCATCATTTGCATTCTAGTGGTAGTTTCATAGAATGTCTGTTTCAAGAGGGCCCTTCCCTGCATTTTTAATTTTTATTAGTTATAATTTCTTCAGGCTTCTGTCCAAAAATGTTTGCTGTTAATTCTGAACACTGATGTTCATGTGTTTTTTTTTTAAGTGGGTATCTTTTTCATTTCATGTTAGTTCCCTCCTGGCTTTTAAATCTATTAAAAAATATTTTTATCCAGATCTAATTTCTGCAACTTTTAAAAAACTTTCCGAGCAGTCACCTCCTGACCCTCTTTTCCCCTTAGCTACTCCCCCCCTCCCAGGGCCATCTCCCTTTCTTTAGAGCCCCCGCATAATGCTATTCCTTTACAGTCCAGCCATCTGCCTGTTTTAGCCTCTTCTTCACTCTCTCTGTTTCTTCTATATAGATTTCCCCATATGTCTGCTTCTTCCTTTATCCACAAGTCCAGACACTCCTCCATAGCTTTCTTACCACCCCATCCTGGTGTCCCGTCTGTTCATAAATAACTCTTTCATCCGCTTTGGATCTCCAACCCCCCACTCTTTCTAAAAAGAGTGTGCAAATAAACCTGAGGTGCTCGGAGCCAAGATGTACAGCATAGTTGTGATTCAGAATAGACTGCCTCCTTCCCGTCACCTGTTTCATTCCCGACTCTTCGTGGCTTGCCTTCTTTGTACATTTCTCCACGATTTCTGCTCAATTCTGGTACAGTGCGACGTGCAAAGTTATTTAACGTCTCCACGAGAAAGTTTTGGCCCCTTCCTTGCAATACCGTTTTGCCCTAACCGGTTACTTTAGCTTTCTGGGCTGCCTAGTGGTCGCTGTTTTCGGAGTTAGTCACATTTGAACCTTTTGTTCTTCTGAAATTAATGTAATGTGTCAGAAACAGCAGTCTCCCTGCCCTGGTGCTTGGAAACCTGAAACTTTCTGGATATGTTCTTTTGCAAATCTGAGTTCTATAATGTGTGCCACAAAAGGAGTGTCACAGAATAACCTGCAGAGATGGTACTGTTGCGGGCTGTCTGATGTTCTAGATGTTTAAAACGTCCCACGTCCTCCTCGTAGCATCCTGTGCTAGTGACAGTGTCTTCCTTCTCTCCGTTCAAGAGTAAACATTGGCAATTTGCTTGCCTTTAGAAATGTGTTACTGTAACCATCGCAAAGTTGTTAGTGTTTTTTGTTTCTGGTGTCAGTGATAATTTTACTCACAGAGTCCCCGCAGACATTTAGCTCAGCAGGAAATAATCTAGGTAAGATTGCCTTGAAAATTGATCTAAAAAAACAGGAAAGGCTAACTCTATTATTCCCTTTATTTAAAGAAGAAATCTGAGGTATAACTAACTTGATTATGTGGTGTAACTAGCGAGAACTAGTAATAAGTTAGGCCATGGCTAGGACCTCATTTACTCTCTCTCTTCTCCTTCCCTCCCTCTGTCTAAAAGAAGTCAGGGATTAAAGTGGTGCACACTGTATTTCAGGAAGGGTGAAATGTCATGGTGAAAAATGAAAGATGGAACTGTTTACTCCTGAGATGCTGAGAAATGTCAAAACTCTGTAGCTCTCCTAGAGCCCTTGGGAAGCTAAATATTTTACCAGTAACAAAATCAAAAGTCTCAAAAGAATTAGGCATTTTGTCTCAAATGTCTCTTACTTTCCAAAGAGTTCTCTTTGTTTATATTCAAGGAAGAGGTTTTCACTGCAACAATAACATCAGAACTTTAAAAAACAGTGAAAACCACAACAAAAACACATATTGCCGATTTAGATTCTTTTGGGAATTTAAAGCCAATCAATAATGAGGAAATGTGAATGTCTTGGAGAAATTTAGCTCAGGGTCAATATTCCTTTAAAGACACTAATGCTTCAGCCAGTTTGTTTAATTGTTTAGCTGTTGTTGAATTTCTGTGGATTCTGATCATTAGATGTGCACAGATCCAAGTTTGTGGCTTATATATAATTTTGGTTTTATATTTTGTCCAATGTGAAGGTAAAGGCGGTCAAAAGGTACAAACTTCCAGTTACAGAATATGTGGGTCTTGGGGATGTAACATACAGCATGGCAACTGTAGTTAATAATACTGTATTGTATATTTGAAAGTTGCTAAGAGAGTAGTAGATCTTAAGAATTCTCATCAGAAGAAAAAAATCTAGCTATGTGAGATGCTAACTAGACTTATTATGGTGATCATTTCGCAATATATACACATATTGAATCATCATGTTGTACACCTGAAACTAATATAATGTTGTGAGTCAGTTCTATCCCAATTAAAAAAAATGTGCTCTTACAGTACATTTCAGACTCAGGAAGATTAAAAATCACCAATCATTTAAGAACAGTTGTTGGTCATGAACAAAGTTCTAACTGCAGCTTATTTCCAGATTTATTGACTGTGTACGGTGTAGTGTAGCTGCCTCTGAGCTGTGAACTAGATCTGAATGGATTGGATTATGGTGATGGTTTTGAATTTGTGTGAGTAGTACTAGAATGAAGTTCTGAACTTCCTTTTTGTTAAATGATGTTTTTCTTACCCATACCAAATTACTTGCCAAACATCAGATATCTAAAATCTTATTAATAACCATCCTCCAAAGCATCTGTTCTTTAAGTGTGCACAGACTATCACGCATCTTACAGATCACAGAGGAAATATTTCTTTGCTCGTGGAGTTGCAGTGGTCAGGGAAGTAGCAGTCTTGGGTGTCAGATTTTTCACCTTCAGCCCTCTTACTCTGCTAATTGGAATCATATGGTCGTACACTTTGGGTTTTTTTGAAACAAATTTCTAAAGATCCAGCGAAATAGTTTCAAGGTTACCTTCAAGCAGGTACAAATATCTTAGCTCTTGCTTCTTGATGTTTTCTTCTGAATTGGCTTTGGTCTGTGGGAGCTTAATTAGTTCAGGCTCAGGGCTCTTGATTCACACTGAGGGTGTGTCTGTACTTAACACTTGTATAATAAAAAATACATTTTTGCCCTCATTTCTGGTGTTTTGTTTGTTTGCCAGTTTTAATTTTATCTTGGCGACGGGAAATCTTGAGGAAGGCTATGGTAAAAATTTTGAGGATTTTCAGGTTTGGATTTACCTCTACTGCCCCAAAAGACATCTTGTGCAATAACTTCTATATTTCATCCCCTTATCCTGTATTTATTGAGTGCTTACGATATACATGGCGTTGTGCTTTTTAATTGCTGGTACCCTGAATATGTAGAGAAAACAAATCCCTCAGTGTTCACTGTGTGTTTGGAGTATCATCTGGCTGAATCTGCCCCCGAGCTCTCTAGGATGATGAATTCCAACCATCGATGGTGTTTACAGGTCTCAGAAGAACCAGAAATGTGAATCTGATATCTGCTGACTCAGTATTTCCCAGTCTCTGAAGGAATGCATTTATATTCATATGAACAATACTGATTTTTCTTTCTGGAGAGAAAACAGTCATGTTTTGACTTTATCATGGGACGGAGATACTTACAGATTCTGTTGCTGCTAGAGGTCCTCTTATCTCTGTTCATCTGATTTAGAGGAGCCCCTGTTTGACCCACCGGGATAGTGGTAAATCTGCCCTTGCATTTTTATAGACGTATATGTGAAGGTAGTGGTGGTTATGGGGTCAACGCTGCCTTAATGGTTCAAGATAGAGTGAAGGGTCCTGTGAGGTCTCGCTGGGCTGCAACTTTGTAGCCTAGGTGGTCAAGTGAGACCCATGCCTGAGGTCATCTGCCTCCCCCCTTATCTCATTTCTCTACTCCGTTGTTTGTAGGAAAACATGTCTGAGAAGTATGCAATTCTAAGTTGCCTAGGTCTAGAGTGAACTAGATCTGCTGAGACTCTGGGGAGAGTTTGGTTCTAGCGTGTTGGTGGATTGAGCCTGGACCAGGGTTCTTGACTTGGGGTTCACATATATGTCCATCTTTATATTTGGGGGTGAGAGTCTGTGGAGTTTCTCGGGTTCTCAAGAAGATTCAGGGACCCAAGAAAGGTTGTTACATGCCAGGGAAGAATGCTCAGGATCCGGTTTAGGGTTAGAACTGGCCCCAAACTTGGCCTTCTGTTCATAATTATTTCTGAAAGCTTCAGAGCAACTCAAGCAGTGAAAAAGCCACAAGGATTCGCAAGGCCTTTTCCTAGGCTTGCTTCAGAGATTTTATTTTATTTTAAAATTTTTATTTTATATTGGAGCACAGTTGATTAGCAGTGTTGTGTTAGTTTCAGGTGTACAGCAAAGTGATTCAGTTAAACATACACATGGATCTACTTTTTTAATTCTTTTCCCGTTTAGGTTAATACAGAATACTGAGCAGCGTGCCCTGTGCTATACGGTAGGTCCTTGCTGGTTATCTGTTTTAATTATAGCAGTGTGTATATGTCAGTCCCAAACTCCCAGGTCAAAATTCCCCTAGACCCTCTGTAGAACAGAACATTTCCTTGGGCCTTCCATAGACAAAGACTTATCCAAGACTGGTCTTGCCCCACGCTGTGTTGGAGGTGAGATGAGCTCCAAGCAAGAGAAGGCAGAGAAACCTTTAGGACCAGCCGGATCTCTTGTTAGATAGACAGGTTCACACCTGTGTGCAAGAAAGTGAATTTTTTGTTTGTATTTCCTGAAGTGAGGCATGTTTCTTTCCTCTTGAGGTTCTGTATATACATTGTCAAGTCCACTGGAAATCAAAAGATAGCAAGATAGGACAGGGCTCCTGAGGACACACAAGAATGTGGTATAACTGGTTCACAAAGATGTCTGTCACAATCTTAGCTCAGGCTAAGATCTACAAAGGACACAAAAGTCCTGGAGCAGAGACCTTTGGGTCAAGAGTCTTGACAATGGCTTTACTGTACCTTCAAGGAAGTGAGTTTGCACTTATTAATAATAATAACCATCAGCTCATTTTCTCTTTTCTCATTTCTTTTCTTCCTCTGTGAAACTGGGGTAAGCCTCGTTGTAGAGAGACGCTCACACAGACTGCTGGTTCCACACCTGGGGAGAAGCAGGAATGAACTGAGTTATTCCATCTCTGTATAAATGACGATTGTTTACTGCATGTACAGGCTTTGGACCAGTGGTCTGGGAATGGGGCTTATTGTTAATCTAACTGGTTTTAGGCTTTTTGATCACATATTTTAATAGGGAGGTAGCAGAGAGTAGGGGCCTCGTTGGCCTCTGGTGCCGAAGGCAGCTGGTTTGAAACTCAATTCTTCACGACTTAATGAAGTTATTGAACTTCACCATGCCTAATTTTCTAATCTATAAAATGGGGTTAATTATATATATGTATTTCGCAGTGTTGTACTGGAGATTAAGTGAGTTAATGCATTTCAGATTTCTACCATAAATAAGGCCCTCAAATTTACTTTTCCCTGTTATTAAAAAGCAAAGTAAAATTGAAGAATTAGGAGTTTCACCTACTTGGTCTTTAATTCAGAATGTGGTATTTCTTCAGTATGAGTAGAGGGATATTTTTCTTTATAGAGCATCATTGACCCTCAGAAAAAAATCAATCAATGAAAGGTTACATGGAAGTAAATGGCAATGTCTTTTAGTTAAGTGGTTTTGTTTTTTTTAAAGTAGAGATTTGAAATGTAAACTCACTTGATTTGGAATTGATAAGAACGCAGAAAGCTTTACTTAGAAAACAAAAGAGATATTTAAAACTAACCCTAAACCTGACATAATTGTTTTGAAAGCTGTCTTCATAGCAAAGTAAGGAGAGAGAGAGAAGGAAGAGGAAGGGGGGAAGAACTATGGCAAGACATCTAGAAGAAAGGTAAAGACAAACACATACTTAACTGTAGGAAGGGAGAGGAGAAGGGAGACCTAGGAAAAGGAAGACAAAGAAGGGACAGAGAAAGGTGAAAGGAGATGGGCTGGAAAAGTTCTGAAACCTTAATTAACTGATCTTGTCACACACAGCTGTTCATTTGAGTTGTGGGCCTCAGAGAATTATTCCTTTTTATCACTGTCTTTTGAAATGTTAATTAGATAATTGACCATTGTTCACAGTTCTTTGGTTACTTTTTATTCTTAAACTTCTGGAGCCCAGTCCTTGAATGGGGTACCCGGAGCAGCATGCCAGATGGGAAATTATTCTCTGGCCTAATAGTTGCCAGATGACCAGCACGGTAGTGCTTGGGGTATATGAAATCCAGCTGAGGGCCAGATCTAGCCTCAGGGGGCGGTTAGCACAGTTTCTGTGATGGTCCTTCATCAGTAGGTTTTTATTTTGTAATGGTAAAGGGGGCTGCCGTTTCATTTTATACACATTGATCAGATTTCCTCTAATCAATAATATGTCTTTTTGACCATGAAAAGCTCATTTGAGGAAAACCTACCAATAATTAGAGGGACATCTTTTATTTCACGTGCAGAACAATGGCAGGCATGATGGTGGAAGAAACTGTTCTACTTCGGCCTGACTTATAGTTGTTTTTGTTTTTGTTTCACAACAATTGAATTAGATCACGTACATGAAAGCATCCTGAGGAATAGTGCACAGCACACATATAAGATTTGATTTTATTATTATTCCAGGTAGTTATTGATAAATACCAAGTAGTAATATATCTGTGAATCTTGCAGAAAAACACTTTTGACCAACAGGACATGGTCCATTAGAAAAGATGCAAGTTCTACATGTTTTACCAAGTGGATTAATCATTAAAAAAAAAACACACTCAATCTGATATCCTGGAACCTCAGTTATGTCTTTTCGATCTGCAGAGGCAGCAAAATAACATGCCTGATCTTTTCTATGTAATCATTAAAAATTATCAAACTGGGTATTTATTATAAAGATTAATTTCAGTGATGCATTTTCAGTTACACTTAAAGTAATACTTTAAGTGTAAATTTTCAGAAGATTCATGCAAATAACTGACCTTAGTTATAGTCCTGTAAAAGTTGGAATATTGACGGTATTTGTCATTTTAAATTTAAGTGAACTAAAATTTTCTTTGTATGGCCTGAATGTCATAGAAAAACTCTTTCCCCTGAGGCTATTTTTCAAAAATAAAAACATGTTTTTAAAAAGAGATACACATTGTAGAACAGTTTACAAATACTGAAAAATAAAAAGGTGAATATAGAAATTTTCTTTTATTAGTTAACCATTGTAATAGTGCATCATATTGCCTGGTAGTCTTTTTTTTTTGTTTTTTTTTGGCCTGGTAGTCTTTATGTACACACACACACACACACACACACACTCACAATTTTAAATGTGTTTGCAATTGTAGATTCTTTAAATAAACTTTTGTTTACGGTTGTATAATCTTATTTTCATATTTTTGTTTTTGTGGGTTTTTTAATTGATGACTTCTGTCAGAGATATGTGTATTTTATTGTTTCTTGGATCTATTTAACTATCTTAGTTTTTCTGTCTTCTAGTTTATTAGTATGTTTTTGAACCTTATTATTCTTTTGGTTTTCTTGGGCCTCTTTTGTAGAAGTCATCATTCTTTTTGTTCCCCAGATTGTGAATTTGTGTCAGGTTATATATTTGGCCGCATGCCATATGTTTTGTTGATACGTAATATTCTTATTGTTAATAGTTTCTGAATAGTTCTTGTTAGTAGTTTTGTTTCCTTTTTAGTACAAGAGCTAATTTGGAATGCCATTTACCTTCCCAAGAGATTATCATCTTTCGTCTTTAAAATGCTCATAACTGATTTCTAGATTGATTTCAGCGTGGTCAGTGAAGACATAGTGTAACTTCTGCTTCTTGAAATTTACTACACTCATTCTGTGTCTTAATAAATGTGGATTCTGGGAATTTTTCAACGCATATTTGAAAATGATGGTTATTCTCTATAGTGTTTTAATTAAAATTTTTTTTTACTTAACTGGGTCCCTTGTGGCCCTAGAAAGATGTGTTAAATTCTTCTACCAAAGTGATATTTGTCATTTTTCATGCCTAATGATTCATGCCTCATATATATATTCATGCCTTATATATATGAGGTAGATTATATTTCCATTTTTGATTGTCATTACTCCTCTTTCAATATTATTACCCGTTTGTTCCTTTCCTTTCTGTTCTAAGAGAACTTTTCAGGTTTGTCATCTATATAATGACATATTCTGTACAATTTTATGCAGATATTAATTTTGTCAGCACATTTTTACTTTTCTTATGGTGTTTCTTATTACACCGATCTACTTTTGCATCTCTTCCTGAATCTTTTGTCTTGACATCTATTTTATAGAGATACTCTATTTTATATCACCATCAAAGGTAAAAGGTAGTAAAAGGTAGTAAAATCTACTTTTACTTTTTGTGGGGTGAAATGGTTTTCAAAAGTCTGGTTTCCCTGTGAATCATGAGAGCATATCTACTTATATTATTTATTTATTTATTTGGCTACTTTGGGTTCCAGTTGCGGCACGCAGGCTCTTCGTTGTGGCGCAGGGGCTCAGTAGTTAGGGTGTGTGGGCTCAGTTGCTCCACAGCACTGGGATCCTAGTTCCCGGAACAGGGATCAAACCGGTGTCCCTTGCACTGGAAGGCGGATTCTTAACCACTGGACCACCAGTGAAGTCCCAATCTACTTATATTTTAATCTGTAAATTTTTTTTTTTTTTTTTTTTTTTGCCGTACGCGGTCACTGTTGTGGCCACTCCCGTTGCGGAGCACAGGCTCCGGACGCGCAGGCTCAGCGGCCATGGCTCACGGGCCCAGCCGCTCTGCAGCATGTGGGATCTTCCCGGACCGGGGCACGAACCCGTGTACCCTGCATTAACAGGTGGACTCTCAACCACTGTGCCAGCAGGGAAGCCCTAATCTGTAGATTTTTCCCTCCTCATGATACTTTTTTAAATAAGTTTGACTTTAGCAAACTCCAAACCTACCCACCCTTCTATAATTTTTGTAATGCTGGGGCAAAGTACATTGATTCTTTTCCAGCTATCGGTCACATTAGCTTCTGCCAATAGGAGGCGCTAGAGGAAGACGGGAAAGGTAGTGGAGCACGAAGGGATTTAGCCCTTCCTGTTCTTGTCATCATCACTCTGACTGCCTACGTTGTTTCCAGGTTTCGGTTTTCTCCTACATTCCTAAAATCAGTCTGCTGATACTTTCTCCTCTTTGCCTCTCCTCTGAGTGTCTAGGCTCTAAAAACCCGACCTCTTCCCTTTGTTTCCACAGCCCTGGGGATGGTAGCAGTATACCCTTGACTGTTCTCAGATGCCTCTTAAATCTAAACCAGAGAACTGTAGATAAGTGGAGGTTAAGTTGTTCAGCCATGCTGGTTTGTGAGGACAGCAGTCATCCACTCGTTAGCTTTCTAGAAACTTCCTTTAAAAATAAGACTTTGGAAGATGATAGTATCCTGATGCCTCTTATCTTTAAAAAAGTTTTCTATCTCTGGTTTATTGTCATAAACCTAATTGTGTCTCATAAGTGCCATGTATGTCACACTTTATCAAGGGTAAGAGAGTTATTCCAATAACCTGTATCTTTTGGGGCACTGGTAGATGGCTTAGCCAAAGGCACATGGCCTTCATCAGCAAACTCCCAGTGGGGAAGCTGGACAAACAAAGTGAGATGAGAGTAAGCCTACAGTTCTGGTGTGGTTTTCTTGGAGGATAGGGTAAGAAGGACACACGTGGGAGAAAGGATGTATTATGTTACAAAATTTGACTCAACATGCCGTTTGCTCTTGGTGTGGCAAAGCGGTAAAGAGGCTTATTGGCAGCTATACTTAAGGTCATTGCAGTGCACGAAATGTAAATCAAAGTGTTATTCTTTACTAGAAGTTGGGAGATAACATTTACATAACATGCTTTTAAGGTAATGAGTTAAGTTTGTTATTTCTTTATTACCGTAACTGTTTCAAGAAAGTTATTTCCATACTAAAAATACTCCCTCTCCTGCTCGAATCTGATTTGTCATAATTTTTGCATGATGTTATAATCTATTGTTAGGAAATGATAGTCCCATTTATTTTTGTTTCATGGGGAAAATTGTTAACCAGCTGTTTCAGTCTCTCCAAAGAAACTCGCCTCCAGAATTCCTAGTAAGTAGCAAAGCTGATTGATAGAAATGTCACCATTTTTTCTGACCCTCTCTGCCTCATTGCTGTGACATAGTGCAGAAGCCAAATAAGAAATTTGAGCAAAGGAAAAGATTCCAAGGCCTAGATATTTCACAAACTGGATAATTAGACTCTGAATTATGAAGAACAGACTGAATGAAAAAAATGTCAAAAATGTATAGTGGCTTAAAGGAGCACAGTGATTTCAGATATGGTTAACTAGTAATAAGAATAAAACTCGGAGCAACCTCCGAAAATTATGTTAGGACTTGGACTTAATAAACGGTAGGCTTGCCTCTGTTATTCTCCTTAACCTACCTATTGCTTTTACTATGTGATCAGATTTTCTTTAACCAATTCTTTGCTTGTAACTAAAGCTGTGTGTTCCTGTTCAAAACTTGTGTCTTCATGTATAAATTCACAGAATATGATTTTCAGAGGAAAAAATATAACTCAATCAGCTTTACATGGTTTACATAATGTGATAGCCTCATATTTACTATGTGGTTAACAAGAAATAACTGTTACCAACAAAAATCAGAGAATTTAAAAACAAGGAACATTTTGCTTGGGAGCCTATGTATATCTCTATATAAATACATATAGACATCTCTAAACATCATCGATCCTCCTCATATGCCCATGCCATATATATGTGGATGTGGGATGATGCTTGTTTTTATATATACAAGTCTATATTTATATAGCTGAAGAAATGAAACACATTGCTTTTTATGTAAGTGACTCAGTGCGTGTATAGACAAGCTTCATTTTACAGGGCTTTATCAATGCTGGGCTGATTAGATAGTACTAATGATTTGGTCTTCTGAAGGTCAGAGTTTGACAGGGTCTGGTGAACCCTAGAGACATTCCTGTGATATCAGTGCCCTTACTTACACTGGCTAGAAAATCTCTAGGAAAACTTTTATTCTTTGATGGAAATAAAATTTTGCTTTGGGTAACTTGATAGATTTGAATTATTTATGACATTGCTTTCAGTTGGGGTGTGTGTGTGTGTGTGTGTGTGTGTGTGTGTGTGTGTGTCTGTTGGGGCAGCTCTTCGGGGATGGGAAGTTGGAGGGATTAGAAGATTTTTCTGAGCGCTAAAGGGAATGTTCGGCCCTCTGATGAAGCGGAGAGGGAGAAAATGAAGCCCTTAATTTCTTTCTTTTCAGAATTTATTTCGTCACCACTGTTCATACCTTATATTTTCTGTAGCATATTTTAGACAGCTTGCTTTGTAGTCGGGAAATGACAACTACCTGATCTTCTCAGGTTCTTTCTTTATAGCATCGGGGGGATTGCTGCTAGTTAACTGTGAAGGAAACAGTGAGGATACACGTGTACTGAGCCAGAGAAGTCCAAGAAGAATGCGGAAGCCCTAGAGTGTCTCAATTCAGCAGATAAATGGAAACTGTGTACAGTGGCACCGTTCCGCCTTAGGGCTAGTCAGTGCTTGGTACTATGAATTTATAAAGTTGGGTTTTTTTGTTTTTTTTTTAGGCTCTGACATCATAATTGTTTTTACATTTCTCAAATTTGCTAAAATATCTCAGAGATGATATCAAATTCCCTGATTTGAAATATAAAGCTAAGGTAATTGAGACAGCTGGAGTAGTGGTTTCTCAGCATTAGAACACATCTTAATGTTTCAAGACTGAAGATCTTGCTGGAAATCTGAGCTTGTTGCTAATGTAACTCACTCTCCTAATCTCTTGTTTTGTTCCTACGGCGTCCCCGCCCCTGTGTCTTGTGCTGAATATTGTTAGAACTCCGACTAGTACCGTTCCAATAGCAATGTGGTGAGTTTAGGTTGAATCCCTATTTTTCCTTGTATGCATATGTTTGGATATGTGTAAATATGTAATAATACAGGGAACTAAATGTTCATTTTCAAGAAGTTACGGTGACATTTCTATTTATTAAAATGTTGAATAATTGTGAGAAGACATAAAATAAATATATAAGTTGGAGACCCTGACACGTTTCTTTATTCTCTCAAATTTTATGCACTTAGATTTACAGCAAAAAGTCCTCCAAGGACTATTAAACAACACTCTTTACGTCACCAAATACAGTTTTGGTTTTTGTCAATGTACCTACATATATATTCATAAAGTTTCCTCTTCTGATGTCTGACATCACTGTTCCCTGCTTTGTTTCTCTCCATCTGCTCCTCTACTTCCACTCTCCATCCTGCTCTCTGCTCCAAGACACTAACCTCCAACAGTTGCCTAATCTGACTCTTTCAGAAAGTCTTCTGGTTGGGTTCAGCCGATGGGAAGCTTTGTCTTTTTCTTCACTTTGATTATAAACCTTTTTTTTTTTTTAATGACTGTATTGTTTTAGATTTAGGTAAGATTAAACTAACATTTAATGAGTATTTTATGTAAACCAGTTTCTGTGCTTTGGGACATGTTATTTGCTTAAACAAAAACCTTCAAGTGCACGACTTCCCTGGTGGCGCAGTGATTAAGAATCCGCCTGCCAATGCAGGGTACACGGGTTCGATCCTGGTCCGGGAAGATCCCACATGCCGTGGAGCAACTAAGCCCATGAGCTACAACTACTGAGCCCACGCGCCTAGAGCCCACGCGCCTAGAGCCCGTGCTCGGCAACGAGAAGCCACCGCAATGAGAAGCCCGTGCACCGCAATGAAGAGTAGCCCACGTTCACTGCAACTACAGAAAGCCCACGCAGCAACGAAGACCCAACACAGTGAAAAGTAAATAAAATAAGATAAAATAAAATAAAATAAATTAAAAACCCAAAACAAACAAACAAAAAACTTCAAGTGGACTTTGTCAACCCTATTTAAAAGCCAGGAATACTGAGGGTGAAATCAAGTGATTGCTTAAGGTAACAGAACTGGAAAACGGAAACCTGTCTCACCCAACCTCATGCTCAGCAGCCTTTCCCATTGACAACCCTGCCTCCATAATCCATCGCTGCATTTCAGATGTTACACGCCCTTGTGAAATTTGTCTTTATACACACACACACACACACACACACACACACACACACCACTATTGTATGGAAATTTCTCTTAAAGCCACATGACTCTTTAATTATCAAGCCTAATTTGCTAATTTTGTCTCTATTATCTTCATCCTCCTACTTCCTGGGAGGAAGGGTATGTTTCCATGAGTCTTTCTCTCCTTTTCTCCTGAATCACCAAACTTTTTTTTTTTTAGCAATAAAAAATTTTAAAGTTAATTTTTTTTTTTTTTTTGCGTTACGCGGGCCTCTCACTGTTGTGGCCTCTCCCGTTGCGGAGCACAGGCTCCGGACGCGCAGGCTCAGCGGCCATGACTCACGGGCCCAGCCGCTCCGCGGCCATGTGGGATCTTCCCCGACCGGGGCACGAACCCGTGTCCCCTGAATCGGCAGGCGGACTCTCAACCAGTGCGCCACCAGGGAAGCCCTAAAGTTAATTTTTAATTGAAGTATAGTTGATTTACAATATCATGTTAATTTTAGGTTTACAGCACAGTGATTCAGTTATACATATATATACTTTTTCAGATTCTTTCTCCTTATAGGTTATTACAGAGTATTGAGTATAGTTCCCTGTAGTTCCTTGTTGCTTATCTGTTTTATATATAGTAGTCTGAATCACCAAACTTCTGGTCTCTCCTGGATCTTCAGAATTTCAATATGCTCAAGGCTTTCCTGTCTTCAAATTAAACACACACCAAATTTTGAGACTAACCTCCATCATTATTTTATCCTTTCCTTCATGCAACCAAGTTGCCTCACGTCACGTTCTCTATATAATGTGCTATGCTCTGACTGTTCTCCACAACACTGTCCCCAAACTCCGTACTAAAGTTGCAGTGCCAGGTCAAGTTGACATCCTTTATCCTTTTGACCCCTTGACCTTTTCAAAGCCTTGGACTCTGGACCACACCCTTCTTCTCTAACTCCTACTGTCTTTCAAAACTCACCTAAGGTCCACCTCTTCTCGGGAGCTTTTCTTAACACTCAAGATGAATTTGGCTGCTTCTCCAATGTATCCTCTTGTCCTCCAGGGCATGTGTTGTCATAGTAGTTATCACACCTGCTGAAGGGCTTCGTCTTGCTGAGTGAACTGTAGTTTATTTGAGTGTCTGGATTGTGTCTTTCCATTAGTTTTATACTCGGTGCTGTCTTCCTACCTGGGACTATCTCATTTTCCCCTCCCATCTCCTTACTTGTAGGTCCTTTTAACTATTGCTTGTTCAACTCCGATTATTTGCCATTCTTTACATTAAGCATTGGTGATACAGGGTCAGACAAGAGATAACTGTCTTCGTGGGGCTTACAGTCTGCCTGTAAAAGTAGGCAGATGTTTTAATATTGTTGAGGCTGTTCTCATCCTTAAAAACATAATACTTATGGTAAAGTATATATAGGGCAGAAGGGATCGAATGAGCATGTTTATTAATTGGTTAGCATTGTGCCTGGCATATTCATTGAATGTTACAGGTTAATAACATTAATACTAATAAATCTTACATTACATATGCACTATGTGTATAGCAGATATATGAATTATGATACATACAAATTGTGCTATTTTACAAATTCTGTAAATAAAAAGTAAATAATACACATCAGTTGCTTTGTGCATCGATATAGTTTTACATTTATCCCTTTTACAAAATCATGTTTGTTTGTTCGTTTTTTTCCCCTTTTGTTCATTTGCTGATTTTTACTTACCAAAAGCTATTTGTTAAAAATTCAGTCTTAAGGCCGCCTGGTGCAAAACTCACCCTGGAAGAGGCTTTGTCATGGACCTTTTGAGAACCAGTTTTAGAGTGAGATATTAGCAACTATAGATTTCTTTAAAAGTTTTCTATTTAGTGATTTATTTGGATTAAGGGTCATCATTTTCTCATCTTTACTAGATGAATCTTCAGGTCTTCTCATTGGCCATGGTGAATACTGAACAGCATGGTGGTGTGTGTGGCTGTTCTGGGTGTGCATGCGTGTGTTTTTTTCCAGTCACATGCTCAGTAATCAGGAAGTAAGCATGGGGACCATGTTGCTGGGCGCCATGATACTCTTGCTGTCGCATTATCACCATAGGAGGTCATCAAAATAGTTATGAAGAATGTCTGTATTCACTAATTTGGTACCATTCAGGGAACATTAACAAAGGGGAAAAGATACAGTGGAAATCTGAGGAGAGATGGAAGATATGCGAGAAACCTGGTGTTTGAAGACTGATCTTTGATCTTTCAGAGGAGGAATACATATCAAGAGCTTATCTATTCAAAAGAATTTACATGCAAAGCAAATCAAGAACGTAAATCTTACTTATCTTTGTAGATTAGAGTTTGGTCTTGGGTAAAGGAAAAGCCAGGCATCTATAAAAGGGGATTTACATGTTTATGCTAACTCAATTAGCATTAACAGGGGTTACCAGTAATGCTGGCTGCCTGGCCTCAAACTTTCACACATATATATTTTCAAAGACAATAAAACGATTTTCGAGAATGTTATATAAAGAAGAGAGAATTACCAAATGTGTGGATCTGTTTTCAAATTAAAAAAAAATATTTGGGTTTTGAAATGTTACTTCAGGAATAAGTAGCTTTTTTTATAAATAGGAGAGAGCAGACTCATCTTATAGCCGTTAAAGTTTATTGCAGTTTCCAGATTTATCACTGGAAGGCATGCAGGTTTTCTTCAACAAACTGAAGGATGCATTTGTAGTCTAAATGGTGGCTCTGAGAGCAGTTAGGTATTTATGGAAAAAATTATAAGAAGCAATTTGCATTAAAATTTTTTTTGTCAAAAATAAATACTGGTTAGGAAACTGGACCCTTTGTTTGGTAGTGCATATTGACTCATTCACACAGACATTGTGGTACTTAAAGTGTTGCAAAATCAGACATTTACATGGAGATGGGCTTCTGATGTTAAAAAAAAAAAAAGGCTGAGGGCTGGGAAGGGTAAGGGTACAGTATTTAAAAAATGAGCTCTTTGTCTTCTGTCCTTCATCCTGCCTCGATCTCAGAGAGGTTTTGTCCAGTGAGAATAAAGAACCCATGGGAATTACCCAGGAATCACCCACCAGTAAAAGGGATAGTTTTACTTCAGTGAGCAGGGGTGGGACCAGAAGCCTGCAATAGTCAATGATGCTTTCTTATCCTCTTCATGCCAGGTGAACATTTGTATATGCAGAATACTGACTCACTGGGGGAATCACAGTCTAGTTGAAATCCAAAAGGTGATGCCTCTTTATCCCCTGTTAGGGGATTTTATCTAACATGAGAGCAGCAGTTAGCTTCCATGGGTTTGTTACCATTTACTGGCCTGATGCTCCAGGCCAGTTGCCTTTCCCCACTATAGCTTTGTTCATTATACTCACTCCTACCCTCAAGCACCTAATTTGCCTATTGAAATCTTATTAGCTAGTCAAAGATTTGCCAGTATCTCCTACAGACTTGATTTTTCTCATCTCAGAACTTTTATATTATTTATTAGTCTGACTCTCGGGACACTTATTACATTTTCCATGCCTTTTAATGATTGCTAAAATTATTATTTGGAAAAATTTCAAACATGTATAAAGTAAACAGTAGTAGAATAAGCTCTCATGTACCCATTGTACAACTTTGACAATTATCAACATTTTTCTATTTCTGAATCACCTATACATCATACTCCCCACCCCCACTTGAATTGAATTAATTTGGAATAATAGATGATGAGAACCTTGAAGTTAGGGACTGTATATATACATATACACACATATACACATACATGTACATATATAAACTTTATATGAGCTTTAATTTCTTCTGATTAAAAATATAATATATCCTCATTGTGGAGATAGATATCTAATGTTAATATTTTGAAGATTCTAGTCTTTGTTTTTAAAAACTTAATATGAAATTTGTATATTGCTTTTTAACTTATCATTTTATCATGAGCATTTTCTTTTTTTAAATTTGTATTGGGGTATAATTGATTTACAATATTGTGTTAGCTTCAGGTGTACAGCAAAGTGAATCTGTTATACAAATACATATATCCACTGTTTCTTAGATTTGTTTCCCATTTTATCATGAGCATTTTCCAATGTCCTTCAACATTTTTGAAAGCATGATCTTTTAAAGGCAGCATAATATTCTATCATATGAGTCTTCCATAATTTATTATGTATTTATTTATTTTTTGGCTGCGTTGGGTCTTCGTTGCTGTGGGCAGGCTTTCTCTAGTTGTGGCGAGTGGGGGCCACTCTTCGTTGCGGTGCGTGGGCTTCTCATCGCGGTGGCTTCTCTTGTTGCGGAGCACGGGCTCCAGGGGTGCAGGTTTCAGCAGTTGTGGCACGCGGGCTCAGTTGCTCTGGGGCATGTGGAATCTTCCCGGACCAGAGATCGAACCCGCGTCCCCTGCACTGGCAGGCGGACTCTCAACCACTGCACCACCAGGAAAGTCCCTTCCATAATTTATTTAAACAGTTTCCTGTTGTTGACCACTGTCTTGAACATCTTTGAACATAAATACTTGTCCTCATTTGCAAAGATATTATTAGGATAGTTTCCTAGGGAATTATTAGGTGAAAGGCTCTTAACATATCTTGCCAGATTGCTGTCCAAGAAGGCTGTGCCTATTCGCATTATTTTTATCTTATTAACTTGGTAGTTAAAAAATGGTATCTGATTGTGTTCTTTTTAAAATTGGTATTTTCTGGATTATTAATGACATTGGACATTTTTCATGTTCATGATTCTTATTTCATGTGCTAAGTAAGGTGTTATCTGGAATTGCAGTGAATGGTACCTGCCATTTAATTTAGCTCTGAATCTAATGCTTTGCAGCGATGATCAATTATTTTTAGTATTGCACAAATCAGCTTTTGTTGTCTTTGGAACCAGAATGTCTGCCTCAGTGCAAATTATGTTAGTTGAGAGTTAGTTTTATTTTATTTTTTGATTATTATTTTTCAAAGTTGCCTCTGTATAATTTTCTCCCTTTACATTATATAACTTTGTTGAGAAATGTAATTCTGCCTGGAATTATTTAGTTTAGATACAGATTCTTTGTCTAAGAAATATACTCTCAGGTCTAAATATGTTTTGAAGTTTTGAAAAAAATCATTTAGGTAAAAGTTTTAAAGCATTCATTGTATTTGACTGAATTTATAGTGTATTTAACATTCTTCTGGAATGAGTTTGGAACTCTGTTTTTAAAGTGCTTAGTGCAATTTGTATATGCAGTGAAATAAAAGTTGCCATTTTCATAAGTGAGTTTTTTAGTGGTAAGCCTGCTCTTTTGCTGTGTGAAATTTCCAAACTCCAGCGTAGGCACTGAATGAAAACATTTACATTAATAAACTAGCGTAGGTAAATATTTTCAGTTTCAGAAAAAAGTGGAGAACGCTTTTTACTGTTGGAGTTACTTTCTTACCTAAATCTAGGTTGTAAATGCAAAAGTAAAACTAACATTTTATTAAAACCCCCTGCCCTTCGTTACTTCTAATCAAATCATACCTCGCTGAACTAAGTTCAAATATGTTGAAAAACAATTTACTGCTTTTTGTTGAAAAATAATATTCGAAGTATGTGTGTTGTGTGGAGAAACACTCAAAAACAGATCGACCCAGACATCAACAGGATATTATTACCCCAAAGAAATGACGACAGTTTGCCAGCTTGATGCGTAGAGGAAGGAAATTTACAAACATCTCCAGGAGAGGCAGGTTGAGCGGTTGAAGGAAATGAGGCACGTCCTGCTTTTATTGTGCTTATTGGAGTGGGATTCCCAGAAGACTGAACAAGGCTGTCCTGAGACCTCTGTTTGGCAAGGATCTTGTTGACTCATATTTTATTTTTGTTTCAGTAAAGGTCTGCTATTGTTCAAATTTCTAATGTAGCTTATAAACACACAGCCAATATCATTTCCCCTTCTATTGACTGATATATACAAATGAATGAAAATCTGCCGTCATCATCAACTCATGCTCTGTTTCCACGTAGCAAAGAAGAGGAACAGAGAAGTCTCCTTAAAAGACAGGCCCTTTACATGGAGATCTCAGTTCAGGAATTTTCAAAGTTGTATTTTAGAGTTTTACTCACCAGATACGTTGGGGGAATTTATTACTTCTTATTCCTATGGTAGAGGAAAAGGGAGGTAAATATTTATGTAATTTGTATGTTGAAAGCCTAGTTTTTGATTAAGAAGTTTGATCTATTGGCTTCCGAATCCTCTTAGAAGTTGAATCACTGGACATTTATGTCTGAGACCAGTTAGGAAGACTTCCAGTATGAAATGCCTGGTTTAGAATAATGAATTCATGTAATGCTTTGAAATGCTTTAAAAATTTCTGTCACTATACACCTATATATGAGAAAGTAATGGAAAATATTATAAACATTTCTGCTTTTTTAAGCTCTAACGTTTTTTATTGTTGCATCTATCAGAATGCCTAAGAGTGTCATAACTCTTTAGACAAAGAAATACCGGAATGGAAATCTTCTTTGGTCTTCGGCTGTGACTCAGTCTGAGGAGCTATATCTGGAGCTTTAGGTTATGAATTTGTACTCTTAACTCTGAGTCAGAAGATGTGGTTACTGTCGGTCTTATTCACTGAGTGACATTGCATCAAGAGGAGACTTTTGTTTAGTAGAAGTTTAAAGAAGATAAACATGAAAGGGAAAAATACTGTGAGAAAGTGGAAGACTAATGTTGGTTAAAGTCTGGTTTTGCTTTCATTTCTCTTGGTTATTCCTTAGACTGCTTGATTGCTTTAGGTAATTTTTTCCCCCAGTCATTTTATTGTATGAAAAATTCCAAAGAAAAGTATTATTTCATACCCTTCAGAGTTATGTTTCAGGGTAAAGATATAGGGACTGATCACCAAAGGAATTTCCCTGGCAAAAGTCCTAACATTTTTAACTTCCCACGATTTTGTCACCCCCCTTTTCCTTTTATTTTTGGCTCAGACCCCCAGGAATGTCTGATTCAAAGGAATTCCTATGGGAGACAGGTTTGCATGATATTTAAGGGTCTGGAGGTGCTTCTGAGTCAGGATTTTGAGGAATGATGTTAACTTAGAGGTAACCCTCTCCCGTTCTAGTGTGAAGGGGCTGAGGATTTGGGGGCAAGCATTTTGGACGTCACATTAAGCCATGAGAGATTTTGCCCCTGATGACCTGAGTTGACTTTAAACTGTTTTTAAGAGGTGCTCATTCCCTCACCTCTCCAGTTTTCTAGAAGAACCTCAGTTTGGTTTCTAACTCTGAGGGCTTCTTTCACACACTCTTCTGGCAGGGGGTATCAAATGTTGTCTGAGTAGTTTTCTACACAGTGGATTAAGGCTGAAAAAATAAGTTGTAGGCACAGTGTTTGGACTGGGTGTGTGTAGCACTTGTATGTTTTCTGTTGCTGCATTTGCTTGTTTCTAGATAACTATAGTTTTATCAGAGAATAGCTTAGATAATATCAAGGCTTTGGATGTCTTAGTCCTGCAGTTATATGATTTAAAAACCTGCCCTGTGTGTAATGCTGCTTTAGGAAATCCGTAATCCATGGGGACAGTAAATTGACGGACAATTCTTTTTTTTTTTTTAACATCTTTATTGGAGTAGAATTGCTTTACAATGGTGTGTTAGTTTCTGCTTTATAACAAAGTGAATCAGGTATACATATACATATGTTCCCATATCTCCTCCCTCTTGCGTCTCCCTCCCTCCCACCCTCCCTATCCCACCCCTCTAGGTGGTCACAAAGCACCAAGCTGATCTCCCTGTGCTATGTGACTGCTTCCCACTAGCTATCTATTTTACGTTTGGTAGTGTATATATGTCCATGCCACTCTCTCACTTCGTCCCAGCTTCCCCTTCCCCCTCGCCGTGTCCTCAAGTCCATTCTCTACGTCTGCATCTTTATCCCTGTCCTGCCCTTAGGTTCTTCAGAACCATTTTTTTTTTCTTAGATTCCATATATATGTGTTAGCATACGGTATTTGTTTTTCTCTTTCTGACTTACTTCACTGTGTATGACAGACTCTAGGTCCGTCCACCTCACTACAGATAACTCAATTTCGTTTCTTTTTATGGCTGAGTAATATTCCATTGTATATATGTGCCACATCTTTATCCGTTCATCTGTCAATGGACACTTAGGTTGCTTCCATGTCCTGGCTATTGTAAATAGAGCTGCAATGAACAGTGTGATACATGACTTTTTTTGAATTATGGTTTTCTCAGGGTATATGCCCAGTAGTGGTATTGCTGGGTCACATGGTAGTTCTAGTTTTAGTTTTTTAAGGAACCTCCATACTGTTCTCTATAGTGGCTGTATCAATTTACGTTCTCACCAACAATGCGAGAGGGTTCCCTTTTCTCCACACCCTCTCCAGCATTTGTTGTTTGTAGGTTTTTTGATGTTGGCCATTCTGACTGGTGTGAGACTGGTGGCCATTCTGACTGGTGATACCTCACTGTAATTTTGATTTGCATTTCTCTAATGATTAATGATGTTGAACATTCTTTCATGTGTTTGTTGGCAATCTGTATATCTTCTTTGGAGAAATGTCTATTTAGGTCGTCTGCCCATTTTTGAATTGGGTTGATTGTTT
Organism: Stenella coeruleoalba; assembly: GCF_951394435.1. Classification (NCBI taxonomy): domain Eukaryota; kingdom Metazoa; phylum Chordata; class Mammalia; order Artiodactyla; family Delphinidae; genus Stenella; species Stenella coeruleoalba. Next base: position 19,007,061 of record NC_137160.1, read on the forward strand.
TTTTGTTATTGAGCTGCATGAGCTGCTTGTATATTTTGGAGATTAATCCTTTGTCAGTTGCTTCATTTGCAAATATTTTCTCCCATTCTGAAGGTTGTCTTTTCGTCTTTTTTATGGTTTCCTTTGCTGTTCAAAAGGTTCTAAGTTTCATTAGGTCCCATTTGTTTATTTTTGTTTTTATTTCCATTTCTCTAGGAGGTGGCTGAAAAAAGGATCTTGCTGTGATTTATGTCATAGAGTGTTCTGCCTATGTTTTCCTCTAAGAGTTTTATAGTGTCTGGCCGTACATTTAGGTCTTTAATCCATTTTGAGTTTATTTTTGTGTATGGTGTTAGGGAGTGTTCTAATTTCATTCTTTTACATGTAGCTGACAGACAGCTCTTAATGGTACTTGAGTACTTGTAGAAATAAGATACATATAGATGTATATTTTAATTTCAAGTAATCTAATTTTTGGTGTGAAATATTCAAGGTCAGCAACTTACCGAACTCAGAAATGGAGTAGTTTAAATGTTTAAAATATATTAAGATTTAATAACATACAGAGTCTTCCTACAGTTTTTGAGAGAATATTTACTCTAACTTGTATTTCAGATCATCTGTTTTAACAGTTAATCAAAATGCAATTTAAATCTTGTTTCCATTTTTTTAAAGTTGGCACATTGTTTTTTAAAAGTAAGCATGATGTATGTATATGTATAGCTGATTCACTTTGTTATACAGCAGAAACTAACACCATTGTAAGGCAATTATACTGCAATAAAGATGTTAAAAAAATAAGTAAAAGTAGGCAAATCTCTTATAGGGATTATGAAATGAAGTTTTTTGTTGCACCTAGCATGCACTGCAATTTTGTTATTTGCCATTTGTTATTAAGTGTTCCCAGGAATAAAAGCGTACGCACAGCAGAAGTGTTTACTGTACAGATTTCTGGTATTTTATTTTATTTTATTTTTTTTAATGGACGTAGTGGGTTTTTTTAAACATCTTTATTGGGGTATAATTGCTTTACAATGGTGTGTTAGTTTCTGCTATATAACGAAATGAATCAGCTATACATATACATATATCCCCATATCTCCTCCCTCTTGCATCTCCCTCCCTCCCACCCTCCCTATCCCACCCCTCTAGGTGGTCACAAAGCACCGAGCTGATCTCCCTTTGCTATGTGGCTACTTCCCACTAGCTATCTATTTTACGTTTGGTAGTGTATATATGTCCATGCCACTCTCTCACTTCGTCCCAGCTTCCCCTTCCCCCTCCCCATGTCCTCAAGTCCATTCTCTACGTCTGTGTCTTTATTCCTGTCCTGCACCTAGGTTCTTCAGAACCATTTTTTCTTTTCCTTTTTGTTTTAGATTCCGTATACATGTGTTAGCATATGGTATTTGTTTTTCTCTTTCTGACTTAACTTCACTGTGTATGACAGACTCTAGGTCCATCCACCTCACTACAAATAGCTCAATTTCGTTTCTTTTTATGGCTGAGTAATATTCCATTGTATATATGTGCCACATCTTCTTTATCCATTCATCCGATGATGGACACTTAGGTTGTTTCCATCTCCTGGCTATTGTAAATAGAGCTGCAGTGAACATTTGGGTACATGACTGTTTTTGAATTATGGTTTTCTCAGGGTATATGCCCAGTAGTGGGATTGCTGGGTCATATGGTAGTTCTAGTTTTAGTTTTTTAAGGAACCTCCATACTGTTCTCCTTAGTGGCTGTATCAATTTACATTCCCACCAACAGTGCAAGAGGGTTCCCTTTTCTCCACACCCTCTCCAGCATGTACTGTTTGTAGATTTTTTGATGTTGGCCATTCTGACTGGTGTGAGGAGGTACCTCACTGTAGTTTTGATTTGCATTTCTGGAATGATTACTGATGTTGAGCATGCTTTCATGTGTTCGTTGCCAATCTGTATATGTTCTTTGGAGAAACGCAGTTTCTGGTATTTTAAAATGAAAGAGCAAGTAATTGTAAGCTGGGAAGGGTGGGCTTTTCAGCATGGACTCTAGCTTTAAATCTCAGCCCTTTGACTTACTTCCTGTAACTTGGAAAAACAGTTCCATAATTTCTCTGTAAAATAAGGATAATATAAGTACCTAGTTCATGAGGTTATGAGAAGGAGATGAGTGCATACATCTGAAGCCTTTAGAACAGTGTTTAGCTCATAGTAACTGCTCAGCCAGTATTTTCAAGCTCTTAGCACTAATAGTTTTAGAGAGAAAAGGTATCAGGGGGCAGTTACTCAGTTATCGTTGGAAATAATAATTCCATTTGAAAATCCAGCAAAATATTGTCTTTCAGAAATCATTCTCAGAAGTGGTGGTAGTGGAATTGCTCTAACTAGGAAGATTTAGGAATGGCAGCCTCGTTACGGGAGTCGGGGGATGGCTCAGAGGTACCGTTTGCTTAGTAAGCCTGGTGATTTGACCTTGATGTGTTACAGATCAATTTGAAGGAGCGCATTTTTCTACAGATGCTTTTAGTTTCATTTTAAGTGAGCTTGCACTTGCAGGTGTCAAATAATGAGGGGATTGAGAGGCCTTTTGTTGGGGTGATGGGAGAAGGTTTGGGGGTATATTGTGTGTGTTGGGGGTAAAGTCCTCCACCCACCTCATCCCACTGCCACTGCTCCTCTGGTCAGGAGGCCCCCTCCGACCTCCAGGGGTCTTTTGCTCCAGGTGACCATCAACTTGAGGATGGAACTTTCTGGGCCACAAGTTTGCATCAGTGTTTTCTCTTTGGTTTAGTCATTTCTGAGTCATGTGGGTCAGTTCCTCCACCAGTAGGGTGAGCTCAGCCTAGATAATTTTTAGGGGTTGGGGAGGGTCATCCCTCAAGGGTCATTATCACTAACCCTTGAGCCCAGTTACTGGATAGGTTACCCTCAACACAGACAGTACACTCCACATCTCCCTCCCCCTCCACCCCCATCCACCAGGATTTCTGCCTAGGCTAGAATTCAGTGGTTACCTTTGTGGTTGCCACCATTGCTCTTCCCTGGAAGGTATAAAGATGCTCCCTTCTTTCCTTCCACCTGTGCAGTTGCCTATTAACTTGCAACTACACTGCGTAGAAAAAGTACCTAACTCTTTGGTAAGGAAGAAAAGAAAAGATAATTCTGTAGACTGATTGTGTTGAAGTGAATGAGTGCATGCATGCTTGTGGAGATATCTTTCTGGGGTGTGTGTGTGTATGTATGTGGTGGGAAGCATTTTAATGTGTGCGTAAGTATAGCTGATGTTTTTCCACTTGGCTTTATCTTGTAGAAAGAATAAGTGGTTTTAGAATCAGAAAGCTGATCAGAGGATTCCTGAATATTCTTTTTTTTATCCCAGATGTCTGATTTTACCTGGGTCTGGGAAATTGTAGCCACGGCTCCTCCTTGGTTTGCTGGGTTATGCTTATTAGAAAGTAGCCTAATCCTCTCAGCAGAGAGAGGAAGTGCTGTGTTATAACAGAGTCACGTGGGTTGAGGATCATTGAACCAGAGAGAAAACTTCTACAGTTTGATTTCCACTGTCAGTGATCAGAATTTCTAGATCTGGAACAATGATAAAAAAAATGATCTGGTCTTTAAGTATAACTGAGGTTTAAGGATTTCTCTTCAGAATCTGAAATCTTTAACACTGGAAGAACACACTTTCTAGCTTCTCGTCATTCTTTCGTTTCACAGATGAAAAGCCCTGTTGCTCAAAGAAGTGTCTCTATGGAACTTATTTCTTAAATAGCAAGGTCTAGAACTCAGGCCAGCAGAATCCAGGCCTAATCATCTTTCAGTGTAAAGGCATTTTATTTTTTATTTTTGCAATAACCTTTAGACTAATCCTTCTCTCATACCACTATTGTGACTAAGCACATGGACCAGATCTCTATATCGTGGATTTGAAACTTCATTCTTCACATCATGGTTCCTTGCTCTAGTCGCCATTTCTCAGTTGCTTGAGAAAATGGATAATAATTTTTATAGTATTGTTGCGAGGGTCAAAGAAGTTATTTCTTGTAAATTACTTACAAGAGTGCCTGGCACAAGAGACATGGAATCAACCTAAATGTTCATCGACAGATGAATGGATAGAGAAGTTGTGGTATACATACACAGTGGAATATTACTCAGCCATAAAAAATGAAATAATGCCATTTGCAGAAACATGGATGGACCTAGAGACTGTCATCCTAAGTGAAGTAACAGACAAAGACAAATATCATGTGATATCGCTTGTATGTGGAATCAAAAAAATGATACAAATGAACTTATTTACAAAACAGAAATAGACCAGACATAGAAAACAAATTTAGGGTTACCAAAGGGGAAAGAGCGGGGAGGGATAAATTAGGAGTTTGGGATTAACAGATACACAACTACTATATATAAAATAGGTAAACAACAAGGACCTACTATATAGCACAGGGAACTATATTCAATATCTTATAATACCCTATAATGGAAAAGAATCTGAAAAAGAAATATGTATATATTACCTGAATCACTTTGCTGTACATCAGAAACGAATACAACATTGTAAATCAACTGTGCTTCAATTAAAGAGTGCTTGGCACAAGTGTTAGCTATAATGATAATTATCACTGCATTATTAATAATTATATAGTAATTATTATTTTATTGTCAATAATATGTTGCTTTTAGACACTTTAGCTGTCCAGCCTATTACAGTGAAAAGGTGGCTTTGCAGGAGAGTAAGATTCCATAATTATCTAGTGAAATTGGGGCCATAAATCATTGAACATCTTGCTCCATTTTTGTGTGAATTATTTGGATTGACTAAGTGCTCTTGTTACCGGGCTAGGTTACCATCTGCTGTGTTTTGCCTCCATAGGGTCAGGCTTGTTCTCCGAGGGAACAGGGAGGTGGGAAAAAATGCCAATAACTGAACTCCAAAATGTATCCTAACTGTCTTGTTCACATTTATAGGACAGTTTTATTGCTGTAGGTAAGATGGATAACTGGGCATTATTCCAACATCTTGGCAGTTTTCCTTTTTCAAGGTACTAATATTAGGATTAGCATGTTGTTTTAAAGCCATTGCCTTTCTGCACCTTGTAATTGCTTGTTCTTGGGGGAGGCTTGGAAGATTTGAATTAGGGGTTTCCTGCCAAATATGGGAGAGCATGTCTATTTTGTTTTAATACTTTTCTTGGTTTTTAAAGTTGCAGTTCATTTTGTCAGTAGAACAAATCAGAGGCTAGGAGGGCACGCTGCACGTGTATATGGTATGTAGTATATAGGGTAGATGCATACTGGGGCAGTGAGGACACATGGGTGGGAATAGTATAGCTCTGTCAGTTTATTTTTTGTGTGCTTTCGTTTATTTTTGGTATTGATACCGATGTTTGGCAGTACAGTGATTTGCCTCGTCTATTATGATTCCTTTTTAAAAAAATTTTATTTTATACATTTTCTTTAATGTACTTGTATTATTTTTGTAATGAAATGATAAATATATCCAAATTAAATAATGGCAATAACTTTAGTTGCCTCAAAAAATGGGACTGCAGGGCTTCCCTAGTGGCCCAGTGGTTAAGAATCTGCCTGCCAATGCCGAGGACACGGGTTCGAGCCCTCGTCTGGGAAGATCCCACATGCCATGGAGCAACTAAGCCCGTGCGCCACAACTACTGAGTCTGCGCTCTAGAGACTGCGAGCCACAACTACTGTAGCCTGCGCTCCTAGAACCCATGCTCCGCAACAAGAGAAGCCCCACAATGAGAAGCCCGCGCGCCACAATGAAGAGTAGCCCCCACTCTCCACAACTAGAGAAAGCCCGCGCGCAGCAACGAAGACCCAACGCAGTCCCCCCCCCCCAAAAATGGGACTGCAAATTGAATGGCATTAAATCTCTATAAATTAGTTTATATTATGTTATTATATTTTTATTCAAATATAATTGACATATAATATTGTGTTCGTTTTAGGGGTACAACATAATGATTTGATACTTGTGTTTTGTGAAATGATCACCACAGTAAATTTAGTTAACATCCATCATTTCACACCCTTAACAAATTTTTTTTCGTGTGTTGAGAACTTTTAAGTTCTACTCTAACAACTTTTAAATATACAATACAGTGTCATTAATATAGTTCATGCTGTACATTCCATTCCCAGTATTTATCTTATAACTAGAAGTTGGTACCTCTTGACCATTTATTTTTGGTATTAATACCTGTTTTGGGGGGTAGAGTAATTTGCCTCATCTAATAAGTTTCTGAATCAAAGCCGAGATGGATTAAAATTATAAGAAAAAGGTTAAATTGTTTATCATATAATCATTTTCTCTAAAGCATTCAAGAAACATAGTGTTTACACTTATCTGTGTATCATAACTAGAGATTAAAACGTTTGATGGTTTTTACTCAAATATTATTAGCATTTCTTTTCTGAAGAGAGCCCTGCTGCTGTAAAAGTTGTCAGTAACTACCACTCTTTGTATAGAGAAGTAATCAGTCCTTTCGAATGCATTAACACTTTTTCTGAATTTCTCTTATGGAATTAAAAAAAAAAATCCTAGCTTGTATTACTGTTCTTTAAGGGAATCTAAATGAATTGGTAAAAATGCATGTACTCTGTATTTCGACTGGCCATCAGTTTCAGCTCTTATGATCACTTGTTTGTGGAATCTTGGGCAAAACTAATAATTTCTTCCTGAGGCTCCGTTTCCGCCTTCACATAGTTGTAAGGATTCAAAGAGAGAACCTTGGAAAAGGTTTTGTCCCCCTGTATGCTCAACAGATGGGAGGTGCCTTTTCTCCCATGTCTGCATTCCTTACCTTTTTAATGGACTTCACGGGAGCAGCATTTGTGGATTCAAACTTATATTCTTGACAGTGGCCCTGTCACTGTGGCCCTCAAAGTTGGTCATACTTCCTCATCAGTGGTCTGGAATGAACACATTCAGAAGAGCAGAGGAGGAGACTACATCAGGAGAATTAAGGAGATTTCAAAGCCAAGTGGCCTCTGTCATTCTCTGCTCCCTGCTGTGTGTTGTAAGTCTTCAGGGCCTTACTACTGTTATTGCCTAAGTCAGTTTCCCAGGAATGTGCTAGAATATAACTAGAGTTCTGTCCTTTGATGTGACAGTAGTGTTTACTTGTGCTGGTTACCTTCTAGGTGTTGGTGGAGGTTATGAATCAGGGTTAGATTCTTATTCATGGAAACCCACAGGTGCTCTGCCAGAGATCTGGACACGATTGCGAATCTCTCTGTGTCCTTGGGACAGTTACCCTCTTTGGGCTCCATTTATTCACCTGTCCTAGAAGGAGGAGAATGTCTGCTCTGCCTTCCTCTTAGGCTGCTTTTGAAAATGGGTGAGATAATATGTGAAGGTTCTGTTGGCAAGTAAGAAGAGGTTGGTGGTGATGATGAAGTTGTTGATGCCCCAAATACCGCAAATGCAGACAATTCATGTCTTTCTAACTTGGAATTTCCAGCAATGCATGACAGTAAAAATTTTCGGTTTTTGACATCCATTGTATTTTGTATGACTAGGAAATGGACCTTCAAAATTTGACACAAATAACTAAATTATTTTCTTCTGTTGGTGAGGATCGCTAATTTTAGAGGCATAGCAGGTTAGGATCACCTGACATGAGGATTCTCAAAGTTATACTGTGCTTCACTAGTAACTAAAGTAGTTCAAATAAAGAGACATTCATAATGAATAAGGATAACTCAAAGGTAATTAATATCTATTGGTAAGGAGTTGGCACATACCAAGTGTCAACAGTAGACATTTTTTAGGAATTGGAATGTTACCATGGAATCAAAGCATTCCACTTTAAGGTTGAATATCTGAAGACGCCTTCTTTCAGGCTGTCAAGAGGAAGTTAATATTCATTTTGTATACCCTACGTGAAACCTCTTACGCTATGCCATTTTCCTGTCTATTAAGAAATAGCTTTAGAAAAAAGAATCAGTTTATTCCTTAACTTGCATGTAACTTGCATGTAAATTCCTTTCTTTAAATTGTATGCGAATTGTGTCATCTTTGTGAAAAATTTGAGATGTCATACACATACTATTATAATGCCATTGGTTGCAGTTTTCAAAGTCAAAAGTTTATGTTTACATTTCCCTGTATGGTGTGGCTTTGTGATTCGGGCTTTAAAAGGCATCCCAAAATAGCAACAAAAGAGTAGATTGTGAGTTGGGTGTATTAGGTTTGTATGGTGAGCTGCTGCTTTTTCTGGTTACCAAGGATGATCTAAATTTCTAATCTGAGCTTTTTTTTTTACTATGCTATGTTGTCCTTTAAATGTCATGATAAACTCAATAAAAATATTTCAAGGTACCAGTGGGGGAAAAATCTATATGAGATGCCCAATAGGTAAGTCTAAGGACTTTAGATATCTAAATAGTGCAAACTAGAATTCAATGACTTGAAATTTAAGGACATAAGGTGTTGTAGGAGGATCCTGGTGAAAGATATAACATCTAGCTCCTTTTCTCCATAATGAGAAAAAAAGGAGAAAAAAAAGTATAGAGAAAAGAAAACTTGTCATAATTAGTATATCTCTTTTGGTTAGTTTTTTTCACATAGGGGATTTCAAATTAATCTGAAATTTGCAGAGCGAAACAAGTTGTAACGAATATTCTCCTTTCCTTGTAAAACCTATAAAACACTATTTTTGAGTTGCTGCTTATCTATGGCCGGTTCTCTTTTTCCACTTCGTTGTTAGTTTGTAGGATCAGGGAGGGCATCTTCTGGATGGGATTGCTCACAATCCACAGAGCCTTTTCCTCTGTCTGTTGAAAGGAGGCAGATCTGAAGTTGGTCTCTTTTCCTTTTCATGATATGGGGATGCGGTGGAATCAAAACCGGCAGGATGAAAGCCCCAGAGCTTCCTTTTTCCAGCTGTTTTCCTCAGCGAAGATTTTTTTCTCTTCCAAAGATGATGCTTCCTTTCAAGAGGTTTTCACTCTGCGAACTGTTTCCTCAGTTTATTTCACTACAGTAAAATGTGTTCCCTTTAGGCCATATATGTCTCTTTTACAACCCAACCTGTCCTTTTCAGCGGTGTTAGTTGCTACTCAGAAGAACAAATGTGATTTATTCAGTCCCTTTAATGAGGTACAAAGACCAATAAACGTTTGCCACTGGAGTTTCATCTTTTTGGTTGCTTTATTTTCATTTATGAAAAATTTTAGATGCCGTAAAGCCATGGAGAATGCTATTAATTTGACCATTTAATATTTGTTAACAAAGCAGTTCAGGGTAAAATATGTCATCATAGCCTTAAGGTTTATTGTGTGGGTTTTTTTTTTTTTCTTCCAAGTGCAGTATAATGATATGTAATTTGTTTAAAGTAAATGCTGAAAATTAAAATTAAGGCACTGGAAACTGCATAAATGCTAAATGAATATTAAGAGTGGTTTGATTCATTAAGTAATGATGGAATAAAAATATGACTATTTTTACTGATGGTTTTTACTTCACTTCTAGCATTGACGTTGTTTCTGAATTTACATTTGTAAATTCTGCTTCTTTTGGGGATAAATGAAATATAAAAATGAATTCACTTAATCATTCATTAAACATAATCCAAAAAAATTCACTAGACCTTCTACCCATTTCCTGGATCGTCCAGGCTTCTTGCTTAAGGATAATAATCATCCTGCATTGATTTGTACTTAACTTGTTTGTGAGCTGCTCTTGAATGAATAACACCGTGAGTCAGAAGTTCCCCATTTCTCTCTCTCTCTTGCCTTTTCCCAAATATTTATACTTACCTCCTAAAAGTGGGGGAAGTTACTGGCAAGAAGCTTCACATTGCTGTCCTGTTATTTGAGCCAGTTCTTTGTGATATAAAGAAAGAAGCCAGTGGCATATGGGAGATAACCACCTCATTTCATTTTCACTTTAATGCTAACTCTAACATATGCTTTTGAATTGAAGTGGGGTCCCAAATGCCAATATACGTTAAAAGAATTAAACACTAATTCTTTTTAACACTAAAAAAAATCTCCCACTTATGTACTCCTGTTGCCCGTTTCTTTGAGGGTAAGTGGGCTGATAGGACTTCAAATCATGAGCGTGCCTATTTTATCTGTACTGTTAATAGAGAGCTATGAAAAAATGGCAATTAACATATTCAGACAGAAAATCATCCTGGCTGAATGACTCATTAAATAGTCGTATAAACAGGATGTGCTGAAATGAACTGGTACAAAATTTAGTTTCATTGGTCTTTTTGCTCATTATCAGCACTTTAAGAAGCAGACTTGTGGGTGCTTGGAAGACACTTAAATTTCTTTTCTCTTTATTTTTTTCTTAAATACTGCTCGCCTCCTCCACCCTTTCCCCCTGCCATTCCTAGTTCCCTGGCAGGCTAATGTTACCTGTCTAAACATGAAGCGTTATGTTGGAAACCAACCAAGTCAGGGCTAAGAACTTCTGAGGTTTGTCCAGGCCAGTGGTTCTCAGCTTCCGTTGACAGTCAAAATGTACTTGAAGTTTTTTCTTTTCTTTTTTTTTTCATGCACAGAACATTCTGAAACCTCATTTCTTGGGATTCTGACTCAGAATGTTTGGGGTAGGGCCTGGGAGTCTGTATTTCAATAAAAGGTCGCCATGGGATTCTTATAGCCAGCCAAGCTTGAGAACCCCTCACTGATTTGTGTCCTCTCAGAGTAAAACTCCCTTTCCCCATGTACCTGATCTGTGGCCATCTGGCCTCCCTATCAATGGTTTGCAGTCCTGGCCGTACATTACAGTTACCCAGGGACCTGGGAAAATGCTGATGCTTGACTCCACCCCCTATTAAACTGGGGAGTTTGAAAACCTCCCCAGGTGATTCTAATAACAGAGTCAAGTTTAAGAAGTTCTGTCCCATAAAAACAGAGCTAGGGATAGCTGGCAAAGACCTTTCTAGTTTTCTTTTACGAGGTGCTTCACCCTGTGCTAAAACTACTCTCTCTGCAACCCTGGCACATACACACACAATTTTTTTTTTTTTTTTTTTTTGCGGTCACAGCTGAGGGCCTGAGCTGGCAAAGAATTCAAATAATCTTTTAAATAGAAGTGAGTTAAGACCATCTCATCCCATCTTGCAAATCATTGTGGTGTCTCCTTACAACACCTCCTTGATGTGTCACCCCCTTGATTGCCTTCAGTGTTAGGGGGTCACTTCTTCCAAAGACAGTAGTCCCTTCTAACTATGGGCAGCTCAGGTGACTAGAGTTCACACTCACCCTGAGCTAGAACCTACCTCCTTGCAGCTCCCATCTACTGGTTGGTCTGAGTCTTGAAGAGAAGGAACGTAACTCCTCCAAAATCACGTAAGTAGGGAAGTAGCAGAGCCCAGGTTTACTCCCAGTTGGGCCTCTGGGGGTCCACAGCCTGCCCTCTCTCCAGCAGTCCTCCAGTGAGACTGAGTCTCCCCATAGCCCCACCCAGAACCAGTCTGTCCTCCCAGGACTAGGGCCAGCCCAGGGATGTGGCTAGAACTTGGCTCCCGAGTTTACCCTCTGCTAAAACTGCTCTCTCTGCAACCCTCACACATACACACACAACTTAAACCTTTTATCTCTAGTAAGGCTTTCATCATTTATTGGTGCCCTGTTCTTGCTCTCACGTTGTGTCGGATTCCTACTTCTTCTCGCGTGAGTACCACATCTGGGATGTGCAGATGTGTTGGTATCACGTCGGCACCCCACAAAAGGCTAAGTAAGAAGGAAGAGCAGCATAGCAGGTTAGCAAAGGAAAGAGTGTCCATTCTGTTGAGGCCCCCGACGCACCAAGAAAAATTCTGAATAAACAGATTTCTTCTTTAGCGGCTGTGGCACTACGTGGGAGCCTTTTATTACATTGAGTAATACAGGTATAGCTTGGACCTGTTCTGTAAAAGGTCTAAGATCAGCCCATAATTGAAGATGGAGAAAAATGCTTCCCCCATTTCAAGGGAAGGAGGGAGAATAATCTTGCAAACTGGTACATGAGAACTATACTTCCCAGCTGCCCAAAGGTATTTCAGTCTTCCTTGGTCTTCGAGGGGGTCTATACAAACGGAAGGGAAAAGGTCCATTGCTTCACATTGCTCATTGTTAAGGAGACACTCATCACTGTAGGAAGATGTTCTCCTCCATCTCACATGGAACCTTCCACATGCTAAATCCCCTTGAAGTTACTGAGGAAAGACACCCTTTAAACACCAGTCAGGTCCTAAGTTGGTGACAGAAGTGAAGGTAGACTGAGCCCCGGAGGCCTTGGGTAACAGGGCATCTCTGACTGTGTGGAAGAAGAAAAGCCAGCATCCGCTCCCCTTCACCGCAGGGTGGGCATCAGAGGGAGATTCACTAAGTCTTCCTGGTTTTTACATATCTTGTGGCCAAGTCCTATGGTAGACCCCAGCCTCCTGCTGGCTGCTCTAGTGCTTACAAGTATATGTAAGGATTTCTGGGGACACTGAGGTCCGGAGAAGTTTCCTTAGAGACTTTGGCCATCATACTGGCAGGAGTTAGGACTCTGTCTGGTCTACACTGGGTAGCAGGAGCCCTGGACTCCCAGTTATGGGAGATGGTCATGCTTTAGAGTCTAGGCCTGCAGCCTGTGTAGGGGCGGAAGGTTCATTGTCAAGGTCATGCAAGGGGAAGGTCAACGCTTGCAGGACCCTGAGTGTGAGTGTCTCCTCAGATAACGCAGTGAGGTGCTTCACTTGCCTCACCCCAGTCCCAGCTCTGGTTGGGAGCAACTGGGGTCAAGAGAACCACTGGTAATTTAGGTCTTTCCATCTTTTGCTTTATTTGTCATGATTGATAAAGAGCCTTCTTGCAGAAGTACCTCGGTAGACTCCCAGGGAAGGCAATACTTTTGTGTGACTGACGTGCTGGCAGTGCCTATGGCCACGTGTGTCACCCTGGTGGAGGATAATCGTCCTATTATTTTTTGCCAGTAGGTATAGCAAGTGGGTAGTGCTTTGTGTATTCCACTGTGATGAATTAATTTTGTGTTCATTGTAGTAGCACTGATCATAATGAATTAATTTAGTATTCATGTGGATGTCAGAGGTTTTTTTTTCCTCTTCCAGTTTTCCTGTAGCTTTAGTTCCTGGATACTTTAGAAGTGTAACACATCTTGATCCTATTCTCACATTAACTTCTCAGTATCCCCCGCCCCCCCCCCATATTGTGTGGTATTCTTTTTAAAAAAATTTTTAATCTAGTGTTAAAATAATTGATATTTTAATAGCATTATATTAACTTGAACATTTTCCCTACTTTTACAAAACAAGGGAAATAAGGTAAATAGTTATGACAGGTATAACTGCCAGGTTGAATGATACAGTTAATATCTTGTATATTTTAGTTTGGTTTCAAAAAAGTCTAAGGCAAATGTTTGTAATTTGTAGTTTTTTTGAAGACAAATATTGCATTCCCTTATGCAAATACGGAGTAATGAAAACTGCATGCCGTATATAATAGTTTGCTCTTCTTTTAATTTCTTGTCTCTTCTTTTCCTCTCAGACAAGGTTGATAAATGTATGTGCATATATTATTTATCTGTTCATGTAAGGACACATAATTGGCTATTAGATATGGTAATTGCATAAATAGATCTTATTCAAGCTCATTTCCTTTTCTGTTGATAAAATAAATGTTTTCATGAAATGGGAATATACACTGAAATAGAAGTGCCTGATTTAGGATTGAGAAACCAGGTACCCAAACAAAAATCAAACTAAAAATCCTGGGAAACTTTTTACCAATTCGAGCTTCAACCTGTGTGCTGCTTCTTAATTTGTTCATCATGTTGGCTAATTATTGAAGATATTTATAATAGAACAAGGGTTTCCTTCATCACTTACCCACCTGCTCGGCTGATTTGCTCCCCCTGGGAATGTGGTGGAACCTTTGGAGAAGAGATTTTGTCCTTATGAGCATCAAGATGCCATTTTAGGTTTTTCTTTAAATTTAAACTTGGAAATGGTATCACCCCTGCCACACACACACTGTCCCTTGTTTTTGTTTTTGTTTTTTTTCGGTACGCGGGCCTCTCACTGTTGTGGCCTCTCCCGCTGCGGAGCACAGGCTCCGGACGCGCAGGCTCAGCAGCCATGGCTCACGGGCCCAGCCGCTCCGCGGCATGTGGGATCTTCCCAGACCGGGGCACGAACCCGTGTCCCCTGCATCGGCAGGCGGACTGTCAACCACTGCACCACCAGGGAAGCCCCTCCCTTGTATTTTTTAAAAAATAATTTTAAACTTATTTATTTATTTATTTATTTTTTACCAGTCATCTTTTATTGGGTAAACGTATTTATTTTTGAAAATAGTTTTACAGCTCGTGTGCAGTTTGATTCCGAGCAGCAGCTGTATTCCATTCTAGAAGCTTGTGTTTCAGCAGTTGATGGGTCCTGTATACATTTCATACACTGAGAATACATAGAGAAGTTGGGCCTCAGTTGCAAACTGCAAGGACCATATAACTGGGTTGCTTTCATTATTTTTGTTATTATTGTAGCAGATTGTACAGTAATATGCTAACAAAGATTTATGGCTTCATGTAGTAGGAGGAGATCTTGGGGTGGAGGAGGAAGTTCATGTTTAAACAAATGTCTATAATAATAAGAGGAAAACAAAACTAAAAAAAAGCTCTAAGAGAGTTGTTTCTAGTATAAATATTTTTATTAACATTTTCTATGGTTTGAAGATCTTGAAAGTAATTGTTGATGCATTTCTGGAATTTCGATATGTTGTATGCCTGTATGTGCACGGTTGTTCTTGGAAGGAGTGTTTTTTTGGTTGTTGTTGAACTGGAACACATAGCTATTGAATATGCGATGAAGAGAAAATTTATGGAGGGCAGAATTATGAGTATCTGAGGAAAGTTTAATTACTTCTATAATTTAGATAAGCTTCATAATTTATTGTAACACACTGTACTTTCGCACAATTTGTAACAATTATAAAGCACTTGAATTTAGGTTCTTTCCTTGGCCGCCATGAACAGAGTTAGCTGTAGGAAAACCCTGAGCGCTTACATTTCGTCTCAGCCTTGCATTAAAGACTTTGGCTGTAGTGGTTTTGTTGCTCCCCTTTACATTGACAGAATGTGGGTTTTGTTTCTCCGAAAAACGTGTATTACAATATAGTTGGGTTGTGGTTGTAAACCTAGAAGGAAGACCAGCAAAGAAAGGACATGAAGATATCTATCAATGCCCAAAGCCAGGGAAGGAGAAACCCGGGGAAAAACTCAGATGATTCTGGCTTGAATTAAAAAGAAATAATAGATCTCACCACCCACCTCCTTGTAACGGACAGATCCTGAATAATGCAAAGTCTTCAGAAATCCAACAATATATATTTTTATGAATATACATTTATTTTCATAATTAAAAAAGCAGTGTAAAACAGCTACTCCTCTTAGGTTTGGATTATTTTGCTGTTACAAAAATTGCTGCCTAGGATACAATTTTTTTGCCATTGCTATTTTCTACAAAATTAATCTGATTTATTTTCCATTTTTACCTTTCAATGTGTATTTGCCTTATTTATCATGTTGATATTGAAAATAATGAAAAGCATGAGATCTTAGCAACTGATTTTGATTGTTGCTGAAGACATTTTTCTTAAAAAATATATTTGTTCGAGGCCTGGGAAATTTTACATTCACATTTTCCTTTTAATAACTATATTGTAGAACAGAATTAGCTCCCATAATATCTTCTCCTTGCTTAACTTCTCTTGAAATTAAATGATCTTAACAGTTTTGTGTAACACTTTGAACTTACAAAAGTGCTTTCATATTTATTGTATGCTTAGGACCAGGTTAAAAATTGAATTAGTCTACATTTCAAAGTAGAAATAAGTGATGAACCAACTTACAGACTTTTGTACCTCAAATACCTTCTTGTATTCTCCTTCTTTGGAGTGGAAACCTGTGGGGACTTTGATTCAGGTTTTAGATTCTCTCATGTTAGTGTAGGCTTTTGATAAGTCACATGGAGCAAAAACACTGAAGCAACTCATCTATTGACTTAAATGAATTAATGGTCTGAATCAAACAGGTTTTGAATTGGTTAAAATAATAAAACCAGTAGCCCTGTGTTTGAGCTCTTGATGATTAAAGAACCAGGCTGAAGAATGCATTTATTTTCTTTTGGAAAGAAAGTCAAGACTCACTTCTTTGAGCTGTATTGCTTTCTATAGATTTTTTTTTAAAGGAAGCCTTCATTATCTGTTTCAGATCTTTATAGATGTTGCAATAAGATACTCTTTTCTCTTAATATAGGATTGCAAGGATCAAAGTTAATAACTTTGAGACAGTTTAAAATTCAAAAAAATAGTTTATTATCTCTGTGTTCCTTTCAAGATTTATGTTCTTATGAAAGTGCAATGTTCCGGATTGAATGTGGTCCTACTGGTAAGGATCACGTGGATAGAATAATCATTCCCTTGTCTAGCCTGCTCTGAGTTGTTTTAATGTTGCAGGTGACTGTGTTCTCTGCAAATAAATGTCGTTCTCCTATTTACATTCCCGATGACTTGTATCCTTAAACCCTTTTGTTAGAGTATTATTGTCCTTTATCCTGAAAAATGCCTCTGATTGTAGTGCCCTAATACTATAAAATCAATGGGGACTGAGTTCAGTGCCGGCTAAGCAGTGTAAGGCCACCCTTTAAATGCAAATGCATCAGGGCTAGTTTTAATGTAATTTTAATAAGGCTGAAACCATTTTGAAGTAGACTTAAATCATAATACTAATCTCAAAAAACTGTATTTAGCTGAGAAGGCCCTTTATGCTCACTGGCCATTTTTCCTCTGTGTGCATCCAAACCACCTTCCATCTGATCCCCCAGTTTTCGTTCAGGGGATCTTTTTTCCCCCCTTAAATGGAATATATGTACAGTCTGTGACTACTTTATTAGTTGGAGACAAGCCGGTATTAGCGAAAACTGTTTTACTTCTGTTTCTGCCTGGTTGTCCGTTCCTGACCAATCTCTTTTTGTTTACAAAATATATAATAAATAAGCATTTCAAATAAATTGCTACGTTCTGGCCAGAGAAGTAAAAAGCCAGCTGTTGATCCTAACGAGAAAAGTCAAGAATATAATTTAATATTTAAATATAAGGGAGTGAATGCAGAGTCATAAAAATGAGGAAAACATTTACAAAATGAAGTCTGATGCAAAGTTCAGTATATTGCAATAGTCTAGGTTTCACCACCTTACACTGTTTCAATATGTATATGAAATGTATCTTGCTGTTTATATTTGGCCTGATGGGAAGGTGCAGGACCATTGACTTAGGGAAATAAAATTGGATTAGGAACCAGTTTAACAAAAGATCACAGAAACTGAAGGCAAGATTGGGGCGGGGTTTTCCCATCTGGATTATTATCACATTCTCTGTATAGAAGGAGTTTTGGTCTTTGGATATTTAACTTTGGATATGGACACTAATTTATAATAATTTAAATAGTATAATTATAGTATACATTAAATCGTTTATAATTTTCCCACATTTTCCTGTGTTCAAGAATTATCAAGGAGGAGATGCTTAAATGCTAAAGTCTATACTCTATTCCATTGATTAGCTTTTAATATACTTCTTATAATTTACAAAACAGTAATTTAACATGTCAATTACTCCCTTTTTCCTATTGAACTTTTTGAAAGAATAATTTAGAGCAGCATTTTTTAAAACCTTGTTTCAAGACATGTTAATAGAAATTTTATTTTGAGTGCATTCCGCGTTATGCTTTGTAAAACGCCCAAGAGGGTGATACAGCTACTTTGACCAGAAAACTCCTTTTTCATGGGATACCTCCCATGTGGAACATTCTGCAGAAAACAACTTTAGGAAATGCTTACTTAGCCCCAAAGTGTTTTTTTTTTTTTTTTCCAGTCCTTGCAAATTGGTGGTGGTGTCTACTTTCTTGTTTTTCAAATACTGGTCACTAATCCTTTCACTTTGTTTAGGACAGTTTCCTAGGATAGCTGTGCTACTCATGCTAACAATGTTCTTTTGAAATACTGCTTGTAATACATGAATGACTCAAATACTTTTAACACCAAACCATAGCTGTATCTTTCAGAGATTGGTAGGTGTATCAACAGAGATGTTCTAGTTTCATTTCATGGCTTTTGTCCATTTCCTAGGAGAATGTGTGTGTGTGTGTGTGTGTGTGTGTGTGTGTGTGTCCTTCTCTTACCCTCTTAAGAGTTTGGTCACAGTGGTAACTACTGGGTCTAGAGCAGGGCCTTGAAAATGCCCTTGACTTTGGACTCCAAGCAGGTAATGTCAAAGAGTGAAGCAGGCAATAGGAAGAGGTGGGTATTAGCAACTGGGGCAGGCACACCACACCTGACATTCCAGCATCGCCAAGAATCCTGTGCAGGGCAAACAAAATATATTCAGAGCCAGTAGTGTTTCATCCTTGGTATGAAGGCAAGAAGTCAGAAGGCTTGAGCACTAGGCTTGGTCCTGCCCCTTCTCCCTTCGATTCTGTTTTTAACGCGAGATGTTTGCTTAATTTACAGCAAGCAGAAAATAATCTGGGTCTTATTTAGAGATAAAAAGCAATGTTTTAAAGGTTGTATGTAACATTTGTCAAAAAGAACATATAAAAATATTTTAGAAGCTTCTGTAAGAAAGCAAGCATGAAGTTTAACCCTACAACATTCCACTTTCCTGGAACAGAAAATGAGTGCTGCTTTTGTAAAGAGACTTTTTGTTTTTTAAACTATACATCCAGGAAAATCTAAGAAATTTGCAAAAGTGCATAGCAGAACCTGAACATTTACTTCAAACAGTGAAGAAGTGAAAGTTAGAAATACTGTCACATATATGAAGGTTCCAGAGACAATTCTTGAAACACATTCTGAGGCATTGGATCTCTCTGCACTTATTTGGACCTTGGTTCCTCTTTCTATGATCAGCATTGGATTGATGCCACCTGATGTCCTGTTTGGCTCTCAGGTTCTATGAAGCTGGGTCTGAGCTTAATTTAGGTCTGAGATTGATGTGAAAGACAACTGGTTCCTAGATGCCCCCAGAGCTGAGAGGTTATTGATTTCTCCCGTGTAATACAACTGCACAGAAGTACATTTTGCATCATTCGGAACAAATGTTTAACAAGTTCTGAGTATAGAAAACTGCTTTGCAATGTGAATTTCAATGATTCCAAAATTCAGCAAAGCTTCCTTTTTGATTAAAGACACTGCCCTCAAACACACATGCTCATTTTCTCTGTCTTCTACTTTGACATGCTGTTTATTTAACTTTACTTGGCATCTCAGAATTTTAACTCTGAGATTTTCAAGTCCATATGCAAAACTAGGACGTGTCAGAGAAACCCAGGGCCAGATTCATCAAAGAAGTTAGGAAGCACAGAGCACGTCCTTTAACACCCAGGTGTAAACGGAGCCCATTAAACCATTAGTTAAGTGGTACTAGGGAGCAAAAGCCTGATTCGATTACAGAATCTCCTGTATGTGAACGCAGGGTGTGAAAACATAACACTTGATCTTCACCACAGTGCCACGAAGATTCAATTAAAGGACTGGTATGTGCCCAGATTTGGGAATGCAAAGGGCAACTGGATTTTGAAGGAAAGATGGTGAAGAAACACCTGCAAAAATCTGCCTTTCTGTGCAACAGACTGGGTAATTGCATATGCAGATGGATAGTTAGGAATATAATTACTTGATTTGTGAACACAAATGCCCTTTCGATTGTGTGAGTGTTGAATTTTGCAGTGACAGGTGCGTGCGGATTGCTGTGTGTGTGTGTATCCTTTGCACCCCTGTTTAAATATTTGGCCTGGAGTCTCTCTCCCATTCATTCTGAACGAAACTGCTCTCCCTCACTGCTGGTCTGAGGGAATTGTTACAGCTCTTCATGTCTCTCCAACTTTTTCTCGTAAATAATAACCTTAATTTGAAACCTTGACTAAAAGAAGGACTGCATACAGGCATGTGGTGTAAGGGCTTCTGAATTATGCACAGTAATTCATTTTTTAAAGCTGCTGGATGTAACTCATTAGTTTTCATTGTTTTCTTAAAATAAGGAAAACTATTAACCAACACAGCAGACTAATAGCCTGGTTTTTTTTCCCCCATAATCAAGTGACGTTTAATGGAAAATCATCTTCTGAAAGACTTCCTTTTTTTTCCCTCCTTGCTTTTTCTTAACATTTCCATTAATACTTTTGAGACATCTTTTCTAATGTCTCTCAACTAAATAACATTCTCAGTTACACCCTATGACGACATTTCTCTGTCGTACTGGAGATGTTCATCAAAATACTGGCGCGGTCCACACGAGTGTTTTTGTTTTTTTTTTTAATTGAAGAATTTGCTTAGTACCTACTTACGTGGAGAGCCAGATCATTTCTGTGTTCCTTTCTCTGGCTTTACGGAGAAAACGGAGGGCAGCCTTTCCATCCACTCTGACGAGGTGATTCATGTGGTGGAATGACACGGCAAATCATTGTCATATTTTATACAATTTTTCAGTTTCGTTTTTACTGCTTTCTAAATCAAATTATACCTAAACTCTTTGGGGGGAGAGACAGGTTAACAGTTCTTAATAATAATACTTAGAAAAACTTGCATGTACTATTCACTTCTATGTGCCTGATATTCTGCTAAGTGTAGTGCATCGAATCATCTCATTTAACCTGGCAAACACTATATACTGTTATTCCCATTTCACAGATAAGGAGGCTGAGACCCAACAGGATTAAATGTATTACCCTCGCCACAGTTCAACAGAAAGAGAAGAGCGTTGAGAAACATGCACCTCTGTAGCCTTTTTTTTTTCTTGCTGAAGTCAAATTTGTTAAAAGATACACAATATATATGTACATAGTATATAAACAAAATAATCTTGGACCTGCCCTAAAGGAACTCAATCCATATTTGCCCAAAGGGAGGCAAAGTAATCACACAGACCCCAATTTGGCTGGCTTTGATGCGAAGTCTTCACAAGTCTTCTGCATAGGAACATTTTAACTTCTAGATATTTCCTTGTACTTGCTGCCCTTCTAAGGCACATTTTCTCAGTAAGATGCTCGTGATGCTTTGTGAGCCAAAGTGTAGGGATTAAATTTTACCCACACACGAAGGTTCAAAACATTTCTTTCTGGTTCTTCACGTGCCATGAAAAAATACCCACGTGGATGAGAGTATCGCCTTTGGGAAAGGAGCTGGCACGCTTTGCTCAAATAATGTTCAGAACCACCTGCTTTGAATGTGGTCTGATTGAATCAGATGCCGGCCGCCTTTCATCACCGCATCGGGATTGGGACGTGGGGAAGCGTTTTGTTTTGATATCTCACATGTGCTTAGGTGTTAGCGGTTTCAGATTGTTTAAGAACAGGCTCTCATCATGGAGTGTTGTTGAGTCCTGGGTTGGGGGGGGGGTGTGTTTGAAACAAACCTTGAGTATTTCTAGGTCTGTTTAAAAATTATGTCTTCTTGTGTGGTGGATTTATTTGTGTTTAGGATGCAGATTGCCTGGTGGAAAATGGCAGACCGTTTTCCCTCACAAAAGGTTCTTTTGTGTTTGGTTGGGTGGTTTGTTGTTTTTTTGTGTATTTCAGCTGTTTTTTATGGTCGCTCCTCATGAGCTTTGACATCAGTACATTCATCATTAATGGCACTAGGTTCTCTGGAGTTCTTGGGCTCTGTGGGTTCACCTTTGTTCTTTGGGGGTGATGGCTAACACCCGCCCTGAGATTCGCCTGGTGCTCGGGATTCTGAAGATGATTAATCTCCTCTCTGATTGCAACACGTGGACACTTGTAGGCAAGGTGACTTGCAAAGAACGTAAAGGGGAGATTGCCACTCACTGGCTGCCATCAGAACATGTTGCGGGGAGGGTTGAAGGGTGGGCTCGGGGGAGAGGCTTGGTGAAAGTTCAGATTCCTTGGCCCCATCTGGAAGATTCAGATTTAGTACCTCTAGGTGGTACCCAGGTATATGTATTTGTAAACAGTGCTCTAGATGGCTAATACAGTTAGGTCAAAGGGTCAGTTGGAATTAGGGAAACTCTGGCTCTAAAACGACACCCCAAGGATCTCCCTGGTGGTCCAGTGGTTAAGATTCCACGCTTCTACGGGTTCAGTCCCTGGTTAGGGAAGTTCCACATGCCCCATGGCACGGCCAAAGAAAAAAAAAATACTGGTAACTGACACCCCAGGCTTTCTCAAGGTGGGTGCCTCTGCCTCCTACCATGCTGGGCGTTCTTTGTAATTTGCAGATTCCTGGCCTGCACCGGGTCTGGTACCCTGGGAGCAGCATCTTTTCATGTGCCGCCTTTGGGATGCACATTCATACTAAATTTTAAGAACTGCCGCTCCAGAGATTCTAAGTTACAGGAACTCGTGGAGGAAATTGGAGGATTAGAAATCAGCCTCTAATAGCTGTACAGATACACAGAATCCTCAAAATAGGGGACAGGTGTGTTTGGAAAGCTTGTTTTGTAAAGAGAGTCTTTTCTCCCTTTGACTTCTCTTATTTACACTGAAGCTAGGTTCCTGAATTAAAAAGAAAAGGGGTGGGGGGAAGAGCAGCGACAACAAAAGATTCCGGAGGCATACCAAAGCTGTGTGGAACCAAGGGTGGTTTCCCTTTATTCTACTTTGTGACAACTGTTTTCCCAGCCTTTTGCTTTTGTCCATTCAGTCCTGCGCTATGAAGATGCGGGATTATAAGTATTAGAGACTCTCCATCAGTGGGATCACCGTCCCAGCCCGGGAAGTCTCTCTGAAGTCATAGCTACACCCTGAGTTGGGCAACAGTGTGCTTTTATCTTGGCACGCACCTTTCAATTCTTAGCCCAGCCCTGTTACCCTGTTGTGCATTTTTCTGGCCACTACTCCTCTCTTTTTCCTCCATCCCCTAATTCCCAACCTCCTTTGAGGCCAAAATCTTGTTAGAAGAAAGACTTTTCAAAACCAGTTTCACTCCTGTTGGTCTAAACCCTCCGACGTATAACAGAGAGCCGTGGTATGTTTTGAAACTTATACTCTTATTTCTATGCTTTTCTCCCTTGTAACTGAGTTTTTGAAAAATGCTTGGAGTACAGACACCCAAAGAGAGAATCTGTGTGTGTTACATTTAAATCGAAAACCCTGTTTCTTTTGTATATTAGACTATAGCCAATGGAAATCCAGGAACTAAGGTTTTTCACAACCACAAGTAATGTAGAAGTGCATAGGTTTTTGTTATGACTATAAATACTGAGAATACTTTTGTTTGTTTATGCTGGTGCAGTTTTATAGAAAATCCTTTCAAATGGGGTGCAAAGCCATCCACGGATACTTGTAAAGACTTTGCAAAGTCATACATAAAATAAATTATCCATTTGATTTGAACAAGTTTTGCAATTATTTGTGGCTTTAACAGGGGCTTTTGAAGGGCACTGTATGTATCTACCAGCTGGTTCTGCTGTTTTTCTCAAGAAAATAGAGAGCTTTGTACACAATTCCTTGAGTAAACCATTAGAACACTATATATCATGGACGCGAGTTTTGCTATTTCGAATCTGTTTTTTATTTTAAAGGCATAACGATTTGTGAATTTCATCTCACGGATTTTTTTTTTTAATGTTTCAAATTAAGTTGTTATCCCATCCTTGTCTATTTCTTCGTAGATCTCCGCATTCAATGTATTAGAGAAATAAAACATGTAAAGACATAATTAAAAATGTCTAAAGCGCTTGCTGGGAAACAAAAGCTTTCTTCTTTTATTATATTTTACCCTGCAACAATGTATTTACATTGACATCAAAAAAATTCGTTTTAGCTGTTGATAATTATTTTGTCAGATTCCGTGTTTTTTGTTATATGATTTTTCTTCCATGTCAAAGATTCTGAGTTTTAATGTTTAATAAATCTACTTATCCACTCAACAAGTATTCGTTGAGCTCTTAGTGAAGCACTGGTCTGGGGTCTGGGCCACAGGTGCTCAGTCAATACCCTGACCTGAAGTTTGCATCCCACTGGGGAATCAGTATACAAAGATACCAACCACCAAATAAATCTGTATTTGTGTATATATAAATAGGTATAATACTAAATATTACGAAAAAAATGAAGCATAATTTTGGGCAGGTGTTGGGTAGCCAGACAGAGCCTCTCCAAAGAAGTGATGATAAGTGGAGACCCGGAATGATTGTAAAGGTTTGAATCTTGGGGATGATTTATATGGTTTGCAGAGATTTTTGAGGACAGAGTACAGGTTCTTAAAATCCTTGTGGATAAATTAAACTTTATCAACTTAGGTTATAGGAAAAACAATTTGCAAATGCATTTATCTAGATGCCTGTGAAAGTTGAAGATGTCTAGAATATGCTATCTTATACATGTGTATTCTAATTTCTCATCCTCTGGTAATGAAGCATGAGTGTATAAAAAGATAAACCATGTCCCATCAGGGGCCAAAAGAAAGTTCATATTTGCTGTGAGAAGACAATTCATCAGTTAATGTTAAGTAGTATACAGGTTATATTTGTCATATGTACCCCCTATATAATTAAAGCCTTAAAGTTGAACTATTAGAAGATTCAATTCTGTGTTAGTACTTTTGTGGGGACCTTACATTTAAGCTTTGTGAAGAAGTTGCATTTCACCCCTTAGCTTGATCTGTACAGGTATATACCGTACAGATATATGTAATTGATTGATTGATGTGTGTGTGTGTGTGTGTGTGTGTGTCCCTCAGTGGACTCATTCACTCATTTATTTGTTCTACATGCATTTACTGAGTGGGAAGAAATGTTTTTGATGTGGAGGGGAGACTTGGAGACCAGATAAGCAGAGATGTATTGGGTAACAGTGAAGAGTCTCATGTGATTGGAGGACAAAGGGAGCAGTAATGCTACTCAGGGTAACACAAGAAAAGAAGGTAAACACAGATCACCAAGCATCTGAAATGCTGGGCTAAAGAATTTTGACTTTATACCCAAAGCAGCAGGGAGCCACCGAGGTTTTTTGTATATGGAGAAGTGACAGCTGTCAGTGGCTCATGATAGGTTGGAGTGGGGCGAATCTGAAGTCTAGGAAACCAGTTTACAGGACCTTATTATGAAAGATGGCAGCAGGAGGGAAGGAGAAGTTGGTAAAGCCTGCATTAGTAAAATCCAGTAAGTTTGAGTGAAGTGTTTGGAAGCGTGGTTGATAGAGCAGATCCAGATTTCTTTTTATCTCTCACTGCTTTATGAAACTTCCTCTTGAGTGAAATAAAACCAGTCTTGATTCTTCCGTGTATCTTGGGTTAAGGCCGTGCCTTTTGCCACCTGGGCCCTCGCCTTCCTTTTCTCTCACCACACCTTGCGATGCCCTTCTTTGTGCTCTCTGATGCCTGAGATCAAATATTTTCTGGAAAGTTTTACCTCCTTTTCAAAAATATTCCAAAACGCAATCCTTGATGTTTGTCTCCCATATGTAGCTTAAACTTAAAACTTTTTGCTAATATTAGTTATTTTGTCAAGTGCCTATTTTGTCTCCTGAGCTCCATTTCAACTCAGGATTCATAATTCATTTGGAGGGGCCCAAACTTAAGAATAGGTTGTAAAAAAAAAAAAAAAGAATAGGTTGTGTTCTGTGTTTTTAAGTAATGGAACTTATTTTCCCTTCTATTGACCTGGGATATGAATGGCCCTTGGGACTCCAGAAAAGTCTATGGAATGTCATGTAGTCTCAACTATTGCAAAACTTCAGTATTATTAATACTTGAGATGGTTTCCTGGAGCAAGAAACGTGAAGATCTGGGGAATGTGTCCTCTCCCCTTACCTCTGTTATAGGAATGACAAGAGTGTGTCACACATCCAGACAGTGTGGTTTGCTAGACGCTAGTCGATCAAGAGCAGAGGCTCTTAACGTTCTTAGGGTCAGAGATTGCTTTGAAAACACAACGCACACTATAGACTTTCTCCCCAGAAAAATGCATGTGGCCGAATACATGAGTAAAGTTTGCAACAATTTCAGGAGTTTCTGGATCTCTCTAACGCCCACCCGTGGGTCTGGGGTCTGGAGGACTAATCCTCCCCCCACCCTTCAGCCCCATCTTGGCAGCAGCGCTTAGGCTCTGTGTGCAGGATTGATATTGGTAAATCAAGGAGAAAGTACTGTTTGGGCGCTTTTTTGCTGCTGTTTGCGTTACCTGTGCTAAGCGCTCACTGAGAATTTGCCAGCTGATTGCTTTTTGTGAGAAGACCACAGGGGACAGGAGAGGTGAGAGAGAAGATACATACGCATATCAGGGAAGAATGAAAAGGGGGAATTACAGGGCCTATAACTGGTATCATTCCTGAAAATGATTCCTCTGTGGGGCTTGGACAGTTACGAGTGGCCAGGAGATGATGGCCTTTCAGTAGGTAAAGTCTGGGTTTATCCAGAGTTGGTATTTCTTTTTAAAGAACCTCCGTGAGCATTAAGTTCATAAGCCTACTTCTGGGGTGGTGGGTGGGTGTCGGGTAGGGGAGGACCTACTGTTCTTTGCAGCTGCAACGAAAGAAAATTCTGACCCAACTTGGCTTAAACGTAAGGAAATGTATGACTAAAGTAATACACGAATGTAACCTATTCTGAAATCTCTGTGTACCGGCTTCATCCGAGGAATGATAAGGAGATTCCTGCTGCCATTCTACACATGACGCCCAAACAGGATAATGGCCAGAGAAGATGAAAAATCATCTCCTAATTTGTTTCTTTCCTTGGAGCAGGGAGACCTTTCCCAGGAACCCTGCGGCAGACAGCACTCTGTGATTCAGTGTTCGTCTTTAAACCGGTCCTTGGCCAGGGGAAGGCAAGAGCTGTGATTCACAACAGTACTCAGGATCTGTGTCCGAACTAGAGATGAGGTCACCGTCTCCTGATCCACGTGGAGGAGGGGTGGCTACGTGAAAACAAGCAAACAAATGAACAATAACAGCGACCAAACCGCTTTAGGGCTGTTATGAAGGACAGAGAGAGGAAGGGATATTGGGTAGACAAACTAAGAGTCACTGCATCCTTTTTTATTTTCCTTTTCAGAAAAATTTTTTAATCAATACGAAGTGATCTGGATGGGGTAGTAACATTGTTTGATACAGAGAGACTTCAATAAATGATGCTAAGGCAGCTGAATGTTGATGATAAAAAACTGAAATAAGACTCATAAAATACACAAAAAATGAACTTCCATAGTATGACAAACTAGAAAGTCAAAACTATAAAGCTTTTATAATATACAACGGTATAAGAGAATATCTTCATTATTTTAAAGCTGGAAAAGGATTCTTTTTTTTTTAAACCATTGCATCTTTTGATTAACCCATGTTTTGAATAATGTAGAAAAAGTGATGTTTGTATTTTTATAATCCAGCTAAATCTGTGTTGTTTTTTCTACCACTCCATGTGGGAGACACTCATGGGAGACACATGGGAGATTTTCTGTCCGTGTTGAGATTGGTTCCCACTGCTCCCACTCAAATTACTTCTAGACCCTACTCCGATGCACAGTTCAGAGAAAGGTGAACCGTTAGCCACTTGCACTGATGGGTTGAGTTTGCCTCAACCGTCCATTGTTTACAACAGTGCTTTTCTTCATTGGTGGGTTATTAACTGGATGGGTTATGTATTGTATTTTTATCTTTGAGAATTTTCAAGTGTAGCTTCCAATGTAATATCTTCATTTCTTCATGTGTACCTTCAATCTAAAAAATGTCCTCTCTGTTTCTGTGCAGCTAAAGGAGAAAAAAAGTACATGCAAATAAGTTAAAAATCACTCTGAGCCATGATTCATTTAAATGGTAGACTTCTCCAGCGGGGCATATTGAAGCCAAAGGAAAAGTCCTGATGATTAGGAAATTGGGATTCTGAATGATGGATTTGTGAGACGAAAGATAACTTGTTCTACAAGAATATTAATATTCTTTATCCAGATTTGGGTTCCCACTTCTGAAGATGTCAGTTCTCTTTCATTGGCATAAGAAAAGGGGTGACAGTCAGTCTGGAAGGAGGTTAGAAGAAGACATGCATTCTCCTCCCAGCTCTTTCAATGCCTTGCCTGGAAAATTTGAACCAATCCCTGCCTTTCTCTGTTGTATATAATGGTAAGGGAAGATGAAATATTGTGTGTGCAAGTGCTTTGAAAATTTGAAAGCAGTAAACTGCTGTAGGGTATTTATTGTTGTGGCTGTGGTGTTCCGATTATTATACTTGAAGCAGAACTTTAAATATTAATGATACCCTTGTTACTCAATGGGGAAGTTTCAGTGGAAAGGTTTTCAGAAAGTGTTGAGTTGTAACTGCCATCTAAGTAAGTGACACGGAATTCCAAACCCACTTTGTGTCTTGCTATCACCAGATCACAGAAAGCTGTTTTACTGTAGAGGTAACAGTTGTTTTCTCCTTTGTCCTGAGGCCAATGATTGTAGAATATGTACCAAATCACTAGGGTGCATATCAAAGAGAGTGTAAAGAGGCAAATATTTCCCTCTACAATGAGCATATAGGAGATTATTTCTGTCGAGGGAGAAAACATGCATGAAGTCTGACTGTTTCACTGCATTTTTACCATAGAAATCACTGAGCTTGAGATTTGTAGATCAACTCCCTTCTGGTCCTGTGACTGGCCAGGGTTTCAGTGTGTTAAGAGATCTGTATATTTCTTGCTGAATCTGAATTCATACTTGCATATTTGTGAAACAAACCATTCTTTAAGTTATGGAGAAAAGGTGTGTCGTATATAACTCCTTGAGCTGATCTTTATGGTGAGCCTGTGGTTTAATTTCTTTAGTTAATACTC
The DNA here is from genome assembly GCF_951394435.1 of Stenella coeruleoalba. Taxonomy (NCBI): domain Eukaryota; kingdom Metazoa; phylum Chordata; class Mammalia; order Artiodactyla; family Delphinidae; genus Stenella; species Stenella coeruleoalba. The sequence continues at coordinate 19,035,824 of NC_137160.1, forward strand.
GAATCAGTGAAACATGAATTTTCATCATCTTAGGTTATCCTTCTCCAAGGCATAGGAGCTCTGCAGAAAGATTCGCAACTTTGGGAATTCTGTGAGCGTTTTTGATATTTTCCTATGTGCCCAGCCTATTTTGAGGGGCTGTTGGACCAGCCGTCCCATTAACTATGATTATGTCGAGGGCTTCCTCCCTGTCCAGGACTTTGCTGGGTACTGGTGATAGGATGGAAAGCAAATAAGACCCAGGCCTTGTCTTTGCGGAGCATATACTCTTTATTGGAGAAGAAAGGAATCACTTGAGAATCATAAAAATGTAAAATTCCATCTGTGACAAGTCCAGTGAAAGAGAGAAGGACAAGACGCCTGATTTAGGAGGACAGGACAGGTGCCCCAAGGAAGTGCTGATTCACTGAGAGTTGATATAGCATTTGAACAGGCCAAGTAGGGAAGTGGAGTGGTGGGCGTGGGTGGGAGAGTGTTATATTAGAGGGAACCCGTGTTCAGGGTCTGCAGCAGGAGGGCCGGTGGTGTGCTGAGCATTGATAGGGATCAAGGGAACTAGAGGAAAGAAAACGCTGGCTTGTGTGCATGCATTATTACCAAGATGGCCTCAATGTCCATAAGAACCTTGCTCTTATTCTGACACCAATAGGTATTTAAAGGAGGGAGTGGCATGGCGGATTTGCCTGTATACTGCATGCTATATAATAATGCACTCAGGGTACTTGAGGTCTGGTCCAATTGTGCTTGTCTCACTAACGTATACTTCACTCCTCTAGTGTGTGGGATCCTTGTCGTTTGTGTGGGATTACTACATCTCCAGGGCGCAGCTGTGATTGGGCTAAACCAATCAGGGTAATCCTATACCCTTCACCATGGTTTTTAATTTGGGTCAGTGAGGTCTACTACTCAAATCCATGCATGCTGTTCCCTGGCTTTAGGGATTGGTTCAATGGTGGTTCCAATCGAGGCAAAGTTCAGGAGGAATTTTGCTCTTCTGTAAACTGAACTCTCTGCGAGTAAGTAGAAGATAAGGAAGCAAGTAAATCCAGAAATTCTGTGATCACGATGGATTCCAGCTTTAAGACGAAGGTGATATGCAGATGGCAGAGTGGAGGGATGAAAGGAAACTTTATCCTTGTTAATATGGTGGATCCCCTGGATATGTAAAACCTAAAACCTGCCTTGTCTCCAGACTTTCCACTTATCTGGGCCAGTAAATTCTCTATATAAGGGGACTTGCAATTAAAAGATTTTGCCTAAAATCACTTTAATCTCTATGTCTCTGTTCTGAACTCCAGACCCACACAGTCATTTACTCTACTGGATTTTATACTTTGGTGACCAGTGAACACTTGGAACACAAAATGTCTAAAATATATTCTTGTTTTAGACTCCAACCTGCACCAATATCCGTAAGACAAAAAAACTGGGAATAATCCCTGACTACTCTATTGCTTTACTTTCCCGGCTTAGTCATTAAGCCCTGTCTATTCTCTTTCCCCAGTACAATCCTGCAGTATCTGTTACCTTTGTCACAGTAGTTGCTTGCCTTCTAATTAGTCTCTTTATCTCCAAGTTTTCACCTTAATAACCCACCGTCCCCACTGCTGCCATTTCCACAATGCAAACATGAACCTGTTGCTTTTATTCTCTGGTGCCTGCCCAAAGCGTTTGGAACAAAGAACTAACTTCCTAGTGCTTTGTTCACGGTAGTGTCTTCCACTGGCCCTGCCGAAAGTCAGCATTTCTTCATTGGCGACCATGTGACTCTAATACATCTATTCTCCATGCTGCTTGTGTGCCTTTGCCACTTCCTGCATGCGGGATGAGCTCTCGTGCTCCCATGCCTTCACCCATTTGTTCTTCTGTCCTTGGAAGGCTCTGGATTTTGTAAGATGGCCAAGCTTCAGTCAGACAGAAAAGAAGTGATGATACGTTACCTAGATGGCAAGCACGCATTGACATTAAAAGTCACGCCAGGTACAGATGTCTTCTGAGACCTCCGGCTACACCTGAAACCTAGGGATGTTCCCTGGCTTTTCTCATCCCCCAGGCACATGTTCAACCTGACACCAGCCGTCGATGGCTGTCGTTATTGAAACTGTTATCAGAGACCTCATCTGAATCGAAGAGCTATCCCAGCTCCTCCAGGATCCAGACTTACTGGACAGTCCACAGCTTGGCCCAAGATACAATAGATTACCTTGGTCAGGACAGCTGTATGAGAAACCATTGATTTAAAGAGGATTCATAACTTATCGCGACCCTTAGGCACAAGTAGATTTCTTGAGACAGTGTGATGGGTAATCCTTGAAAGCACATCTGCACAAAATGTTGCATCGGATGTGTAGAGGAAAGGGTGGTAAGAAATGTGGAATATGTTTATGAAGGGAAGTCAGATGAGTGCAGGAGCAAAATGAGGAGTAGTGGAAAAAATGAGAATGGTTGGAGGGGGGCCGCCTGAATTTCGATGTTTTTAAGGAATAGCTTTCTGTGTTCAGGGAAATACACATCTGATATGCCAAGAAAAAGAAAGCCAGATGCCCTTCACTTTTAGAAGCATCCTGGTTTATAGTGCAGGGATCTCAGGCAACAGGATTTTTTTGCCAGTCACTTAATGTGGAGAGGCCTGACTTTTCATCTGGAAAATGAGCCTACCTCAGCAGTGATTGTGAGAATTAAATGAGGCAGTTTGAGTAGAAATACCTCACAATGATGACTGTTTTCATTGCTGGGGTGATGTTTAATAATCTGCTCTTCAGAGAAAAAAAGAGCTCCGATTTGTAACAGTTGCCAATTTCCATGGTGTAAATGCTCTTACCAGTGCCTGTTGTGAGTTACCAGTATGATGGCATTGAACATGGAGTTGGGAAGTTATGCACAAATGTAATGTGGGTACCAGCTCACCAGTGCTTTCTCTTGTCTACACCCTAAATTGCCAGTATCTCACAAGTGATGGTTCTAGCCTTTATATACCTCTCCTTTTTCTCATAGTCCATCTTTATTCTTCTTTAATAATCAGATGCTGCCCTTTATTTCTGTATGATTTTTCTCCCAATCTCGATGATATATTTCAAAGAGAAAGAGCCCTATTTCATATTCTGTATCCCTTTTGCTGTCAAATATCATGCTATGATAATCATAATCATAATAAAAATAGGAATTATCTTTTTTTGTGAGTTTCCACTGTGTTCCAGGTTCCAGGGTGACATTTTTCCTAAACTCCCTCTAATCATCACAGCAGTACTGGAGGGCGGAGACAGTCATTTGCATTTTACAGATGAGGATACACAGAATCCTCCATGTTAAGGAATTTCTCCAGAATTGCCCGGGGAGCAAGCGGCTCACCACTCACGGTTACGAGATGACGGTTGAAAGGAAGAATAGCTCCTGAACGTGTTGGGTTTATTTTCTTGAGACAGACAAGACTGAGCAGCCAGAGAACATTTGGTGCTCAGAGGGAGGAAATGCTAAGAGGGGAAAACAAGTCTGAAAGGGAGAGAAGGAGAGTTCAAAGACCAGTTTCCCCTGCTTCACAATCCTGTCTACTGCCAGCTCTAACTGCGTATGTTTGCTTTGCTTGGAGGAGAGAATCACAGCGCCAGAATTCATGGAAGTCTGTTTTGGAGGATGCATTAGTCAGGGGATGCTAATTGCTGGAACAAACAACCCCCAACCTTTAGGAGCTTAACACTGCGAGGGGTTATAGCCCTCTGGTCTCGCAGAGCACCAGGCGTGGGCTCTGCTCCCTGTAACCCTTCAGATCCGGGTTCTTTCAGGCCTTAGCTCTGCCATCCCCTAGGCCCTCAAAGGGATACACTAGATTCTTTGTACAGGGCTGAACAAAGACGGAAGAGAAAGTGCGTGAAGGATTACATGGAAGGTTGTAGGGACCAGGACTGGAAAAGGCAGGCGTTACTTGGGCTCACGTTCTGTTGGCCAAATTGTAGTCACATGACCCCCGCCCCGTGACTGCAAAGGAGGACGGGAAATAAAGATTTCCTGTGTGGTCGGGGCGGGGGGGCGGGGAGGGAGGAATGGGGGCTGGCCGGTGAGCCCAGTGCCAGCCCCAGAGGGTTACACCAGAGACGTAGAAGTTTGGTGACCACTAGTGTTCCGAGACATTATCATGGGGCACCTTCAGCCTCCAGAAGACATTCGTTTGAGGCCTGTTGGTGGCCTTTAACCAGAAAAGTTGTTCACCTTCTCCGAAGAAAAGATGATGCCTATTTCAGGAGCTGTTTGGAACACTCAAGGAAATCATGAAGATGGATCTGATTTGTGAACTAGAAATGATATACAAACAATAATTATTGCTCAGAGATTTAAATCAAAACTGGCAGTGTCGCTGAGGGTGAAGGGAAAAAAGCTAATGCAAAAAGAAAAAGGGAAAAGAAGGGGGGGAAGTAGGCTGTGGGCACTTGTTCTTTGGACACCCATGGCCACGTTTCCTGTAATGAAACACGTTCCTTTTCATGAAGTCACTTTTATATGTGTTATAGAGGCTTTCCACAAGTGTCGGATTTTAACATTTTCAATTTTTGCCCGAAAGGTCATAGTGTCTTTAATGTGTGGAACTGATTATTATGTTTGATTTGTAAAACTCACCAGATCTCCTTATGCCACATAACTGTGGGCTTGCCTCTGGTTTCTGAGCCATTGCTTTACAGAGTCCTGCACGGTACCTTGAATTAAAGAGGGAAAAATAGCTGAGGGGTTGGGCGGGCCTTTTAAAGGTAAATTACAATACCTTTGATACAATAAAGAGAAATTCATTTTGTCCTGTTTTGTGTTGGCTGTACACCTCTTTGATTTCATTCTGTACTTTGGAGGCTTGCAGTAGTTCTTTTCTCTGGTGTTCTGATGTGTAACTGCAGATTTAGCGGTTTCCTTTGTGTACCACTTGCCTCCCAGAATTTGGCCCAGCAATTCAAACGATTTATCGAGGACAGATCAGCTGAAATGTGGCTCAACTTGAGTAAAGCAGAAGGAATGACATAAGGTTAGGTGACTGATGTGTGAGTTTTTGAATTTGATTTGGTTTTACATGGAAAGGTTGAAGCAATGATCCATGTATTCTAATAAAAATCATCAGTACAAATCAAATAAAATCTGGCTCAGTGGCTATTTTCCCACTGCGTCGCTCATGGCTGGCCTGCGCTGTTACAGACCACATTTGGCAGGCACGGTTTTGTCTCACAAGGAAATCTTAAAGTAACACTGCAATCTTCGAGATGTTAAGAAGGCATCTTTTCTAATCAAACTTTCTGCTAATCTCATCAGATAAATCATTATTCTCTACTGACAGCTCTGGCTTCCCCTGGACCCCTTCCCTGCTTCTTGTTTTCCCTTAAGATGCCTGGTTATCGTCATTCTTCAGGTCTTTGCTTCTATCTCCTTTCAAACTAATGACATTTCTTCCATTCCTGAGGAAGAGTTACAGCTTTTTACCATTCCTCGTAGTGAATTTGTAAGACCAATACATCATATCAGCTCATCTCTTTCTGACCAGTACTCCATTGGTTATCAGATAGGCAAAACGCAGGCTACAGCCAAGTTGAGACCGACTAAAAGAAAAAAAAAAACAAAAACAAAACCACTCTTCCCATGAATTTGATGTGATTAAGCTTAAGAAAATGCCAGTTGTTTCTTCCTAATGCATTTCAATTTTACCCCGAAAAGCTGGACTAGGAAATTAATGCAGATGTGTTTTGACTCCTTCAGTTATGAGAGTGTTTTTTTTTTTTTTTTTGCGGTCCACGGGCCTCTCACTGTTGTGGCCTCTCCCGTTGCGGAGCACAGGCTCCGGACGCACAGGCTCAGCAGCCATGGCTCACGGGCCCAGCCGCTCCACGGCATGTGGGATCTTCCCAGACCGGGGCACGAACCCGTGTCCCCCGCATTGGCAGGCGGACTCCCAACCACTGCGCCACCAGGGAAGCCCATGAGAGTGTTTTAAAGCCCTTGAAAATGAAAGTAAGGAGGAGCAGCGTGGTTTGGGGAAAGCTACGGTCATTTTTGTCATTATAGACCTGACCTGTCATCACAGCTCGGGGCCTTTCTCAAACCAATGCCAGAAGTTGTGTCTTGCTGGTGAAATGGTTCCTGTGGGTTACAGGGCAGCTCAGAGGGGAGATGGGCAATTTTGCTGTCATTGCTGACATAACTTAAAAATGTATGCTGCTGGGTACAAAAACTCAATCATTATAATGCTATTTAACTTTCCTATGTTAGCAAGTGTTTTAATGAACTTTAGCAAGTTTTGGGTTACCAGTTAAAATTAAAGAGGTAATACTAATAGCATGAAAGGATAAAAATAAGTCTTATGGGGAATGGCCTCTTTTATCCAGGATAACTGCCTATTTCCTTTGATTTTTGTTTTCATCTTTTGAAAAATGGTGTTAGCCTGCTCAGACTTAAGTAGGCAACTCCTTTTGATCCCAACTTCATACTTTCAGTGATTCCAGATAAATCATTTTAAGTGAGATGAATATAAAAACCATTTTGGAAAGCAGAAAGCATAATACCGAAGTGTGGTTACGTTATTGTGAGAGAAAATTTAAAACCCTTAAGTCACTGGACTCAAGCCTGATCAAAAGCAAGTCACTGATCAAAACCAAGAGGATGTCAGTGGAACAAGTTGCAACATCTGGGAACCGTTTTAAACACTGTCATTAATATCAAGAAACTATTAGTTCAAGTGTGTGTATTGTATTTGTGTGTGTATTGTGATTTTATACACACACACACACACACACACACACGCACACACACATTTGTAAGCGCAACTGAGAAAGACCTTTGCCAATGTCTGCCAGGCATTTGGCTGAAATGGGATTGTGAGGAAAATTTTCTAAGCATTTATAAGTCAGAGTCGAAATCCGCCAGCAGTGTTCAGTTTATAACATGACATGAGCTGCATCCCAGGGTTTAAAGGGACCATTTCCACCTTATATTGATTAGAATCATTTAACTCACTCAGTATTGTCTAATGTGCTATGTTTCATCAGATGGCCAAGTTCCTTTCCCAGTCTTTGCTATGTTTAAGATTTACTCCTCACTTTGTGACTGTGCCTAGTTCATTTGTGTATATAATCTCAAAATGTGGAAATATATTCTTTGTGTCAGTTTCCTTCCCACTTTTAAAAAATTTTAGATGTTTCCCACTGTTTTTTTTGGCTGGCCTAGGAAAACGTCAGTAGATCTTTTTTTTCCCCTGTCATAAGTACTTGTCTGTCCATTTGATTTTAATTGGGAAGTGCTGCTGCCGTGGCGGGTCTCCTTTTTACATAGTGGTTTATAGAACGTGGTGGAAAGTGGCAAGGAACAGCATGGACTCCAGGATGGATTATTTACGTTGGCTTTCTGCATTGCACTGATTCACAAGTGGGTTGCTCAATCTTGTCTTCATCTTGGCTGAATTCCTTCAAAGTTAATAGTATAATATGTCTTCATTTATCCTAGTTCCTGCCTGCCCTGTCCCCACCGAGGTCACAAACCTACAGCGACTAACTGTATCCCATAAAATGTCACTAGTGTATATGTAAACAATTGAGGGCTATTTCTTAGCCAATCGAATAGCAAAGAAATTTCAGTCAAGTTTTGCATTTATTTCCCTACATTTCTGTGGTTTTAAAAACCAGCTGATCACAGACCAGAGGATCTGTAGGGCTGCCTAGGAAACTCCTGATATCAGGGTGGAGGGAGTACGTGTTGAGGGGATTTTCCCTTTTTACTTTATACACTTTTGTATTTTAATTTTTTTCAATAAGCACTTGATTAAAAATTAGTTTTAATGCTCTTAAGGAATCTCCCCATAGATGGCTGATTAGTTGCACAGGGAAAAGTTGTAATTATACAGTGGAGAATTCCCACAATACCTTGAGCAGGTGATTGAAATACCATAACAAATGAGGGCCAGACCACCAGGCTGTCATGAGGCTCTGTATGTGAAATCCCGGGAAAGACACAAGGCCACTTTTGTAGTATTATAGCCACCTGAATATACTCATGGGGAAGCATCAGATAAACCCCAGTTGAGAAGCATTCTATAAAATAACTGGTTTGTACTCTTCAAAAACACTAATATCACAAAAAGAAAGGACTGAGGAACTGTTTCCAATTAAAATAGATGAAAGAGACCTATTAAATGTGTGGCGTGATCCTAGACTGAGTCCTCTGCAAAAGGGGGAAAAAGTGCCAAACTGGAATATGGACTATGGACTAGATGAAATTCTTATATCAACGGTAGATTTCCTCATTTTGATAACTATACTATTTTTGCTCTTAGGAAATGCACCCGGAAGTACTAAGGGATAAAAGGATGAGATTGATGCAGCCTACTTGCAGATGGTTCAGAAACAACAAATTACGTAGTTTTAACTGCATTGTAATTAAAAACTCTTTAAAATAAAATAGTAGAAAAACAGGGAAATTTGAAAATATGTATTTTCTTCGATTTCAACCCTTGATCTTTTCTTGATTAGTTTCCAGTGGTGCCAGGGTATCTGTGGGGTTTTTTTATTTGAAGGTTCCTGGGGGATTTTAATGGTCAGCCACATTTGGGAATTACAGCTCTAGATTCTATGTTATCCTTTCAGAAGGAGTTGCTAGAATCATTTTGAGATTGATCAGGCACCAAGGGATAATAACAGAAACTCCCTCAAAATCGGAGTGAGGGCTTCCCTGGTGGCGCCGTGGTTGAGAGTCCGCCTGCCGATGCAGGGGACACGGGTTCGTGCCCCGGTCCGGGAAGACCCCACATGCCGCGGAGCGGCTGGGCCCGTGAGCCATGGCTGCTGAGCCTGCGCGTCCGGAGCCTGTGCTCCGCAACGGGAGAGGCCACAACAGTGAGAGGCCCGTGTACCACAGGGAAAAAAAAAAAAAAAAAAAAAATCGGAGTGAAAGGGTGAAAATTTATTTTGTTTAGTTTGGGGAGTTGAACGTGGTGTAATATTGTTGCATTCCTTTTGGTTTTTAGCCCGGTTGGAGAAGCCTCTGTTTGACCAGATGACTTACTGTTCTTTACATACCACAAAAATTAAATGCTCTTCAGATGACATTCTCTGACAATTCCGCTTACCAAAGTTGTACTGTAGGGTTGACTATCAGACTGTAAATTTAGGCAAAAGGTATCCTGTTGAGCCCATTAAGTAAAATAAAAAGATTCTCCCCCCGATTCAAGCTATTACAACTTCACATTTGTGAAGTATTTCAAATTCATTTTTAATGGACTGCTTCCCTTCAAATACATGTGGGGATAGATTTATAAAACTGTAAGCAGTTTATGCATTTTTGCAGTTTTCAGTTGTATGTGTTTGACACTGATTTACCTCTTTTTAATTGCAACAGAGATAAAGAATTAGTAGTTTAAAACAGTAGGAACTACATGTTCTGCTGTGATCAAGGAATTAGATAATCTGGCTTGTTTGTTTAAGGGGTCTGTATCTTGAGACTTTTATAGGGCAGTATTAAGGCTCTGAGCCTTCTTATTATGCCAATACCCAGAAGATTGCTTTAATGAGAAGTAAAGGGCCTTTTTCCAATTACAAGGGAATAACTGTATTAAGTTCCTGTGTTATGTCAACCTGCTTTGATTTGATTACTGTGAAAGAAATGGATTTATCTGTCAGTGTTACTTAATTAAGCCTTCTCATTGATGTTTTGCAGAGTAATATAGTGTGGTTTGCACATTTGAGCCTAAATACAAAGAAAATTGGCCTAAAACTGAGACTTGACCCCGAAGATAACATGTAAGATTGATTGCTTGTCATTGCCAGGTCAGAGGCTGCCGTGTTAAACACAGGTGGAAGGTTGGGATGTTGAAAAGATAAACTGAGAGTCAGTTTATGGGAGTGATTATTGTAAGCAAAAGGGACTGGGCTACAAAACTGGATTTTAGGGAAGATTTTTGAATATTTAAAGCTGTTTGGCTTCCCCAGTATTAGTCGTGTGTTCAGAATAAAGGGCAAGATGAGATAAGACTAGAAGAAACAGGAGGGGCAGATTTTGTTAAAGTATAAAAGGAAGCAGAAGAAAAAACGAAGAGGAACAAATGCCATTTGGGAGAAGTGGACCACTGTGGTTTTGCAGAGCAATTACAGCCTACAGATATTTCAATTAAGCCAGCAGCCCTTTCCCAGAGCCTCACAAATGGCACCCCAGGGAGAAAAGAGGTAGAGGGGAAAAAAGAAGAAGAGAGAAAACTGTTCCATGTTTCATCTTGGCTCTTTTTCCCCCCTCTGTTGGAATACATTTAATAAATTATTGATCAAATAGACATTTTAAATATCAATTTGTATGTCTTCAGTCATTACAGTATTATGGATATTGCGACATAAATATTACATGTCTGATTTGGAAAACTCCTGTATAATTACATGTACTTGTTATCAGAGTTATATATTCTATTTTATTTAAAGATGACGCATATTTCAAAATTCATTCCTTCGTTGTTTAATATTTATTTTCTAAAACACTTACCTTTTATTTCTCACACTATGTGACGTTTATTTGTAAATACATCTTTAAAAGGTACTAAGCACCGAGTTAAAAACCTCCCTAAGTTATATTCACTTTTAGCTTAGGTACTTTGAAGCTTATCTATTTAATATTGGAGTTAAATGGTATGCTGGTTTTATTTTCCAAAGTCTTCAGATATGGCATTTTACTTCCAATTGTATTCTTACCTAATTTGAAATATATCTAGCCTTCAAGAACATTATTTTAGTAAGACTGATTTTTATTAAGTGCTTTTAGACCGGTTACATTTCAAAAAGTCAAAGGAGGCATATATAATTCACATTATTATACTCTTGCCTCAGTTGTTTGTGGCTCGTTTTCTTTTGGGGCTCTTACTTGGAGAGGTGAGCTCTTGAAAGGATGAACTTCTCTTTAAGAGGAAGACCCTGACTGGTTAGTTTCAAACATTCAAAATGGAAGTTTGCTAAATAACACCCATTTCTCTGTATTTCATGTTAGATTATTCAAGTCACAATATTATTCAACTTAGATTATCATGATACTTCCAAATCATACGGATTGATATAAAGAGTTCAAATTTACTTTTGTCTCAGTTTCATAATATAACTGTCTACTCACCTTGAGTTTTCAAGAAGATTTCTGAGTTTCCGAATATGAAACACCACTGGCATATTTATAACATAATTGTTATTTGTTTTATTTTGTTACTTCTGTATTATCTGAATATCATGTTATATGATAACTGTAAAGTGCAGTTAACTCCACATTTTAAATATCTGAGATTATTTAGTGTTCACTTTTGAAAAACAGTTTACTTTGAACTTAAGGAAAATAGTATTGTTTCAGTGTTTTAAAAGATGTATTTATAGGGCTTCCCTGGTGGTGCAGTGGTTGAGAGTCCGCCTGCCGATGCAGGGGACACAGGTTCGTGCCCCGGTCCGGGAAGATCCCACATGCCGCGGAGCGGCTGGGCCCGTGAGCCGTGGCTGCTGAGCCTGTGTGTCCGGAGCCTGTGCTCTGCACCGGGAGGGGCCGCGACGGTGAGAAGCCCGTGTACCGCAAAAAAAAAAAAAAAGACGTATTTATAGAAGTTTAAGTTGGAGGTTAATAAAAGTTAAAATTTGCAGTAATTCCCTTCTGAACAAATTTTCCTACTATACTTTTCCCCCAGTGTATCCACATTTTACCTTTCCATATACAGTTGACATATTTATATGTATGAGCTGTAAGATCATCTTATATTTGACCTTTGAGTTTTCAGATTTATTTGATAAGGACATCCATGCATCCTGAGAAAGCCAGCGTGGATGGCAGTGCTCTGAAAATGGGATGCCCAGGTCCCTGTTTTTATATTTAGGGTATCTTAGAATTTGTGTGGAATGCATTGCCACAGACATCATCTTTTGTTAGTCAGATTTGGGAAGTGCTGGAAGTTTCTCACCACTGTCCAGATCACTCCTTTTGAAGCCTATGTTGTTTCTTACAGAAGCCAGAAGAAGTGGTCATGGTTGTGTGGCCCTTGTCAATATCTGAAGCTCCTCCACCCTTCCTACCTCTGTCCTAGGACTCAAATCTGACTTCAAATTACTCTCCTTAGAGTTCTTATTATACTGGGTGCTAGTGAAAATGTGCACATCCTTCACACGCTCTTTGCTGATGAAATATTTTGAACTGTGAATTCATCTGGCACTGACGGAGAGCATATGCCATCTCAGTTTGTGTGAAGGGCTCAGCCAGGGGTTCTTCCTGGACTAGGAAATTAGTAGGCGCCACAGGCGTACGCAGTCCGTGAGTCTCCATGATGGTGTGGAGGAGATTTAATAGTGTCTGTTATTGCAGAGAGAAGGGTTTGAGACCGTGTAGACTTCCACATGCCTCAGAATGATTACCTTTCCAGGAAGAACTCAATGTGTCTCCCAATGCATTCTGAGTGTGTAGGAGCTTTCGTCAGGAAATCAGTATATTTCCACAAGGGTTGGAATTTGTAGACCCTTAGAGCAATGCAGAATACCACTTTGGTTGTTCTGACTTCATGAAATTCTGGAGCCCTGGTTGTTTGGCAGGATCCGGGCTCTAAGTAAGGAAAGGCTGGATACACAGTGCTACCCCACATCAACAGGGTTAGGTAACTCTCATACTTGTTCATTTCAAATCAAGGTTAAACTTACGTAATATTTAGCCTGTGTTCTTAGCTTGGGCCTTTGGTCAGCACACATAATTTTGGCAGCATATCGTTTATACAGTAGACAAAAAAATGTTGAAGTGAGATGCCAAGAGGGTATTCGAAAGGTAAATCAAGTCACTCGACAAATCTAATGCCCACTGAATTCTCACGGTGATTGTGCGGCAGGGGGCTCACGGAGAATGTGGGACTTGATTACTTTAAACATATTGGCAGTTTCTAAAAACCAGGAGAGTATCTGAAAGTCTCTGACCAGCCACTTAGCAGAACAAAGAGTCATAAAATGTGAGACTCAGATTTCCGTGAATAAATCACAAGTTTATCCATTTATGTGGTTTGATTACCTTAGATTTTGGAAGGTATTGGTAAATTTGGCACTTGTGGTAGGTATTGGTTACTGGTAGTCTGCTAAGTGTTTATCAATTATCAGTTAACTCATTTACTTTAACAAAACTCCTTGAGGCTGGAAACCTTATTATCCCTTTATCTCCTGTTAGATACCTGCTTTGGGTGGATCCTGAGTTTTCACTTCTGTTCTCCTTGACCCAAGAGGCCATTACATTTTCTAGGTTGGCAGATGTCCTCAGGGCAAAAAAATGTCTTTTCTTCCTCCGCGGGTTCCAGCTTTCACTTTGATTTTGGCTGGATATTTTCTTACTATCTTGTCAGCTCATTAGGATTTAGAAGAAGATTAAAATTTCTATCCATGATTTTTAGTGTTTTTTTTTTTTATTATTTTGTGGTACGTGGGCCTCTCACTGTCGTGGCCTCTCCCGTTGCGGAGCACAGGCTCCAGACGCGCAGGCTCAGCGGCCATGGCTCACGGGCCCAGCCGCTCCGCGGCATGTGGGATCCTCCCCGACCGGGGCACGAACCCGTGTCCCCTGCATCGGCAGGTGGACTCTCAACTGTGCCACCAGGGAAGCCCTTTAGTGTTTTTTTAAAGCCATGAATATTTATTTATTTATTTATATTTTTTTTATTGAAATATATTTGGTTTACAGTGTTGTGTTAGCTTTAAGGTACAGCAAAGTGATTCAGTTATGTATATGTGTGTGTGTATATCTCTATATACATATATATATCTGTATATATACTTTTTAGATTATTTTCCATTATAGGTTATTACAAGATATTGAGTATAGTTCTCTGTGCTATATAGTAGGTCCTTGTTGCTTCTCTATTTATATATAGTAGTGTGTATATTTTAATCCCAAATGCCTAATTTATTCCTTCCCCCTTTCCCGTTTGGTAACCATAAGTTTGTTTTCTATGTCTGTGAGTCTATTTCTGTGTTGTAAGTAAGTTCATTTATATCAACTTTTTAGATTCCACATATAAGCAATATTGTATGATATTTGTCTGACTTACTTCACTTAGTGTTTTGTGGCAGAGTTGTCCCAATATACTAGCCTGACCTGTTAAGAATGGAAATCAAACCCACTTATTTTACAGCTGACAAAAATGAGTTCAGATAGTCCAGTGAGTGGCTCAGACCATAGAGCTGGTTAATGCAGAGTCACGGCCGAAATCTAGGTCTTTATCCCACCTCTTTGTGCTGTGCTTTCTGACATTTGTCCAGTCTGTCTGATAGCTTTGATCTCGCTGTTCACATAAACGAAGTGGAGGCTTGAGTAACCATAAGTTTAATGAGTGTGGATGGGAGGTGGTAGAAATTAAAATTCATCTCTGTATATCTTTTCTCTAAATGGAGTGGTCGGTCCCAGTTCTGCCCAGACTTCACTTTTGTGTTTTGGTGCAGAAATGTCAGACGTTTTAGACGGGGCTTATGCAGAACTACTCAAATAAAATGAAAATTTGTGGATGGTCAGGTGGCCTCCTAAGGCAGCTGTCAAGCCCGTGGAAGTTGCTAAGTCTGTCCTTGTCTAGGGTAAAATAAGTTAGAAAATTTTGAACAGTGGAGCCCACTTCAGTCTTTTGGAAGAGTAGTCTCTATCATTCACTTGCCTTTTGTCTTTTTCTGTATGTGTTCCCATCTTGCATAGAGGGTGACAACAGAACAAGGGAGACACAAGAACTCATATTCAGACAGCTTCTATCGGGCAGTTTTTCATTTGTAATTTTGTTGCCTTAATGACTTTCCTGAATAATTTGGGTATTTTTATCCAGTGCTCATTGTGCATCTTGTTTCACTCTTTGCCCACTCAGGAGCTTCTAGAATTTTGACCCCTCTCTCACAAATATCCCGTCCATCACAGTGTACATTGTTGATAAGCTCATCATAGCTTTGGCTTGATATTTTCCTGCTTTTATTTTCCAGTCTCTTGAGTTCTTCACATATCTAGTTTTATGTATTTGTGTTGTGTAAATTCTGTAATCTTGTGTGGACACGAGAGTGGGCACAGACTCCGAAATAAATACATCCACTCTGTTTGGGGAGAAGTGACTGGTGGGTAACATTCGAGCTGGTCATGGAGAGATCTGAGTTTCTTACCAGGGAGGCATTTACTGTGGCGGAGAAGAACACTCCCTGGCTATCACATTGACAGCACCTTTGTCTGCCAGCCCAGCCATTCACTGTCACCTTGGGGAGGATTTTCTGTCCCATCTAAGCCTCTGTTTCCTCATATATCAAGTGGTGATACTGTTAGTCTACTGAAGTGCTTGGCACAGTGTCTGACGTATTTAAGCTCATGAAATGTTAGCTGCTATTATTTTTTGAGACATAAGGAACAGTTCCGGCAGAGGGAACAGCAGGTACAATGGTGTGGAGGTAGAAAGTGTGTGTAGTGTCCAGGTACACCAGCTGGGAGTAGGGAGTGGCCAAGTGTAGGCCACGTGCAGGGTCTACATAAAAAGTGAGTCTGGGCAGGAGCTACTGGGATGTAGATGAGATGAGAATGTGGACCGAATGCTGCTGAAACCAGCCGCCTGGGCAGGGATTTTAAGACAGGGAGTGAGTTAGGCAGTGGGTGCAGGGTGGGACATGCATCTGTCTTGTGTTCCCATTGGAGGGGACTGGTGGTTCTCAGACTCCTGTGTACATGAAAATTACCTGAGGACCTCGTTAAGAAAGCGGTTCTCTTGGTCCTACTTTTAGAGATCCAGGAGCAGTAGGTCTGCAATGGACCCTAAGATGCTGACTTTGAAATGAGCGTACTAGGTGCCTAAGATGTAGATGGTCCTCAGATGCACTTTGAGATGCACTGTGATCGTTGTTGAAGAAACGCTTGCTAACTAACTGGCAGGTCTTGTGAAGCTCAGTGGGAGGGAAGATGGAAACAAATGTCTTAAAAATAACACATTTACATTCGTTACATGCTATGGCTTTGCGTCTTCTTGCAATGGACACATGAGCACCGGTTGTACAGATATTCTTTCAAAGATAAAATATCATCAGAAGTCATACGATTGTTCTATTAGGGTTGGGAGGGCTAGAGAGGTGTCTTATCTTCTCGATCTAGCAGGAGGCCAAGGGAAGGAAAAGCCTGTTAAAAGGAGAGCAATAAAAGGAAGGGAGCAGAAAGGAGGTGCAGCAGCGTGAGGTCAGGAAATGAGAACGATGGAATGGGAAAGAATGGGAAAAGAGCAGTCAGATTTGATTGGTTGGGAATCTATTTGTGAAGGAACCCAGCCAGTATTTAACCTGTTTTGAAAAAGCTAGACTTCCAGCACTTTTAATTAGTGGATTGCTCGCTTTTGAAATTGCCCAGTTGGGAATACTCAAGTTTTGATGTGTTTTTTTTGCCTACTAATTAGCAGGCTGCTTGGTTGACCATCATTTTTCTTTTATTCTGTGGATGGACGATGTATAGGAAGGTCTCTTGAAACACTCCAGCTTCAAATGCATAGGTCACTATGTATTTAGTAAGTGGTCATATTCATTATAAATCAAATTGTAGTAACATCTTTTTCTCTAACTCGATTCTTCCTTTTTGCTCTTTAATAGAATTTGTCCTCTAGCACAGGGCTTCTCAATCCTGGCACAACTGACGTTTAGGACCAGAGAATTTTTTTGTTGTAGGGGTATTCTGACATTTGTAGGATGTTAGCCTCTGTCCACTAGATGCCACTAGCTCTACCCCACCTCCATGCCCTGCTAAGTCGTGCCAACCAAAAATGTCTGCAGACATTGCCACATGTCCTTTGGGGACCAAAATCATCCCCAGTGCAAAACTACTGACCTGGAATTACTATGGTCCCCTTTCCTCCTTGTCTCTGCCTTCTTTTCATGTTTAAAATCCTCTTTGAAAATTGAAAAGGTAAAATAGGTCCAAACAATACAAAGTCTTATGGTGGATACAGGGATTCAACTTTATCCCTTCATTACTTTTTGGGCCAAATTTAAGAGGAGAGATCTCTCAAATTAATCCAAGCTGGCTGTTTCAGGTGAAAAGCAAGTCAAGATGTGCACACTTCTGGTTGAGATATTTTGTCGTTTATACTTCTTTTTTTTTTTTTTGCAAATATTTGACTTGGAGTTAAGGATGAAGAGAACTGTGCAGGCTACAAAACTTATTTGTGTGATAATCCCAAGTGTTCTAAGTCACTTCTTCATGTACTCCCCCCAATTCAGCCTCCACGAGATAGGCCAGGAGGTTGGATTGTTAAACAGCAGATTTGGGAAAGTATTGCACCTTTTCTCCAGACTTACTCCTCCGAGCTTCCATGACATCTCTTAAAGCTCGCAGTCACTGATTTTAGCTGTCCACAGGGGATAACTGTTTGCATTTGCATTATCTTCCAAAGTACTAACGAAAAGAACTGCAATATTTGTTTAAAAAGAGAGAGAAAGATTTCAGGTTTAGTGGTAATAGTTGTTGGTGGTGGTTTCTATTCCATCTCTTACTATGTTCTAAAATGCCAGGTACTCCACTGTACCCCCAAATGAATCAGTTAAGTATACTGTGACCACTTCTGCTGATAATCGAATAGGAGTAATAAAAGGAAGGACAGTAGTGTGTTAAGAGAAGAAACAGTATCACTGAAATGTTAGAAAACACACTAAATGGGAGTGTGTCTCCTGAACCGAAGTTTCACACCTCCTCCTCCAGTTCTGTCAGAGGAAGCTTGTGATCGCCGTCTGTTACCCACCATGATCAAGATAATACAACAGTGAAACTTTTCATACTCATAAAGAGCCTTTCATCAAAAATCTCAAAGCCATTTTTAAATATAGAGTGACTGATCTTTCCAACACTTTTATGTTTTGAGCAATGACTATGGTAACTTAGCTGTTAGACTCTCCATCCTTCAAGTATTTGCCACTTGAAGCACTGATGAAGCATCTAGTAATTGGTCAGCATTAGAACTTCGCTGGTACGGAGTGTAGAGAATTCCAGCCTTCTGGGAGTTCATACAGTTCTCTTTGCCATCATTTCAAAAGAAAACATTGCTTTAACAACTTTCATATCCACATCTCGGTGCACAGATTAAGGATTGTAGCCAAACGGTGTGCCCATTAAAAAAGAAATTAAAAGACTGAGACAGCGTTGTCTTAAATTAAAAAGCTTAAAAAAGTCTCCTAATATCCTTGTCATGTCCCGATGGAAATAGACTACTGAATCCTTTTTCATCTTGCATGTTTTGTTCATGTCTGTTGTTTGGTGGGATAAGCCTTGGTAAGAGGACAGAAAGTGTCTAGGAGCATTATGGCATGATTGCAGCTGATAATTAGTATGGATATGTACCTGATTTAACTCTGTGTGTGTGTGTGCGTGTGTGTGTGTGTGTGTGTGTGTGTGTGTGTGTATTAAGATTGTGTTAGTGTATTTTTAACTTACCTTGTCCAAAAGATTTTAATAAAACTTTAAGTGAAGTTTCAGGTCTATAAAAGTTGAGGCTATGAACCACTGTGAAGGATGGAAGTAACTTTTATGTTCATACCTCTGGTTCCTGAGGGTCCAGTTCATTTCTGCTGTGAATTTAAATGACTTAATTTAAGTAGATGGGTCAGAAGCCACTGTCATCATGGTAGCCTCGTGCCTGATTCTTAATTAAAGGCAACAGGAGATTAATTTGAAACATTAATTTAAAAGTGCATATGCAAAAAGAAAGACTTATTGCAAGAAAGCCTAAAGAATTTCTCTCTTGTCCCTAGATGTAGAAGACAGAAGTAGCTCAGGGTCCTGGGGGAGTGGAGGACATCCAAGCCCGTCCAGGGTAAGTATATCTAATCTTTTTCCCACAACCAGACATCCACATATGTAAATTGACAAACTGTAGGTGAGTTTCTCTCTCTCCCACACACATCTGCACAGATATGTATGCATACTAAGTTTAATGAGGATCAGCTTCTTCTTGGCACTTTTTTTCATTCTCTTATTGGATGTTAGTATTGATTTTGACACCTCTTCCACTTTGGCTAACCAGAAGAAAAAAATCCTTCATTAAATATTTGGCCTTACTTCGTCAGTTATTGATCCAGTGTTATAGAAAGTTATTCGTAGTAGATGGTGCAACGTTGAGAAAAATCCTAGTATCCCTGGAATGTGTTGGTGTAAATAAGCCACTGAATAATTCTGAAGACATAGTATTAAGTTCTAGCCTACCAGTATAATCTGCATAGTAAATCTGAGTTGATTTCACTTTGCAGACATATGATTATCCCACCAGTAGTGCCTTTGGTCACCAGTGGGTTCATTCAGATTTTTGCCACTCCTTTCCATGGTTTTTGGTTGTTAGTTTGAATGTCATGGGAAGACCGTGGCATGGCATGCGAGTGGGTTGGTTAGGCCATACGTGTTTTTGTATGTATACGACCTTGGGTGTGTCGTTTCACTTTCTTGGGCCTCATTTTCCTACTTTGTAAAATGAAGAAGTAGAACCAGAGGATCTTTCATGTTCCTTCCGACTTAAATGTGTATGATTTTATATATAGTCTGTCTTTAATGGAGTCATTTCTAGGCCCTCTAAAATCCATGTCAGTTTTTATAATATACATATAATACCCCAAATTAGAAATAGACTTAGAGCACATAGTAAAACACCTGCCCCCCCCCCCTCCCCCCGCAACCAGCTGTATAGCTAGATGAAGCATTCTGCAGGAGGTGAGGGGGTAACGTTTTGCTTTAAGTGTTCACATAAATTTGAGGTGGAGGGAGGTCTCTATCTTGGCATAAGAGGTAAGGAAGGTAATCAAGCTGTCAAAAGGAGGCCATCTCAGCAAGTCGTAGTTCGCCATTTCCACCTGTTCTTTGGCCTTGGGGTTCAACGCTCTAGTCTTCAGGGTACAGCAGGAGCTCTAAGCTTACCAGTTACTTTGTTGAGCGCTTGCACCAGCTGTCAAGTCTGACATTCTCGTGCATTATATGGATGGGTTGAGG
The DNA here is from genome assembly GCF_951394435.1 of Stenella coeruleoalba. NCBI lineage: Eukaryota > Metazoa > Chordata > Mammalia > Artiodactyla > Delphinidae > Stenella > Stenella coeruleoalba. Next base: position 19,055,774 of record NC_137160.1, read on the forward strand.
AAATCTTTCCTCCTCCTCACATTACAGTCCACACTTGCAGAAATAAATCCATTCCCCCTGACAGCAAGCGTAGGAGATGACAGAATGTCCCTCTATTGTTTAGTTCCTTCAAATGTACTTAATTTCTTCTGCTTTCTCAGTCTAACACACGTAGTACTTTTAATTGTTCTTCTGAGAACAAGGTCCATTTAGGACAGTCTTGACTTTTATTTGGCTTTCATGAACTGTCTGGCCACTTTTTTTTTTTCCAGGAAATACGTTAGTGAATAATTTTGAATCAATATTTTGTAATTTATATTTTCTAAATTCAGGGGGTTGGCACGAGACAGGTTACTGTGGCTGACTTCTATCGGGCAAACATGCCGCGTCTCTCTTTTTTCATCTTCAAGTGGTGATGTTTTCAGTCACCTTGAAACACTGTGCTGAGGTTTTAAATTAGATAATGTATATTAACCGTTCAGTAACTCTGGAGGGTGAGGACACTTAATAAATAATAATTAGTATTATGCAACATCTGGCATAGAACCAGTGAGCGTAAGACCCATGCTAGGTATTAAAAAACATGACATCTTTTATACACTGACATAGTGGCAGCATCACATGACAGTATCATTCAAGTTAATTTTTATAAATGAGGAAAGGCGATTGACAACGGGGTAGTTTGGAACCTTAAGGCTTCCATTGATTCTCTAGTGAGGTGATGCACGTTTTCATTTTTCCTACAGCATCCGTCCCTTTCGTGTGGGCAGATTCCGCCCTTTGGCTAACATGCCAACTGATACCTCTGAGTAAATTTGACTTAGTCTTTATGGACAGGGCAACCAGCTGAGCAGCATGGCTTTTTTCCCTTTCTGGTCATTTGATGTATCTTAGTAGACTGAAATTTGAACCATATAAGATAGATGATTTTAACTCCTTCCTGTATGTTATCCAATTCCTCCATTAAAAGCAAGTAGCTGGGTAGTTTAAAACCATTATTTTAATTTAGAATTCCCCTTAGAACCATGAGATGATCATGATAATGACAAATTTCCACAGATTAGTGTCTGCTTTAAAACTATTTTTTTCTTTGTCTAAATTCAGAATTTATGCTTAAGTTTCTGATGTTCATTTATAGTCCTGTTGTAATAATTTTAACATTCTTATGTGTTAATTACTCATGGAATGATCCAATTCTCTTACAACCACAGTAACAACTACAAGAAAACATTGACATTTCAATATCATAAAACCCAGTGCTGCTGTTTAAAAGGTTCTACCTTCGCCTTCCAAAGGCAATTCATTACAGGTTACGGGTAACTTTCCCGTAGCACATTTTGCTTTTTTTTGAAATAATGTGGGCTTTTCAAAATAATAACGTAATATTTACAATATAGTTTATATGTATCAGGTGTTTTACATGCATTATTTCATTTGATCATGTCAATAACTTCATGCAGTTGGTTCCATTATTATTATTCCCCCAATTTCACGGCTGTTATGAGGAGGATGTGGACTGTGCAGACTCTAGAGCCCTCTATTTCCCACTGTACCTGTGAAGAAGCTTCCTTCTAATGACGTGCCAGGGTGGGAATGGTGGACTCCAATTTCTTTGGGTTAGAGAGCTGTCAGTAGTCGGGCATACTTATGTGCTGATGTATTCATGGCGAATTTAAACTTATGCTGTTATTTTATTTGCAGAACTATGGAGATGGGACTCCCTATGACCACATGACCAGCAGGGACCTTGGGTCACATGACAATCTCTCTCCACCTTTTGTCAATTCCAGAATACAAAGTAAGACTGATTTTGAATTAGCATGCATTTTTTGAATGTTTATGTTTTACCTTGGAAGGGAGAATAAAGCCCAGACAGAGATTCTGTTTTTTAGGAACTTGGATTTTCAGCCAGTTCGCTATAGTAATTTTAAATTGCAGAAAAATATTGACAGTCTATGCTTGGTAATAGCATATACAGGACTAAGTTTTACAACCATGTGGAATTACCTAATTTCAGTGATACTGAATCCATGTGGAAAATTTGTGTTTCTTAGATGTAAAGCACTTCTCCCAATTTCAATGTTGCAACAGTTGTTTTCTTTCTTTCTTTCTTTTTTTTTTTTTTTTTTGCGGTACGTGGGCCTCTCACTGTTGTGGCCTCTCCCGTTGCGGAGCACAGGCTCCGGACGCGCAGGCTCAGCGGCCATGGCTCACGGGCCCAGCCGCTCCGCGGCATGTGGGATCTTCCCGGACCGGGGCACGAACCCGTGTCCCCTGCATCGGCAGGCGGACTCTGAACCACTGCGCCACCAGGAAGCCCGCAACAGTTGTTTTCTAAGTTTAAGGTTGATGAACTGAAAGCAGTGAATATTTAAAATAATATCATTGGGCCTATCCATTGTCAATGAGATAAAGTCAGTGTTAGCTTGAATTTTTATTAAAGGGGTCATGGAAGTCCCTTTAATAATAGGTTTAGTGTGGTTAAATCAAAGTAGCATGTTCAAGTTGAATTGTAAAGTCTGGTTATGTATTTATCAAGGCGTGAACTTTAGTGCTGATGGTATAGGAGGTCCCCATCCTACTTCATGAAGTGAGCTACACGTAGTTTGAGACAGTCTTCGAATTTCTAGCATGCCTTTCCTACTGGCATCTTTAGCGTACGTTTCTGCTTTGACTACCCTGTAGGGCTTTTTTTTTTCACAGCAGTAACCTGAGCAATGGAAAGACAATTTATAATGGCTTAAAAGGTCCCAATAGCTGTTACTTTAGTTTTGATTGGAAAAAAAAAGATCTCTGTTCTAATAAATATGAGTTTTAACAATATTAGTAAATCTCTCAATGTGGCCAAATCCTGTTGTGAATCCATCAATAAATGAGGTTAAATTTCATGTCCCAGGCTGTTGGACTATACTCCAAGGAAAACACACAGCCATATATATATCATTCTGAAACCATAATTGCAGATGCTTCTGAGAAGTGTCCCAGTTTTTAAGCCTTGGACACTATACTTGTTATTTAAGGTGTATATTGTTCTTGAATCTCAGTCAGTTTTTCAAAAGTCACCATCAAATCCATCTAAAGGGACTTCAGGTATTTAACACACTATAGTCAAAGCAGAGAAATACTAGGAATTTATTTTTAATGGGCCATAAAGTGTCATCCCAACTTTGAGGTTCACGTTCTCAAAGTTGTGTTTGACCATAGGTTGTTCTTATGTTTGTTCTCTTTTTTTTTTTACTTTAACCTTCATATTTATGTTTTAACTTTGTAGCTAAAGTAAAAATCCCAGGTTTTTAAATCCATTGTTGATAAGAAATGCAGTGTTTCCTGTTTCTAGGATAGACAGATGCAGGTGACTAGATATATTTGTCAACTTAGATTTTAAAGAAAAACTTTAGATTTTTTTCCATGACAGTAGTAATAATTCTAGAATCTCATATCATCCCATCTCTATTTCTCCTCATCCAGCTTCATAAAAGATTAAGCTGAAAATAATCATCTTGAGAAGTAGCACGTAAAGAGTATATTAAAGAATTTCCTTGGAAGATTCTAAACCTATCCTCCAATGAGCTAACGTAAAATAGGATAAATTACTACTCATATTGAGAAGTTTATGTTATGTCCATGAAAAACAGTTTTCCTAAAGAACAACATGATAAGTTAATATTACAGAAGACACCAAACAATACAGAGATACCAAATAATTGTTCTTGTTTGTGTATCCTCCTGGGTAACTGTTTTACGAACCAAATTCGTTTTTCAGTCCAAACAGTATTAAAATATAAGTGGGCTGAGAGTCTAGAGCTGGAATGGAGAGAGCTGACTCTTTTCACTTAGTTGTTGTTTAAGCTGAAAGTCCATGTCAGCTGTGTTCTTTTATCCTGTCTGCCCTCCTTCCCATTAAACCCTTAAATATGGAGGCCAAGACAGTCTCCTGCATTGTGGTAGGAAATGCTACTATGTCCGGGAGGCTCCCACCCACTGTTCCCAATGAAAGGACTTCTCTGTTAGATAAGCTGTCTGGTCTGAAACATGGCTCTTTATTGTTTACAAACTGCTACATTTTCCACCTCAAGCAGATTTTTGCACAGAAAAGAATTGTGCCCGGGCTAAATGGTTTATCTGACATTAACGGTGCAGTGTCAGACTGGGGTCAGGGAAGTCACGCTCAGAGCCAGAGGGCATGGCGCAGTGTGCAAAAAAAAAGGGAGGAAAAGACATTTAAACCACTATGAAATACCTTGCATCTTTACTTTGGAAAAGGATTAAAAAAAATATTTTTAGAGAATTAACTAGGATGCTGCATTACAAATCCCCCCCCCCCCCCGCACTTTATAATTTCTCACATCCCAAATGCCTTCTTGATTGGCTTGAGTATCTCAGGGCTAGATTCAGGGAACAAAGATGCTCATTGATTTTGCCCAAGCTGCTGTTGATTTAAAATGAAACCACTTTTGAAATGAACCATGCTTGGTGCTATGCTGTACCTTTACGAAGAGAAGAGAGATCGTTTTCAAGAAATTAAAGACAACCAATTTACAAATGAAGACAAAGATAAAATAAGACCTATTAGTAGAGCCAATAATTTGAACTCACCGAATATATGGTATATCCTAAACTGCTCTTTGTGTCCGAATCCATATTCTGTGTTGTAATCTTTGTGGAAGTTTTCGTTCTACCAAAAGAAGATATTAGTCTTTACTGTAAGTTTTTGACAACAATATCTACTTTCAGAAATCTTAGTTTTCATGAAAAGTGCATAGGATTTCTTTACATGTCAAAGATTTCATTCTGCTGTGATGTCACATTAGGGTAAAAGCTATAGCATCAGAAATAAATCAGCCACTTTATTAGACTAGATTCTCTGTTGTCAAATCAATCAAGTCTGTGACTGAATTAGGCGTCTGCTACAGAAATAAGTGACACTAATTTTACGGGAAAGAGTTATTAACTGCAGATGACCTATTTTTTTGGTAAACTGTTCACTTAGGTTTTATTTTATTGTGAGGGAAGAAAGAAGTAATGAGCCACTCTCTTCTTTTAGGATTGAATTATTACTATATATTTTGTTCTTTATGGCAGTGCACTATTTTGGAGGAATGATGCAGGCACTGCTAACATTTGCTTATAATTTCTGTTATAGTAACAAAACCCTTTATTACAATTCTGAACTCTGACTTCACATGAATGGTTTTGCATAAATGTTACAGTTTTTGTAATCTAGTACTTACCTCTGGCACCAAAATACAAAAATTTAATTTATTTGTGTATCTCAAACTAATGCAAAATGGTATATAATTTATAAGTAATAGGGTGTCTCCATTAATTTATTCCTTTAGAAATAAGCTTGCATATCTGAATATAATACCTTGTTTGGTATTAGTTTGAATCCCTAAACTAAAAATAAACACGCGAACACAAGTGCACTTGCATGCATGCACACGTACGTGTGCACGTGCACACACACATGCACACCTATTGTGCTAGAAGAATTAATGACATTTGGTTTATAAGGGTGCACTGCTCCTTCCATTGCTGTCTGTAGTTACAGTTGCCATACAGAGTTTTGGAAGTTGATATTGTGTAAATCTTTTAAAGAAAAACATAACTAAAGTAAACAAAAAAAGCAAGCCCTGAAATTTGTTGTTTTAAAGAATAAGTGTGTATGGCTTTCTGTTTTTCTTTTAGTGTGGGGAAGTCTTGAGGAGTTGGGATTTTAGCACTGAGTCATCTAGCTGACTGCCTGCCTTGACCAATTCATATAATTCCCTTTTTAAATTAAAACATTTTTTATTGAGGTATAATTGACATATCACATGATATTAGTTTTAGGTGTACAGCATCATGATTCAATATTTGTATAGCAGACTCTTTTTTTTTTTTTTTTTTTTTTTTTTTTGCGGTACGCGGGCCTCTCACTGTTGTGGCCTCTCCCGTTGCAGAGCACAGGCTCCGGACGCGCAGGCTCAGCGGCCATGGCTCATGGGCCCAGCCGCTCCACGGCATGTGGGATCTTCCCGGACCGGGGCACGAACCCGTGTCCCCTGCATTGGCAGGGTGACTCTCAGCCACTGTGCCACCGGGGAAGCCCTAGCAGACTCTTTTACTTGACACTTCCTGAGTCCTCACTCATTGTTTTCCTTGGGTAGAGACAAGCAAGCCAGTTTGCATTTTTACTTGTTTGAAATTCCCTGCCCTGTTTTGTATCTGGAGAGAACTAATCACTTCTTCCTTGTGTCTCCGTATGATTATTAATGATAATAATGTACACTTGATCTGTTGGAAACTTGTTCACTGCAGTTACTAAACAGTTTGATTAAACCTTTACAGGTGGTCAGTGGGTAGCTTTCAGAATATGCTAATAGGACGGAGGAGCCATGGGTCCCAGCCTTGTGCTTTTAAGAGGATTATATGCTATGGAATAGTTGAAAATCCTGGCAAGAACTATATGCAAAGAGTACGGATTTTTTTTTAAAAAAAGCATTCCTGCTTGTTTGTTTTGTTTGCCAAGCATGAAGCTTTTGCAGGTAATTGTCCAAATATTTTTTTACAATGGGAGACAGTATATTTTCTAGCTACAACTTTTTGATCCAAGGAAGGATCTAAGCATGCATATTCCTTCTATTGTTCCAGAGCCTTAATTGAAAACCAGATTGTTTGAGTGAGCAAGATGCCAGTAAGATTATAGACGTGCATTGGTAACTGAAGGATGTGAAAAGTGATACTTTGGTACGGTTGGGTGCAGCTTAGTTCAACATGAGCGGCTGTGTTTTTACATGTCCCCTTGTGAATGGTTCGGTTTCCTTATTGTGGTATTTGGTTCCTGTCCCACTCGTGGTACTCCAACAGTGCACTAAATAATTTCCTACCATAGACTAACTGATTTCTAAACTAGCTCAGTGGAACATTTTACTGCAGGATTAGATCGTGGTTCAGGCAGAACTGCAGAAAGCTGCTGGCTTATAGGATGACCTTTGAATCTCATCTGGGTTAGCGGTTGATATTTTGATTTGGTTACTGTGGTCATATTGTGACAGCTGCTAGCTCATTATAATTCGCTTCCACTGCTCCGTTTGCCGAGCAGGAATATTTAGGTTTGTATTACTTCAAAGTGTTTATGGCTACCCTGAGTTTAGCCCAGCATAAAGGTGAAGTGTTGTGAGCGCTTTCAAATCCCAGTGGCAGAGGCCAGTGGCACAGTCTTGTAAAACGGCGAATGTGAGTAGATGTTAATGTTAAGGGAGTTTTTCTTTTCACTGTAAAACTGGAAATACCCAGTGAAGAGGCTCTTACTTGGAAAACGGTTTTGAAAACCTTAACACACAAAGGAAAAGAATGACCACAAAGAAACATAGTTTTTTCAAAGCATGGATAAGATTTAACTTGACCTCCTGGTTCTGTATCTTATTTTTTTCCATGCTGGAATGTAAATATTTGAAAATAACAAAACCTGGACAAAAAAGGCTGTTATTTGACTTTGAAGTGTCAGAGGTCAAACAGTATTTTAGTAATTTCATGAAAGTGGAATTGTGAATGTGGATGTCAGCTCTAGAAATTTTAGTTCACTTTTTAATTGTTCTGAAGTTCAGTAGTGATAGCAGGCTGCTTACTAGCTCACTGGTGAGGGATGTCTGTGCATTTTCAATGCCTTTTTTTTAATGACAGTTTTTAGCTTGAGGTTATCTTGATATCATCTGTTAGCTATCGGACTGATAATGTGGTAACAAGCAGTTTCTGAGAGAAGACATGTCTAATAGGGGTTTTATTTCTTGTTAGCTTTGTTTGGGAATTTTGTTATTTTAATGTTAGCTTAAAATGCCTTCCTGAAGTATTAACAAATAAGACTCTTTTAAGTATCATCCCCAATGATCTAATTAATGCTGATTTTGAGTGAAGGCTGGGAGCCAGAGAACTGACTTTTCTACTCTCTTTTGTTACAAATGTCTGTGGGTCTTTAGGTCAGATCTTTTTTATATCTTTAAATTGAGGGGGGAACAAGTCTCTAGATGATTTCTGAGGTAATTTTCTCAACTAATGGTCCATTGATCTTTCAGGTATGCCATTTTCTGCTTATACGGTATTTTATCTTTAGAGATGTTTCAGCGTTCTTTCTAATCCATGCGTCTCTATTTTGTGATACCTTCACGTAACTTTGCTAGTGATGTGTTTTCCAAATGTAATTCTTTAAAGCCTGATTCACATGGATGTTGCTTTTCTACCTCAACTCATTGCAAACTATAGGTAAGGGATTGGATTGATCGGGGGTAAAATAATAACTCACTAAGTTACTGCACGTCACCGGGAGAAAAGTGCTCTGCATGGGCCAGGACTTGGCATAGAGTTGCAGGGCCTCAGTAAATGGCTAGTGGATTGTTTCATTCATGAATAAATTGGGGAAATCAGATATTTGGGTCTAAACCCTAAGTGAAAAGCCCATAAATTAAAGTCAGGCCTACCTTTTACTGTGTCAGGAAGAAAACCCTAAACCAGGGACAGTCATCTAGAAGTTCATTCTGTAGTTCTGTAACCTTGACTCTATGGAATGTCAGGAAACAGACCATATTACAGTGTGATAGATTTCAGTTTTCAGTAAACACACCACAGATTATTTTATTTATAAAAGGAAATAAGTAAAATCAATATTTTTCGGAAGGCCACTGAAAACAGTTGTGTGTCTCCAGTATTCAGATAAGGTAACTTGTTTCCTCTCGTCCAGTCAATAAACATTTCTGTTCCTCTTTCATCAGTCTTGTTTTCTTTCCATTAGGCTGCTTGCTCGATGGTATAGCGTAGCAATGCTGTGATAATCAAACACTTATAGTCAAACTAGGTGGACTAAACCAGGCTTCTTTAAAATTTAGAAGAACTGATACCAGAAAAACGTTACTTGAAAACTATACCTAGCAGAAAAGTGTAGGTCTTCTACATACCAGAGGAAGATTTCTCACATGGAAAGTTATTGACCCTAAGAGAAAATAAATCGTTTTAGAGTCAAGTCAAAGGAAAAAGCAGTTTGTGTCAGGCAGGCATGCTTTTGCTTGGAAAGAATGAAAAATGTGACTAATGGTGGCTTACGCATAGTTTTTCTCATACTCGAAGTCTGGTGGTAGGCTGTGGCTAGATTTGGTTTGCAGTTCATTGAAGTCCAGGCTTGTGTCTCTGTGATTCCTTTGTCCCTTCCCTCATTGTCTAAAGGTGACTGTCACAGCTTCCGGAGTCAAGTTTGGGTTTGATGCAGCAAGAAGCAGGGAAAAGGTGAGTCTGGCCGTATGGTCCCCGCCCCCCTACATCCACGGCCATTCTCCAGCTGCAGAATTTGGAGGGGGTGAGAATGTACACAACTGCTTCTCCAGCCTATGCAATGGAAAGAGATATGAGAGAAGGGAGTTGAGAATGCACATCGGGCTTAGCCAATTTACAGGGTTTATTTAGTTTCTTTTAAGGGAAGAATCTGTAATTTTCAATTTAGCAGCTTTGAAAATAAAGAACAAGGCTCCAGCTTTCATGTGAGAAGCAAAATATAAAAATGGGTCTCGACTCTGGATTCTGGTCAGCAGATTAGAGAGAAAGACAAAGAGGCGTGGAACAGAAAAAGAGTACTGAACGGAAGATGATAGAGAAAGGACCGCGGGAGAGTCGCACGGGTGGGCTGTCCTCATTTCATTGCCAAGGCTGTGCTTTCCTTGTCCTCGTCCCGTGATCAAGGCAACAAGCAGCCAGAGTCAAGGGCTTCATGTCCTTATGATCCAGAACCTTCTCTTCTAGGTCTCCGGCTTGAATTCCTGCCAGGCTGTCCAGAGCTGCCTGGTCGTGCAACCGCCCATGGCTCCAGCCTCCAGCCTTGTCTCCAGTCCCTTCAGTGGCCTCTGGCAGAGCCTAAGGCTGGGGCCCACTGCCACGGTCCACTGCGGCAGCCGCTCCGAGCCGGCCTGGCATCCTGGAGCGGCAAGGTCCCGGGACATGTCACTTTGTAAGTGACAGAGATCGTTCCCCTGGGCCACTGCCAAACAGGCTCCCGGGAACTTCCCTCCAACCACCTGCCATGTCGCCGTGAAGCACTCACACAAGAATGCCCGCTGCCGGGGGCAGAAGAACCTTCTATTTTACTTTAATATGTATATAGTTGTATTGGTTGATCTTTAATGCGGAGGATGAGGTGCAGCCAACAGACATTTCATCTTGGTCAGCGCGCCAGGACTGCATGAAATTGTGGTGAGCGCTGGATCCAACTTCTGGCCAGAAGTTTCCCACCTCTGCTGATCGCAGTCACGGCATGCATCAGGCCCACGAGAACATGGACTGGGGAGGGACTGTCGATCTTTAAAGGAAAGCAGGATGTGGAATAAACAGTGCCGTTTTCCTTTCGTACAAAGTTCTCCTGTTAGGCTTTTCACTGGAAAGGCATTACCTTGAATTTTGCCTAAGCTGGCCACTTAAAATACGCCTGGTATAGCCTTCACCAGTAACGGCCTTCTTGACTGGACCCTTGGGTGGAGGGTCAAACACTTGGCAAACCTCTCACTGCCCCTCAGCCCCAGGGGAAGCAGCAGTAATGTTCAGAGTCTGTTAACCCCACGTCCGTGAAAGTTGTGTGCCTACCTTAAGCGCGCTATTGACCTTCATTTAAAAAATTACCAGCATCGACGTGGCTGCCTGAATCTCTGAAATTACTAGGTTACTAATTGCTCCTGCCTTTTCCTCACCTTGGCTATTCAGACCAAGCCGTACTCTGAACAGTTCAGTAGCCAAATCTGAATGCTGGGGATGCAAGCATAAACCCTTTATGTGTAACTGATGGTACTTAAATGGGCAATACCAAATCGTGGAGAAGAATTTATTGGTGACCATGTCTTCTTCAGAACTTTCAGAGTATTCAGAAATGAGCCTAATATTCAGATTTGGGGAATCCTTAACGCTTGGCTTGACAGGATTAAAGTCATACTTTATATTGTGTGTGTGTGTTTATTTTTCTCATTGCAGAGTTTCCCTTTTCCTTATTTATTGATGGTCTCGCAAATGTTATTTGGAAACTGAGATGCAGTGAGCATAAATATTTTCAATATCTTGGCAGACCGCTTAAGCAGCTGTGGGCAACCTCTGTCAGGCATCCTAGTAACTAGTTGGGGGCAAAACTGACCTATGAAGTAATAGTTTGCTGCATAATCTTTTGGTCATCTCCCACTTTTCCTTTACCCTTGGTTTCCTTATTTCTTTTACTGACCTAACTCATGGAGATGTGGTCTCGGTGGCGGGGGGGGGGGGTAAGAACTCTCTGAAATGTTTTGTTACCTCAAAGATAAAACGGTTCAAAATATATACACTTTTTGTGATTGCATTTTCCATTCATTGCAAAGTCCTGTATACAGCTTGAACGCCAAATTGAAAATAAAACCATAGAAAGCAGGCCTGCTCAGAGTCGTTTAAAGGCTTTTTAATAGTTAATGAGATTTTGCCCCATACCCTCATGAGTTTCATTTAGTTCTGAAATAAAAATTTATGGCTATTCTCTCAGCTGAGCTGATACTAGTCTTAGGGTGGAATTGAGTTCACACCTGCTCTAGCATAAAAAGAAGCCTCTCTGTGACTCCTGGAAAATGTTTGCAGAGTAGAATGAGAGAACTCACTATCCCTACAGTCCTAACCACAGAGTGATGCTCTTTGCAAACACTAAGGAAGCTGCTTCATAAATTGGCTCTAATTTGCTAAGATCGTCCATTTCCAGCCCTCCCTCAGTTACCCACGTTCCTCAAGGTGGGGTATGGTTGCGGAAACGCAGTTGGTTTGCATAGGCAGTGGATCTGCATGAACACTGTAAAGTGTACATATGGGAAAATCTTTGCATTTGCTAGGCCATTTAGCTGTCCAAGACATGGTCCGTTAGTCCGGCAAAGTACAATGGCTTTTCTGAGTACTCTAGTTAAGGGGCAGGATGTGTAAAGCAGTGTACACTTAGGCGGATAATTAATAATTAGTGTAAGCTTGTAAGGCTGTAATATAATATATAAATTGAAGCACCTGTTAAAGTTTTATCAGAGCAGATCACCTTGCCTTTTACTACGAGGGAGTATCCCTCCCTAGAGACAAAGAAAGTGCTCCCGCTGCAGGCAAAAATCTTAATGACCAAGGGAGGGCTGGTTTTTATATCAAGGCGGTTTTCCAAGGTCACTGTGATTAGGAAACGTGTTTCAGCGGTCACGTTTAAATAGCGTTCCTATACAATGCTATTTTGTATGCGTTTGACTGCAGATGACAAAACGCGGTTTAGAAAAAATGTTTGGAAGCGTTCTGATATTTGGAGAGCCCGAGAAGCTCCCCCCTCCCACCTCCACATCATCCCCCTGCCAGACAATGAGGATCGTTCATTTTATAACTTCATAGCAACATTCAGAAGGAGAGCCTTTTCTAGAGGCTAAGTTGGACGGAGTAGAAAAGATAAAATGTAGATCTCATGTGCTGTTTTTTTTTTTTTTTTTTTTCTTGCGGTACGTGGGCCTCTCACTGCTGTGGCCTCTCCCTTTGCGGAGCACAGGCTCCGGATGCGCAGGCTCAGCGGCCATGGCTCACGGGCCCAGCCGCTCCGCGGCATGTGGGATCCTCCCAGACCGGGGCACGAACCCGCGTCCCCTGCATCGGCAGGCGGACTCTCAACCACTGCGCTACCAGGGAAGCCTCATGTGCTGTTTTTGGCTTGGTTGTATCGCGAGTGGTGTTGACACCTCATATCCTAGCTCTCTTGATTTTCAGACAGAGAGCAAGTACTCCCTTATGGCAGGGAGGGAAATGGCAAATCACATATTTGTGAAAGCAAAACAGAATATCTTACTGCTTTACAAGTTTGATTGGCTTCTTGATAAATAAAATGAACGTGTCATCAGCATGTCTGCCATCATATGGTCCTCAGTATATGTATTTTTTTAACCATTCATATAAATTTTAGTTGTCCTAGAAGCCAACCAAACTTCAGCACTCAAATTAGTCTTTGGTTCATTCATTCATTCATCCAGAAAGCACTTGTGGAAAATCTGTGCCATGCAGGCCCCTGTTAGGTACCAGAGAGTGACATGCCACTCTTCTTGCTTTCAGCGTGGCCCACAGTCTATGGAAGGAGTCAGATGGGTAACAAATAATTTTAAGTCAGGACATTAGGGAACTGATCAGTGTGTGCACAGGGTGCTGTTGGATCACATGTCTAGGATACCAACCATCAGTTTCCTTGTAGTAATGGCTGAGATGTTTTGGTGCTCATGGTATACCAGGCATCCACTAATACTTTACACTTACAACCTGGTTTCTTTCTTGGGCATTGTCATTGCCGTTTTACAGGGGCAGGTACCGTTGAGGATCAGAGAGATTAGGTTACCTGCCTGGTGTTGTGCAGTGAGAAGGGGCAGAGCCCAGATCCCAAGCTTTATCTGCTGGACTCCAAAGCCCTTGTTCTCAACCACCCCGCACTGCCTCACTTGTAGAGAGCGTGGCAAGAATTCCCTGAGGTGCAATCGCAGTTAAGTGTGTGTTCAGCTGCAACTAATGGAATACCTGATCAGAGTAACATCATCATCAAACAAACATGGCTTTTTCCATCACTTAAGGGGATGTCTGCAGGTGGGAGTTGCCTGTGTGGATTCAGCAAATTAGTGTTGCCATCTTTGCTTTCCTGCCCTCCTCAGCATGCCGATTTTAATTCTTCATCTTTTTCTCTCATCTTGCATTTCTTGCAAGACGGCTGCTGAACCCCAGACACCATGCCAGAGTTCAGGATAGGAAGTTGGAGAGGCAGAGGTTAGAGTAGCATCCATACCCACTTGTATCTCATTCCATCAGCGGGGAAACTAGCATCCCCAGAAACCCGTGGCCTTGAGCAGGATTTTGTTAACATCTTATTGGTCAGATCTCTACGAGATATTTACCCATAGCTGCAAGGGAAGCGGGGAGAGTGAACTTTTACAGTGTTAGTTGGCACTAGGACTCAAGAGGCAGGCAAGAGAGAAGGGCATTGGAAATGGTTATTGGATGAATCAGTATGCATTTTGTTCTATTAGAAGTGATACTGCATGAGTGGATGGTGCCATTACTGGATGAGTTGCAACTATCCAAGTAAAAAGAAAATTGTCAGTTGAGAGAAAGGCGGAGAGGTGTAGGAGCTAGAGGATGTCACAGGAAGCCCAGAACTGAGGAGGTTCTGTAAGACTGAGACATAGTTCCACAGGGTCCACAGAGGAGGCGGTGACACGGAAGCTGGGTTAGAATCCTCACCTCAAAAAAATGAAGGGGCTTTCTTGAATGGTAGGGGGAGGAAGTTGGATTTTCACCGAAGCATGTAGTGAAAATCCAACTTAAAATCTACTTAAGGGTTGATTTTAAATAGTGGGATAACATGATAGATTTATGGTTTGGGATAGTCACTAGCGACAGTGTGAATAGGAGGCAACACGACGGGCAGGGAGATTACTCAGGAGGTGATTAAAGCAATTCCAAGAGGAAAAGATGAGAGATTGGACCAAATCAGGAACAGTGGGGGTGAAGAGGAGGATATGAATTTGAGTGATATTAAATGGAAGGAAATGGTTGGACTCAGTAACTGATGGATAAAGGAAGAGTCGTCCTTGGCTTTTTGATGTCTGGCTTGGGTGGTGTCATTCACTGAGATGTGGAATACAGGAGGAAAAGCAGGTTATGGGGGATTAAGATGGTAAGTTCAGTTTGGGACACGCTGAATATTTGAGATGTCTGCGAGTGACTTGATTTGTGGTTCTGTCCGGGGATTGCAGATTTGGCATATAGTATTCCGTATTTGCTAGTTGAAGTCATGGGAATGGACAAGTTACCAGAGAGAGAAAAGGGAACCTATTTTCTGATTAATCATTTTGCTTTCTAAAGATCTTAAATTGAAGGAGAAAAAGCCTCCATCTCATCTTTTTCTTCCCCAAAACGTTAGTATCTTTAAGAAAACTGGATAATTCTTGATTTGATCACATAGTCATTTCAGTGGTATATTTAATCACCCATCTCTAACACATTATTTATAAATTCTTTCTTCCTTTCTTCCTCCCTTCCTTTCCTCCTTCCCTTCCTTCCTTCCCTCCCTCCCTTCCCCCTCCTTTTTCCCTTCCGTTCCTCCACTAAGGTAGATTGGAATGAAACTCTTGTCTCAGAACATTAATTTATCCACTATTTGGGAAGACATCATAGATTCTTAAAAGCGAACTAGAACTTAGAGCTCTCCTTGTGTTCTTTCTCTTTTACATCAGCTTCCCTCCCAATATGGGAATCCTTCTAGATGACGCCCTAGCAAAGTTGTTGGCACACATGACACTCTGACCAATGTATAAGTGAATGGATCCCAGCAGGCATTCCTTCCTCTGCCTGGGCACTCACTGCATTGGGGAAGCCACTCCTGACAAGGCAGTTTGTTGCATTGTGACAGCTCTGACTTTCAGAATGTTCTCGGGTCTGCAGCTGTCAGCTCGGGACACTAAGTTTCTCCTCCAGAGCTACCTGGGATTGTGTCTTTTCTCTCTGCACGTGTTTCCCAGGATGATAATTCTTGCTTCCTTCCGAAGTGTTGTTGGAAAACATGTAACATCTCACAGAGCATGGTTTAACCATGCCTTGTATTCCTGATCACTTGTCCTCTGCGTGTGTTCTAGTTGGTCTCTTTCCCTCTCCCAACTGGTGAATCCAGGACTTAGCTCAGTATTCCTGGTCTGGGTTAATCAGTAGTGAGTCTGCTTTCATTTTTAGTATTAATGCAGGCTAAGGTTTCACTTACCCGTGCTTTGGCATTGACTGAAAATTGAGCTCCCAGTCCACTGAAATTATTGTTTTTAATATCCACTGCTTTCTAATCAGGTCTTCCACTTCCTTATGTAAAATGGGACTTTGTATTAATCCTCACTTATTAGATTTCTTCTTGTTGGTTTTGGTCTGCAAATGTGCCCTCTGTCCGTCCTTTGTTGATCCAAGAAGCTGTATTGTGTGATACTTAAGCAGTGTGCACTCTTGGGCTTAATCCTGACTCTACCCTTCCCACAAAGTTTCCTCACTTCTATGTTGAGGATGATTAATGGAGCCATTTCTGTAATTGTGGGTCCTTGTCTTCACGGTCAGTATTCTGCCCTCTGGAGAGGAAGCTTAAAACAAATAGTTCTTCTGTGACCAGCGGAAGAAGCAAATGCGGTTCTTTAGTTGTGTGATCAACCAAATTTACCAGGTGATAAATAGGATGTAAAGTAGCAACTAACTGATAATTATTAACTGGCTACTTTGTTGGACCTTATGAGCAAAGAACTCAAACAAGCAACGACAAAAATCTCAAGATTACCTGGACAAAAGTCCTAGGTGTCTCTTCACCTACATCTAGTATTAAGACAGAAAATTACAAGATGATCCAAATGCTGATTATAGGAGCTGAAGGTTAAATGAATATTTGGGTTAATTCTGAAGGTATTGAGAGGTAATCGTTTCCTTTATGGGGAGTTTTCCAGAGGATGCCTTTAAGACTATGAAAATTAGACTCATGACCACTTTTCAGGAACACAGTTCTTGTGACAAACAAGATTCCTGGAGAGCCATGTGTGAGCTCCCAGGGAGTTTAAGAACAGGGTCCTAACTGCAGGGTAATAACCTGATGGCTTGGCCTGCGCAGAGAGAGGGAACAGATTAGCAGCCATCAACTTGTTTTGTAAACGAGCAATGGTACCTCATACAAGGACTAGATTGACCTGAACCAAAGTTAGGTCAGCCTGACTTGATTTCATAATAAATGTCATAATGGTGACAAGTCTTCAGGGACATTAGTACACTGTTTGCAATTGTGGACGTTTTTGTGGACGAACCATCCTTTGACTTCCTCCGATCATGTCCGTGAGAAGTACCAATGCTTCATTAACAAAAGCCAAGCCATCTGGGTTCACCACACCAGTGTGTAGGACTTCTGCCCTACAGCTTCAAGCCCCCGAAGTCCTTCCGTGTACCTGGCTTCTGTTCTGGTCACTTCCTTGTGTGTGGATTTTGATCTGGTGCCATTGGAAGCCCGCCATTTCGAGAGTGAAACTTTGAGATTTTATTGTGTCTGATTACTTGTAAGACCGGAGAGCTTCTTTCGTTAGCTAGGAAACATTCAGATTTTCTCTGAAGCTGTCAAAGCCACCATGACCTCCTATCCTACGTGGTGTTTTTGCTTTAGCAGCCATTGCCGATGCTGTGTCTCAAAAGAGGCGAGACTTGGGGCTGTGGATTCTCAGAAGCTGACGGGGCTGTAGAACTTATTCAGCTACTACCCTTTTCTAAACCAAAGTAAGGTGATATTTTTCGCTTTCATAGACAGACAAATTAAGGTCTTTAAAATAATACCTACTTCCCCTTTCCTTTCTTCTTCAGATAATCCGCAGCAAAATCTTATTAGTTTCCTGTACAACTGCCTTGTTTTAAAAATCAAATTGAAGACCAACTTGATTCTGCCTGCAGAGCAAAGCTCTCTGCCTTCTTAGGAAATCTGGATGGTTAAATTGGAAGCATGTTCTGCACATGGTTCAGCAGTTAGTAGCCTGGAAAATGACCCAATAGCCAAGATACAGGTTTTTGTTTTTTTTTAAATTTTCATTGTAAGTGCTTGCTTAAAGTTTAAGCCTGTAATTGACTAGTTTGCTCATTGTCCATTCTTTTCAGGCTATTATAGTTTTTGTAAATACATTGCCTGCTAAGTTGTGTCAGTGGAGGAACATTAGTGCTATAAGAAAATCCAGTTAAATGGGGTGCTTAAAAGCATTACCACTTAGGCTGGATTGGCATGATTTCTTAGTGATCCTAGGAAAGTCCCTTTCTATTTGTGCAAATTTCTACTTATTTAAAATGGGTATGACTATATATATTTTTAACTAAAGAGCAGCACATAAGTTCAAACTGTGTTGTGGCCTGCTGCAGAGTTTCTACTGATGGTGGCTACATTACTCAGTATCGTTATTTGGCTCCCTTAATATGTTCCACGTTGGAGGGGCAGAATCCTATTTTGCAGTTTTATCATATTTATCAGCTGGTATCCATCAGGTAGCTCAGGCTGTTTTACTTCGTAAAGTTTATATTTCAGAAATGCTTTTTAATGCCTATATCACATGCGGTTTATGCCATTTAGATGGGTATGCTAAGCAAAACAAGGGACTTCCTGGTAGTCATTCTTTCATTTTTTAGTTTAGAAGAAACGAACATCACTTGAAATTACAGGTACAAGCTAATACTGGCTGATAATTAAAGGTTATACAAATTGCAATGGAAAAGGAGTTAAATTGTGCCTGTCAGGTGGTGAGGACCACTAGAATATGGACATGATGGAAAATAATGAGGAGATAAATGTGATTTATCTGTGTATACTATAGAAAGAAAAATTATGGCGGGGAATGTACTGAATGTAGCTTAAGCTACATAAATTATCATTATGTACAAGTGGAAACTTACATGAAACTCCTCTTGATTAAGTTTTATGCGAAACAAAGGGTGTGATTGGAAGTATAGAATTGGAGAGTATTTTCAGAATATGATGATAATCCAGCTAGAGGCTTCAGCAAGTCTGGTCAAACTAGAGAAGGGAAAGAAGAAGCAGGGAAGCTTGATTTGGTGTTATGCAAATTTATGACACATGTAGGAGTTTGGACCTAATGGATTGTTGCACTAGATTTGGTCATCAAATGATGCTTTTCATAGCAAATATTATCTGAGCCATTGATTTAAACTCTGAAAAATGCAGGAGATGTGTAGGCAGAACTGCAACCTTTCTGTCTCTTGAAACAAAATTTAACAGTCAGCCTTGAACTTTAGACGCTATAAAGCAGAATGAGAAAAAGGAGGGGGTAAGTAGTGAAAGAATAAAAGTGGGAAAAGGCATGCGTATTCAGAGATATAATTCAGCAAGTAGATGCCCCAAAGTTAATGCTGCTTATAAACACGCTACAAGAATATTCCAGTTATCAGGCTAACAGGATTAGAAACTAAAGAGCACAAAGCAATTATTTATTAAGAAAGAGGCACAGTTGGCATCGAGTGTTATAGAGGAGGAGACTGGTGTGATTACAGGAAGATGTTAAGAATATAAAAAAATATCTCCAAATTAAGAGTGAAAAAAAGGAAGAGAGATTACCTATGAGATGATGATAAATAATAATGAGTTATTTCTGAGAGCACCTACAGAACAGGAGATCTGAAAAGTGGTTCGTCAAGGCTCAAAGAGATAAAAAGGGTAATTTATTGACAGGCAGTGGAGACACTGCTAAAAAATAAATGAATTTTTCACCTCAGTGTTCACAAAGGAGGATGGGGGACAGATGCCAGAAACAGACATAAATTTCCCAGGGGAGAAAGAAGAAATACAAAAGAAAGCAGAATCATGCCAGAACAGGTGATCAAGGGGTGAGAAGAAAAACTAATAAAACCCCAAAAGCTTAGCAGTAGTCACCCGAAAATCTAGAAAAAGTTAAAAGGATGGAGAAGAAGCTGGGGAGAGAAAAGACAATTAACTGCGTTTCTTAGAATGGTTGAAGATAATTTTGTGGATTTGTTTTACGTAGTTAATACATTAGACTAGCCTTTTTGAAATTTACCCTTCAAGGAAATAAGCTAGTTGACTTTAAAATTTTTAAGTGATCTGTGAATAACCAAGACATCATTTTTGTCCCTTTAAGTCCTCAGTTTTTTTTAAGAGTTACCCCGGTATGCCCAGTCGTTTAATGTTTAAGTATTTGTTAAGTATTTATTGAATTTTATTATTGCTTCCAGGGTATTCAGTGAGCCATTGATTTGGCCAGTGTTTGTTGGATATTCCTTAGTGCCAGGCAGTGAGCTAGATCCTGGAACACAGCACCGAAAAAGACAGACATGCTCTTAGGGTCTTTGAAGTTACTGCATCCTCACTTCTATAAGCCACCCTACCTCATGCCAGGTAAAGAAAGGTCATTGCTTTCACTCTTCTATCATTCCCCATCTTTCTTTTGACTGGCTTCTTGGTGGAGAGTGTCTGGAGAAGGGTAGCCTCTATTTTTGCTGGTCTGTTTACTGTGCTGGGCTGTTCCCAGTGTGGGTTTTCGCTTCCTTTTCTAGATCTTAGCTGTGGAACTTTTCCCAAGCTCACTCATCTCCCCAGTGCTCCAAACCGAACTCCTTGCTTTGCCTTCCTACTGGCTGCCCATGTATGAATGACCTCCTCTGTTGTTTGGGGGTTCACAGAGTACTTGCCTTGGGCAGGTGAAAGGGTGTACTTTTTCCCTTTCTCCGTTTTTCCCCTGCTCCTGCATTTCAACCCTATGGTATACACGCTTCCCATCCCAGGCTGACGGTCTTCCCTTTGGACTACCTCTTTCCCCTGCTCTTTGCCTCCATAAGCTAAGACTTTCCCATTTTCCTTCCCAGAATTCATCTTTCTTTGCTTTGTGTTCAGATCACTGAAGACACTCATTAATGCAAATACTGTTGTGAGGAGGGCTTCACTGTGGTCATTTCTTCCCACCTTTTGATACATTGCTTTAGCGGCTACCTAAGAATGGGATAGGAGAGATGTTTCAGGGACATTATTTCTGAGCATGTGGGAGAGGGACAAAGAAACTTTTTCATCTACTGCACAGTTTTGTCCTACAGGACCTTGTTCCCCTGGCCAAACTTCTTCTAAAAGTAATCTCCAGGGCTTCCCTGGTGGCGCACTGGTTGAGAGTCTGCCTGCTGATGCGGGGGACACGGGTTCGTGCCCCGGTCCGGGAAGATCCCACACGCCGCGGAGCGGCTGGGCCCGTGAGCCATGGCCGCTGAGCCTGCGCGTCCAGAGCCTGTGCTCCGCAACGGGAGAGGCCACAGCAGTGAGAGGCCCGCATACCGCCAAAAAAAAAGTAATCTCCAGTGCCACCTTTACGACCAGAACTGTAGGTGGTGGTCTTTGGTTGCAACAGCGCCTCTATGAGTTCTTGATTCTCACGTGTAATTTAGGTGTCTCTAGAAGCTGGTATATTTGAGTTCATCCCTAGATGGATCCACTTAGCTACATCACTGTTTCTTTTGTTGTATTTTCCTCTTTTATGTAGAGCCAGTTCAGGTTAATTGGTTATTTCCCCGGGATTAGCTCATTTGTTGGGGATGTTAGCATCGGGTGAGTCTGCTGTCTTATTGCGGGGGAGACTGATATGCATGAGACAACTGTGTATATAGCAATGCCAACCCCCCCTGCCCCCCCGCAAGTACTGTGTTACTAATGAGAGAGTAGAGGCAAGAGCTGGGCAGAGAATGCCAGAAATGAGCTTTGGCACCTCTTGCTCTATATTTACTTTGAATGTTATTTTATCCCACTATTTCTTAATGTCCTTATATATCGGATACAAAAGAATATCTGATGAATGGCTGACGCCCATGGCCTCTGAACTCCATAAGGAAATAGGCCCACATCTTGTAGATCTTCACCCTTGCTATACGTCTGAGCTACCTCTGGGCCAGTCACATAATACAGATGCCTGGGCTGCTTCTACAGACATTCTATATTTGGAAGTCTGGGCTGGGATCCAAGCATCTAACTTAAACGTGCATTTGATCACTCTGATGTCCTGCCAGGTTGAGGAATCTCTGACCTACACATCTCTTCAAAGAACTGTCATTTTCGTTTTCAAAACCGTTCACTTTCCTTGAACTGAGTACTTATTTTTAAATCCTTCTATTTCTTTTTCACTCAGTAAAAGTGAGTCATCACCTACTTAGCACCTAACTGTTTACCATCAAGATATTTTTATGCCCTAAATTAATAACTTTTTTAGGTCAAAGAAGATGGTTACTTTTTGATGTGTTAAAATTTTGCATATTTCCGAAAGGGCTGAAATGATCTCTATTTTTCATTTGTCCATCAAATCGATAGGCTTACTTTGAGGGCCCTAAAGGTTTGCCTCTGTAATAATGATGTAAATGGCAGACATTCATTTTGTAGATTCACAATTAAACATTCTGTATATGCAGTGGCAATGATTTTCCTTGCAGGAAAAATGTTAACAGATTTTTACTAATTTAGAGGAAAGACAAGCCAAATTAGAAGAAAGTCGGCACTATAAATATTTCAAAAAGAATATCCATTTTTTATTTTTTATAATATACAGCTAAGACTAAGTGACACTGAAGAAGGAAGCTTTGCCTTATGCAGAACAATTAGGGAAATAGCTAAGAATGTGGTGAAATTAGCCTCAAAATTGGAGTATGTTCTTCTCAAGTACTTGGGTGATTTTGTTATACGTTGTAATATTATCTCTGCCATCTTGTATGACTTATCATACACAATATTTTTTTAAGGCTACCTGTTCAGTAAAAGAAATAAGCCCATGTTGCTGTAGTTTGATTTTATGAGTTACTGTTATTGTTTTTTTTTTCCCCCCAGAATCTGTGAAATGGTGCAGTGGATAACTAGGATATTTTGTTATCTGTTCTATCCATTCTGGAATGATACAGCTGTTTTTGTCTGATTTGAGTTTTTCTTTTTTTAAGTATTTATTTATTTTTGGCTGTGTTGGGTCTTAGTTGTGGCACGCAGGATCTTTCTTTGTTGCAGCACACGGGCTTCTCTCTAGTTGTGGCGCACGGGCTCAGTAGTTGTGGCGCATGGGCTCAGTAATTGTGGCGCACGGGCTTAGTTGCCCCACGACATGTGGGATCTTAGTTCCCTGATGGGATTGAACCCGCGTCCCCTGCATTGGCAGGCATATTCTTAACCACTGGACCACCACGGAAGTCCCCTGATTTGGGTTTTTCTTAACACATATAATGCCTTGATCACATTATGGAAGACCTGACCCCTGGCTGCTCAGAGCCATAGACTCGTAGCCTGTCCTATGAGGCTCTCCCAGCTAACCTGTTGGCCCACTGTCGTAGACAGACTTTTGTGCTTCTGTTGAATTCTGTGTATTTCACTTAATAAAATTAAAGTGCAGGGAGAAAACCAGTTAAAGACATCTGTGTTTTGTAATGTGTGGCTTAAAGAAAATGTATGGAATTTAGGTATTGGTTTTTGCATGTATCATAGTATATATTCCCTTTTACCATCAGAATGATTAATACCTATTTTATTTAGAATTTTTGGCAAGTTGAAAATATAACCTTTAGAGAGAATTCAAGTTCTTATATTTGAATGAATAAAGTAGTTAAGTCATTAATCATGTGAAATTATTTCTCAGGGTATTAATAATCATCACTTTACCCGTGAACTTCTTTTCTAATCATAGAATTTTGATTGGTGAAGTTTTATTTGGAGGTATATCCCACTGTTAACAGGCCCAAAATACCTATGGAAAGAGTCAACAAATGTATTGATTGATTGGATTTTAAATTACATTGTTTGTAAGTTTATTTGACTTGTATCATATGTACTGATTTGTATATAACAGTTGCTCTGGATAGAGATGTGCTTCTACGGGTCTTTCATATTATTAGTGTTCAGTCTTTAATTCATTCATTAATTCATTCATCACATATTTATCGAGCATGAGCTTTGTGCCAAATACTTGGTGTGTGTTGGGGCTGGAGATATACCCTTGAATACCGCATACTTGGAGTTACTTTCTGTCTAGTGGGAAACACAGGAGATAAACAGGCCAAGAGATATACAGGGTCCTATGGGAGTTCCTAAAAGGGAGGGACAGACCCCAGAGGAAGCAGACGTCTAAGTTCACCTATGAAGGTCAGGAGGAGACATTAGGGCAAATGGAACTGGTGTGGGAACAAGATGAGGCTTGTTGGAGGCCTAGGGAGTGACACCTGCAGAAGGTTAGAAGGGAGAGGGTTGGGCATCTCTTTTGCAAGCACTGAAGAGGGAGGGTGTGAGGAAAAGGTTCTCTGTGTTCAGCTTCTGAAGGAACCTTACAAGCTGTGTTCAGCATGTGTCATTCATTCAGCAAATATGTGCCAGGCACTTGCGATACATCTGGAAACAAAGGAGAAAACTACCCCCTGCCCTTGTGGAGTTTTTATTCAAGTGGAGAGGGACAAAGGCTAGATGCATAGCTAGTGGTTTTGAAAATGGACCAGAAGCCGGTGCAGCCCAAATGGTCACAGTCTCAGCATTTGCCAGTGTCATCGAGCCCAATCAAAGGCTATTTGATAACAATAACCTTGCAGTCATTTCCAGCTGTGGCCTGGTGACTGCAGATAGATGTACTGTTAACTCAGTATACTTACAGGGAAAGTTGGAAGTTACCTGTAGTTTATATTTATGATCCCTCACCTCTTGCCAGGTATTGGGCTAAGCAAAGAGCATACCATGCTTGAGGGCAAGTCCTGAAGTTCACTGCAATTGGTATTTCTAGTTGATCAGATAGATATTCCTGAAGAGTACAGGGCTTTTCTGTAATGTCAGATGAGGGTATTGGAGGGGTGATCAGAACACATTACCAGAACCAGGATTCTTCCTTGGAGCATATGATAATATCGCTACATAGAAAAATTGATTTTTTTTTTCTTACTCTGAAAACAAACAAAAATTCTACATAGTGATTGAAACTAGACATTTGCTAATCACTCAAAGTTAATTATTAAAAATAAGTAAGTTTCAGGGACTTCCCTGGTGGTGCAGTGGTTAAGAATCCGCCTGCCAACGCAGGGTGCACGGGTTTGATCCCTGGTCCGGGAAGATCCCACATGCCGCGGAGCAACTAAGCCCGTGCGCCACAACTACTGAGCATGTGCTCTAGAGCCCACGAGCCACAACTACTGAGCATGTGCTCTAGAGCCTGTGTGCCACAACTACTGAAGCCCGGGCGCCTAGAGCCCGCACTCCGCAACAAGAGAAGCCACCGCAGTAATAAGCCCGTGCACCGCAACGAAGAGTAGCCCCCACTCGCTGCAACCAGAGAATGCCCGTGCACAGCAACGAAGACCCGTGCAGCCAAAAAAAATATTAAATAAGTAACTAAATTTATTTTAAAAAAATAATAATCCCTTTAAAAAAATAAGTAAGTTTTATTACGATTAACACTATTTTGGTGAAATTAACAAAGAGCCGAAAGGATATCGGAAGTCAGTGTGTAAAAGGAGAAATACAGTTAAGCCGAGTGAATGAGGAAAGATGTGTTTGAATTTGCTGTACAGTTGCAAGCACATTGAATGAAACCATTTGATGCGTGAGAGGTATTTGAAAGAAATTAGTGTAGTCTGGCAATCCGAGCCCGTTTTGTTTTATTTCCTTTAGAATAAAAGTTGTAAGTGGGTAGGAATTATGCCTTTAAATGTTAGCCTATAAAGGACTGGAAAACTACTCAAGGGTAACAGCTGAAGAGGAAATGGCTCTGTCAGCGTCATGCACATGGGTGATTGGGCACATAAGGGACACAAGCAGAGCGAAAGGTGCAGAGGGAAGAGGTCATGAAACGAGGAGGCTTGTTTGGAACTAAAATACAATAGCAAAAGCAAAAAAAAGCCTTGGGAACCACCGAGGTGATATATTTTTCTTCTTAACATAACACAGATACGTGCAGTTGAAAATGTGTGGTGCTTCTTGTATAGATGTTGCTGTCATCAGCAGCACACACAGTTGGATATATTTGGAGAAACGTTTAATCTCATGGTTCTCCGGTCTTTGTCCATGCCACCAAAGGCATTCAAAACAGTCCAGATTTAGGTCCAGTCTTTGTATCTGTTGTACAAATATACAGCTTCCTTGACACATAAGAGCAAATTAAATGCATGCTCCATCAGCACTAAATTCTAAATAATGACCGTGACCTTTGTCCAACAATGTCCATAATGCTTATTTGCTAATGTCCATAAACGTTCATCAATATCCTAATGTGGTAACAATAGCCACTCGATACTTTGCTCTTACTCTGTGTCAAACACTGTGCTGTTGTTTGCAGATTTTATCTTACAGCGTCCGTTTGTGAACAGTATGTATTGTCAGTTTACGAATGAGGAAAGTGAAGGACAGTGAGGTTAAAATCCCCCAGATGGAGGGCACACTCCTAGTTGGTTAGTGATATGATTGTGATTTGCACGTGGTCCTGCCAGGCTCTGAAGCATGTATTCTAACCAGCAGACCCAACTGCTTCCCTGGACAGTGCAGGTAGATGTGACAGGTCAAAAGTATTCCAAGTAAATGTAAGATACAGAAAACCAGGGTTTAAGGACCACACTAATGACTGCTGTACCTTTTTTTTTTTTTTTTTAACATTTTAGCACAATGTTAAACCATAATGATAAAGAAAAGAACCTCACAAGAAGAATGATCCAGGGTTGCAAAAGTCAAGGGAAAATGTCACCATCATTATTTTTTAATAAGGGATGAGTGAAGCTGATGGGCACAGGACCTGTTGCTTTATGAATAGGAATGCCTGCCTCTGGTAAGGACCTGGATTTGCCAAGTGCACGGCTGGCCTGGAATTAGACTCCCCTGTGGCATTCAGGCCAGCTTTTACACCCAAGTAGTTTACGATCTGTGACAATTTTCAGCAAAATAGTATGCAAGCACTTAGGAACAATTTAGAGAACCAGAATCCAAGCAGAATCCGAGTAACGAATGTTCTCAGTGGGGAGGCCTGAGGGAATAGTTGTAGAGTCCTAGAAGTTTTGGAGAGCTATCAGACTTAGAAATGAGTTGTTTGATCTGAGGTAGTTGATCTTAGAATATCTGCCGCTCATCTTTAACTGGCTGCTGCTTCTCCTCCCGTCTTAGGAGAAAACGTGACCCTTCTTCATTCTCTTGATAACCCTCAGCATTTGCATCGTTCAGCTTATTTAAACGTGCTAGTCCTGGAATCTTTTTCCAGAGATCTTCCCTGTTCCATCTTCTTTCATCTTCTCTTCCCTTCCTGACGACTCTTCCTTCTGCGGATAAAAGTGCAAATGGATCTTTTCGTTCTCTGGCAGCGGTTGTCAGAGTGTGGTTCATAGACCACACATGCCAAGTCTCTTGGGGTCAAGTTCACACTGGGACACACTTCAGGTCTACGAATCAGCACCTCAGTCGGGTGTAGTTGAAGAGCTTTCCTGAAACTATCTAGGTAGGTAGGTTGACATCGAAGGTAGCACAGCCCCAAATTCCTTGTTTTTTCCCTAGCCTATTCTTTCTGCCTTTTGAAACCCACCTCCTTCAACGTGCACAATGTCAAAATCTGTGAACTCTGTCTCTGCTTTTCTCAGTGATTTTTTCCTTTGTGAGCTGTTTTCCTCTTTTATCTTTATAGATATAGGCATGGGAAGAGCTTAGAACTTGGGGTTAGAGTGGGCTTTGCTTTCCAGCTTCATGGCTTAGTGCCTGTGTGATACAGGACCACTCATTTCTCTCTGGTAGGATGTCTGTCTTGGAGGTTGGCATGGCTAGCAAGTGGCATTTTTGATTTGGAAGCCCAAAAGTAGTTGTTTTTGCTCTGAGTCTGCCTCTCCCAGTGCCCTGGTGGAGGATTTGGGAATTACACCCTTTGCCGGGTTTACGGCTGCTTGTGAGAGAGCCACAAGATGAACTGCCTGCCCCACACACCCACGGTCCTTTCCTGCAACAAATCATGGGCGGTTTGGCATGGCAAGTCCTGGAAGAGAGAAATCCCCTCTAGTGAGCCAGAAAATGCAATAGGATCTGTCTGAGATGGCTAGAGATAGGTGTGTGATCCACTTTACCCCCTGCCAGAAGAAGATTCTTTCCTTGACAGCTGCAGAGATCAAAGGTCTAAAACCATGGATACAGGGAGATGAATGGTATAATATTAATATTATGTGAATTATATAGCTTGTAACATTTAAGGTCAACATGTCTAATTTCCTCTGTCTGGGAACCCCCAGCAGCCATGCGTAGAGAGGAATTCCAATCACAGGAGTCTTCAACTCCAAGGAGACAGGTAGCCATTACCTGCCTGTGAGCAGCTGTGCCATCCAGGCTTTAATAGTCTGTGATGGATCATGTCAACAAACAGGGGAATCTGCAGGCTTGGGGAGTGGGGGACTAAATCCCTGGACTGAGGAAGACTTACTGATGAGCCAGCCTGGTTAATGGGTTTTTCAAGAATCATCCTGGAAGAGAGGGACCACACCTCTTGAGTGAGAGCAATATGAGGGTCTAGTATGTCGCCTGTTACTAAGAAAGGGTCCATGTTTTGTCCTAAGCCAGGGTATGAAGTATAGTCATTCATGTTGTGCAGAAATGTCACAGGACTTGCAGCTTTGGGACTTTCAAAGGAAGGGGTGGGAAGATTCCATGAGATGTGTGGTGCTGGTGTGGTGTGTGGTCCAGGGCTTGGGTCAGAGAGCTTCAGCCCCCATGGGAGGTTGTTTCATTTGGGACAACCCTGCCAAGGATTCATTTCATTATATGCTTTCTGTGGGCCTTTCATGGTTCTTCTTTTCTTATTTTGACCATGAATACATTTACTGATTTTTAAAATCTCCACCACTGTAGCTTTTCATTGATAAAATGTTTACTATCCTTATTTTTAATTTTTCTTATTTTTTTGCGGTACGCGAGCCTCTCACTGTTGTGGCCTCTCCCGTTGCGGAGCACAGGCTCTGGACGCGCAGGCTCAGCGGCCATGGCTCACGGGCCCAGCCGCTCCGCGGCATGTGGGATCTTCCCAGACTGGGGCACAAACCCGTGTCCCCTGCATCGGCAGGCGGACTCTCAACCACTGCGCCACCAGGGAAGCCCTATCCTTACGTTTTATAGTTCTTTTTAAAATTAGCTTTTAACTATTTTCCATGACTGTTTCTTTTCTATATGTTTTCTACTTT
Source organism: Stenella coeruleoalba (assembly GCF_951394435.1). Taxonomy (NCBI): domain Eukaryota; kingdom Metazoa; phylum Chordata; class Mammalia; order Artiodactyla; family Delphinidae; genus Stenella; species Stenella coeruleoalba. The sequence continues at coordinate 19,084,463 of NC_137160.1, forward strand.
TATACTGTCTGTTTTTATCTGATTAAGGTGTTGCTCTATACTTTCCCTTCTTCGCCTGGGTAGACTTCTCATTGATTTACCAAAATAGCTCTCCACTATGAAGCAGAAGGCTCACAGGGTATAATCTTCTAGGTTATAAGGCTCAGACTAAGAGAACAAGTTTGTTTCTTGACACCAAACATTATTCATCCTCTTAATTTCGAGCCTTATAGCTTGAAATCCATGGTCTGTGATGAAATGGAAGCCATTTCTCTGAGCCTTACTACTCTATCTTAAAAATGAAGATGATGAGCTCTACCTCAGAGCCTTGTAATGAAGATTAAATGAGATATATACATCTAGCACAGGAGCTAGAAATACGAGATGCTTAATAAATGTAATTTCATTTCTTTTTCAATTTCTGTAAAACTCCAGGGAACATTAGTAAATGTCTAGGTATAAAAAGAAGATGATGATGAGTTTGGTGTTAAGTTTGAGGTACTTTTAAGCCATTCAAGTGAAGATATCAAGTAGGCAGTTGGAGTTATGGGTATAAAGCTCAGAAAAGTCTGAGCAAAAGGTCTTCAGCTGAAGGGGTCTTCAACATACAGAGGCAAGTTGAAGATAGAAGGTTGCGTATGGAGTCTCAAGTGACAAGGAAACCTAGGGCCTCACAATTGAAGGATTGTCAACACTTAAAGTCTTTTGGGTGAGAATAAAATAGAACCCCCAGGAGTAGGAGAAAAGGGAAATGTGTTGTCGTGGAAGCCGTGTCACGCGTGTTTTTTTAAATTAATTAATTAATTTATTTTTGGCTGTGTTGGATCTTCGTTGCTGCGTGCGGGCTTTCTCTAGTTGTGGTGAGCGGGGGCTACTCTTACTTGCAGTGCGCGGGCTTCTCATTGCTGGTGTTTCTCCTGTTGTGGAGCACGGGTTCTAGGCGTGTGGGCTTCAGTAGTTGTGGCACGCGGGCTTCAGTAGTTGTGGCTCACAGGCTCTGGAGCACAGGTTTAGTAGTTGTGGCACATGGGCTTAGGTGCTCCGTGCCATGTGGGATCTTCCCAGACCAGGACTTGAACCCGTGTCCCCTGTATTGGCAGGGGCATTCTCAACCACTGCGCCACCAGGGAAGTCCCTGCATGTTTTTAAGGAGGGGATAAGAGTGTCTTTCTGACCACCAAGGAAGATGAGAACTGAACATTGTCTATTGGCTTTAACTTCTTAGTGGTCATGGTTGACAGTTCCCAAGGGTTTTCTTGGACGAATCATGGGGTCGGAAGGCTCCACTCCCTACTCCCACAGAACTGAGATATCTTTCCTCTGACCTGGCCAAATATTCAACTTTTATACTTCTAATGTGATTTTTTCTTTATGGTTTGTAATGATAGTTGTTTGTACTTAGCCTCGTTTCCATAATAAATTATCAGTTTCCTGAAAGCAGAGGTCATGCAAAGTACCATATAAATCACACCTAGTAAGTATTTAACAGTTCAGCTTCAGAATCGTGGGTTCTCCCAGAACAAGGCATGTTTCTTTGTCTGTTCATCCGTCCATCCATCCATCCGTTCACTGAAGAGTGCTTTATTTACCAACTCCATACCACGTGCCAGGCACTATTTTAGGCTATGTGAATATAGTGGTGAACAGAAGATATTCCTTTTCTGCATGAAACTTACATTGTGGTGGAGACATGATAAAGAATAAATACATATTCCGAGTGCCTTTAATGTCTTGTTTCTCACAACAACCACATGGCATAGATATTATACTCGTTGTTTTTTTTTTTTGATGAGAAAATGGAGGCACAGAAATATTCAGTAACTTGCCAGGGTCATCAGTTCATTAGAGGTGGATCTGGGATTCAAACTCAGGCATTTTGACTCCCAAATCCAGGCTGTTAATCACCCCACTGCACTGCAAAATGTTTGGCATAGAGTAAACTATTATTATTGTTATTAATACTAATGTTATTAATAGCAATTATTCCTCAGCATAGGGATCTTTTATCCCAATTCAGATAAGGAAACAGATCCCACCAAATTATTGGCAAAACTGAATTCAGAAGCCACATTTCCATGTTCCCAATCCAATGTTTTTCCCTCATACAGTACCTCTCCTTTAAGGGAGGGAGTCTGGAGGGGTGAAGAGGTAGAAGAAGGGTGGAAGGATGAAGGAATGGGCAAAGAGAAAGAAGGATGTGTGGAAGAGATGTAGGAAGGAATTAAACCTGTTTGATTTGGGATTTTTGACGCTAACAAACTATGTCTACTTTTTCAGGTTTTTTCCCTATATTCTCAAGAGGGAATATCCTTAAAATAAGAATATTTCCATGCAAAGTAATCACATTCCATTTCATAGACTAGCAAAAGATTTCAGGAGCTAGGAGACCCTAGCTAGTTAAAAGTAAAAGACTATATTTTGGAAAGGACATTATTACTGGCATTTCTATTGTGAAGGCATTGGTTGGAAGATACAGTAGAAGTTTTGTTTACCAACAGCCAAGTCTTTGAGGAGTGTATGTACGTGTGTGTGTGTGTGTGTGTGCGCACGTGTGCACAATGTATATAGGAGTACGTACTTATTTTATAAAATCCTGGTAATGTTGAGTTTACTTTGTGTATATGTTTTGGGGGAGAGGATGCTGAAACATTTCTCGGGGATGGGAAAGTTTTTGTACTTATATGCATGGCCGCTCTAATATCAGGCACCATATTTAAGCATCACAAATATACACTAAGCAAGGGACAGATGCACAAGGAATTTAAGCAGAGTTTTCTAAATGGCAAATAATTAGAGGGGAACAGATGCCTATGGGCAGCAAAGGATGAAATGAGGTACCAGGAATTTTAAAAGGGAGATGGAAATACATATGTAGAATGTAGTTGCTCTCAAGGATGTTTAAGCCTAGAGGCTGTTCTTTCCCAAAGTTCTCTGTTTTTTGTGGGTTTTGACATTAAATTTTGTTCTCTCTTTACCTATATTCCCCAAAGAAATAGATCATGCTAATCATTCCAAAGTGGTACAGATTTTCTTTCGAACCTCAGTTTTGGGTGACTTTGTGGGTTGCATCTCTTTCTTGTCTCTCCCCAGGGCCGTGTCTTTTCACAGGACTGCCAGGATATGACATTTTTCACAGTGTCACTCCTCATTATTTATTATTTATTCCCCATCTACTTCCAAAAGGGTTTTTAGCTAGCCTACCAATGAAAGACGCCTACAAATGTGATTTTTTCCCTTGATGTGCCTTTTAGGATGGACACACCCTCCTTTGGAACAGTCCTGCTGTCCAGTGGGTTGTGTCCATCTGAGAACTCTTCTGCATAGTCCTGAGGTCGAAAAGGAAACAGATCTCCAAGCATAAAGTAGAGAAGAGCATGAGGCATTTCCCGTCTTCCTGTAGAGTGGTAGTTTAAACAGCAGGGCCACGGAGCAGAGCGATTCAGCAACCCAGCAAAGCCGAACAGTAGCACCTCATCACTATCCTTCAGTTTGAAATTTACCTGTTGTGCTCATTGTAAAAAAAGAAATGAAATCTCTGTAATTATATTGGAAGGGGGAGGAGATCATGTTTTAGTTCCTTTGATCTTGAGCTAGAATAGGCTCTGCTTTTGGAAATTTAATTTGAAAGAATCCAACGTACACATCTGCTTTTTGCACTGCAAGTTCTATTGAGCTTGGAAATAGAAATTTATTAATGCGAACGTGTAGAGACTGTTCCTTGAGGGAAAAAAAATGCATTCGAAACCCAAGGTGATCCTTTCTGCAGAGCTATGGAAGATTTTAATAAATACGTTCTCCGTGTTTCTTCTAGAGTTCAGGGATGGGGTTCCTTGTTAACAAGGACTAAGCTTTGAAATTACAGGATGCTTTGGGGAACAGAAAGGTTCATGATTACTTCAATATTTAAAAGTTTCCGAAGGACAAATTAGGTGGATAAGAGATGAGAAGCAGACTGAATCCTCAAAAGAAAGAAAGAAAAAAAAAAAACCAAAAACAAGTGCGTCATCAAACCATTTTGAGAACATGTTTGAATTGATGGTAGGGTCCATGCTAAGAGACAAAGCTTTCATTTCAACGAATCCAGTCTGCCTAGCGTTCTGGAAAATTGCCTTTGCCTGTAAATGGAATGGCATGCAGAATTTAGGTAGGACACTTTCTCACCCAACTTAGCCTGCACTCTTTATTTTCGTACCATTCCATGAAACTGCACATAAATGACACGTGACTTAATCCTTAGAGTGGCCGAATTGCATGGTCTATTTTGATTAACTTTTTCTTGTTCTCAGTGTAAAATTTCCAGTAAAGCCTAAAATGTCGTGAGCGTTTTGGGACATAAATCCCTTAAGCTATTTTGTAGTCATATAGTTGTCCTTTGTAGGGTTTGAGTGCTTTCCTAAACTCCTTCTCATCTCCAAATGGGCAAAATAAATTATAAATTGCTGAGAGCATTCAATCACTGGGTGAGCAGTCGTCTCCTAAAGCTGGGGAAAGTATCCTTTTGCAGTTCTTTGAGTAAATGGAGGTGATTCCTTCTCATATTTGTGCTCTATAACAGATCTCAAAAACTTGGTTATGAATTACCCAGGCTTAAGAAGGAGTTCATGATGAAAGACTATACTGAATTAATAAAACCAGTCTTTCTTTTTCTGGTGTGATGTAAAGAGATTTTTTTTTCCAAAGGTGGTAGGTAGGTGGGCTTCAGTGCATTTCTGTTGGTTACTTGTTACTTTCTTCCCCACTGAGTTTTTTGTTTGTGTGTGTGTGTGTGCTTCTTTTAAGGAACAGAAAGGTGAAAAGCCGCAAAGAGTTAGGCTGGGAATTAGGAATTCTGAGTTTAAAACAGGGAGCTATCCTAACGTGTTGTGTCGGAGTTGGTGTTTCAGTTGTATTGCCGGGATAGCCCGTGACCCTTGCAAATGTACAATTTCATTTGGGTTCAGTGATTCCTGGATGAGTCTGTGACATAGGACGCCAAAGGCCACAGGGGTTATTTAACACACAAAATGTTAGGACAGAGCTGGCTCCCCAGAGTCTTCTGAGTAACAAGGATTTCATCTGAACCCCTTTTCGGGGGGACCACGGAAAGTACTGCTCCGCACTTCCAGTGAATCAGTTTCTAACCTTTACATCAAAGGATGACTTTGTCCAGCTCCCCACATCTCCCTTCCTCAGAGGCGGGAGACCCCCAAACAAAATTTCTATGTCTAACGGCAGACAGTTGGGGTGCCGTAACCAAGCAGTCACCCTTAAAAATTAATGAGCTTAATGATGGTTCGGAGAAGCGATCGCGCTGGTGGTCGGGGAGGGAGGGGCCGTGGGGATGGCAGAAGGAAGAAGGCTGGACTCCTCGTAAGTGACAATGATGGGAGCCCCTGTCCTTATCTCCCCTCCCCAGTCTCCCTTCCCACTCCCTCCCCCCAGTCGCCAGCCCTTCCATCCTCCTCTCTTCACAGGAGCCACAGCAGATAGAAAGACAGGGCGATTATGAAGATGTCAGTTGGAGCGTAGGCAGGCGAGAGGGGAGCAGCGCTCCAGATGAGGTCCAGGGGGGGCCGAGGAGGGTCACTCATGGACGACCGTGTGTGTGTGTCTGACAGACTGTGAAATGGTGCGTTGTTGCACGGCTGCGCTGCACCTGGGCCCTTCATCTGTGATTGATTGGTTTGGTCATGTGTAATGGTCCCATCTGCTCTGTGTTGTTTTTCTTTTTTTACTTATAAACACCGTTCCCAGCGGCTGAGAGAGGATGAGCTATGTTTTGTCATCTTCACTTACACTTTAGCTCAAAAAAATGGTCAAGTAGGTAAGCTCTAAAGTGTATCCAAGTAATGTAGCAGCAAAGTCTGGGTTTCCCCCTTTGCTTGGGTGTGTGTGTGTGTGTGTGTGTGTGTGTGGTGTGTGTGCGCGCGCATGTGTGTGCGCCCTCCTGCGCACGCGTGTGTGCCTGGAGTTTTCATGCTGCCTGTTAATATCCGAATAGTTCATGAACCACAGAAGACCAAAAAATTGCAGAAATGATTTGCACAAATCTGTGACTCTTACTGCAGCGGGGAGTTGTTTTTTTTTTTTTTTTTTTGTAACGGAGCCAATACTTAATTAAAACCGCTGACATCATGGTGTTATAATTAAGCGTGGCATTAATTAAGCTGGAATAACGATTTTTTTTTTATTAAGAGCTGCTTCTATTGTATAAGACCGTTATCGGCTAAAACCAAAATAATTTTAAAGCAAAAATGAATTCCCTCTAAACAAGCCCTTTTCAACTTCCCCAAAGTCCGGCCTCAGGACTGTCGTCATCAGGGCTGTGTGTGTGTGTGTGTGTGTGTGTGTGTGTGTGTGTGTGTGTGTGTGTGTCTGTGTGTGTCTGTGTGTGTCTGTGTGTTGGGTGGTGTTGGGATGGGGGACGAGTACAAGTGAAATTTGTTTTTTTTCACCCAAAAATGCTGATCGGCTCCTGGCATTCTGATGGCTAATTATGCATCGGAGAGCTTCGACAGCTGCATTCATCATCATAAAATGTAATAATTAATGACATTCCAACAAAGAAAAATATGCAAATGAGGACTCATTAGCATTTTCATATTCAGCTTTGATAATGCTTTTGCTGACAAGGTTGTAATTAATGAAAATTCATGTCGCAGTCAGGAGATTGGATCGGTTTCATTCCGCTCACAATTCCCAAATGCTTGCATTATGGAAAATCGGCAGCTCTGCCAACTTTTCAGGGAAGAAAAAAACACACACACACACTAAAAGCACCAGATGCAAATTAATGGTAGGGAGTCTTTAACTCTTTAAACCACCCCCCTAAATTTCCATCATAGGAAACATGTGATGAGTTTTAGCCTAAGAACTAGATTCTTTTTTTTTTTTTAATAACAGCCCTGAAAGTACTTTTATTTGTGACCCAAGTATGAGAATTTCTGGCAAACTTTTTTTTGTAATATTAAGGAAAAGACCCTCTACTTTTCCCCCTCTTTTCTTTTCCCTTTCAAGACTATTTAAATTTACGTAGTAAAACATGTTAGGACAGCCAAGCCCCAGCGTGTTGTGTTCTGTCCTCTAGCTGGCAAATTTACGGCACGACAGTTTATTCATCCTCATGCTTTTTGGAGACACCTCATCACGTATTTGTGCTTCGATCTTCCGGTGCCTCCCTCCGTGTGCTACCCATAAGGTCGAAAGAAAAGCAAGTATTCTGTTTGTCTATTCAGGGTGAGTTTTTTTTTTCTTTTTTGGACGATTTTTTTTTTCTGTGCTTTTTCTTTTTAATATATTCCCTTTGTGGTTTAATGTAAGAGTTTGGGAATGTGCCCATAATTCTCTCACTCAACACTTCAGGTTTAGTGTTGGGCTTCAAACGTAATTTTAAGAGACCCTGTACAATCCAAATGGATACCCAGAAACCCCAGAACCAGAGATATGGACAAGCATTCAGTACAGAGAGCTATTAATTTATAAACCCTCTGTGTGTTGCTTTCGGAATGTGTGACTGGAGATTGGCAAATAATCACTTTGTGCCAACCTGGTACCATGATTTGTTAGACTAGCCTAAAGTTAAACCGAAACTTCTATCTCACTCTTGACATTAGAAAGAAAAAACCTAAACATAGTTCTGACTGGATGTAAGATTTGATCTTCAGGTTGAAAAATGATTATTACTACGTCAGATCTTTTTGCTGAGGCAGATGTTTAAAAAAAAAAAGGTTTGTATAAGGATTAAAGGAAAGGTTTGCATAAGGGGAGAATGAAAGCATATTTCTTTAAAAATTGTCAAATTAATAAGCATTGTTACTCTCAAATAATATAAAACAACTTCAGGCAGTTCCTAAGATGCAGTTTCCTGTTTATTTAAAGTTAAGTTATAATTCCCCAAGTTGCTAGCCCAGCATAAAGAAAGAATATAAATATGCCTTGTTAGGGGAAGGTAGAAACTTTGATATGCTAGGTTTTATTTTTTAGAGTATCTCAGTGAAATAGAGAGTATCATGAGCTATTTAATGAGAATTTTAAAGTGAATCTTTTTTTCCTATTATGCAATTAAGAATGACTAGATTTTTATTACTTATTAATCTTTTAGAGATCTGAGAAACAGAATTTTATTTCAATTTCTTGCTTTTTCCAACTTTCGTCTTGTCACAGTTTGTATATGAATGTGTGAGTGTACACACATGTTGTGTAAATGTGTGTGTGTCAGTATCTGGAGATTACGGTGAGTGAGTCTGTCCCCTTTCCTTTAAAATCTATTGTGTTAAAATAGCAGGCAGAAGAAGGTTTTTTTTCTTTTAGTTTACTTGTTTTTGATGTGGGCAAACTGCCCATCCAGATGGTAGAAATTCACCTGTAAACAATCTGAAACGATAGGTTAATTCTGACATTTTATATAACTTTTTTATTTTCTTTTCGTACAGTACAAGTGAGTGCAGAGTAACTACTCAAGATGATGTTTCCTCACCACCAACCCCCTTTTTCTTTTAAAGCGTTTCCTGCTGTGATTGGTTCTCCCCCTGCCCCAAATCAGTATTTTGGGCTCAATTAAAATCTGTGGCTTTAGGCACTTTGCTGTTCTTGTCAAAACCACATCTGATGAAATCTTTGACTGCTTTTAATATGTGTAAATGAGGAATTGATGGGAGAAGTAAAGGAACAAGTGTCGATCAGCAGGTTAGTGGTGGAGAAGCAGATCATTTTAATTGTGGAAGCTCAACGATCCTCTGGCTTTGATAAATTCACTGTTAGTTTTCTCCTCCCACCAAATTCACAACTCCTACCTTTCTCAGTAATGCCCAGCCTGGTGGTAGCAACCGGAATCCTGAAATTTGGTTTTGTTTTCAGTGTGGTTAGCCTCTGGTGGCTTCTGTGCCTGAGCAAACTGGAGATGCTTTGAAATGATTTGTTGACCTGTTATCAAGGAATCCCGTTATTTCTCAAAGCAGGTTTTGGGGGTGTTTACACAGTAGAGCATGAAAGGGAAAGGGAGTATTGGAGATTGTTTTCAGTCATAGTAATTGTAATCGTACTGTATTTACAAGTTCCTTTTGAATGCTATCCTCTTGTTTTTATTTCTAGAAAAATCCTTTGTTTGAATACATTATTTCCTGAGTTTTTTACATAATAAAGATGGCTCTAGGGGCATCTTCCCTGGTTTATTCCCTTGGGAGAACATTTTTGAAAGTGATCCACTAAGATTATACCTGTTCAGATTTGGGACCCTAGTCGTGGTACTGTTGGCTGCTTTTTCTGTTTCCTGTTTTGCAGATGTTAATTCCTTTGGGTAATTTTTTTTAAGTGATGAGATTTTCACTGTCCAGCAGCAAGCCACGTTTCCTGGAGTTACTGAACTCTGAAATAGGAAACCTGTGGGGGATCAGTTTTACCCTCCCCAGAAGCTGTTGCTTAAATCAGGGAGAATTACTGCCCCATGACTGAGAATTTTAAAGGAGTTGTTTCACTAAAATATCCACAAGCTTTCTTTCAGGTATTGCAACAAAATTCACATGTGTTTGTGGCCCATGAAGCCAGGATTCCTGGCAGGATTCTCATCCAGTTGCTTCTCCTGTTTCCCTTGCAAACTTTCCCATTGGTTGGGGTCTGTGGAGAGATTTCAGTGGCTGGCTGGTGGAAATGTTTAGGAGAACATTTGCGTATCAAAACAGCCTAGATATTTGCAAAAAAAAAAAAAAAAATGTTTATCTGAGAAAAAAAGAATCCACTTAGGATTAGGAAGTCACTGCTTTAAACATTTTAAAAGCATTTGTGATTTCCCGGAGTATATTATGCACGAGTAAGGCCTAACCTGACATTCAGGGGTCATGCCCGCATCCATATTTTTAAAAAGCTTATAAGATAATGAACATTTTGCTTAATGATTAAGATCTGTACCTATATGTGGTATAAAAATTACCCCCAAATTAAAGGACACAGATATATCCAAAAATTGTTTATGATTTAGTGAACCTATGAAACAAAAGATGCAGGGAAACTGCCTCCTTCTTTTCCTCCTTTATGTATTTTTCCCCCATAAAACCCAATTGTGTTGCTGTGTTGTGACATTCGGTTCTACTGGAGTCCATGAGCTTTCTCTTTATTTATTTATTTAACATCTTTATTGGAGTATAATTGCTTTACAATGGTGTGTTAGTTTCTGCTTTATAACAGAGTGAATCAGCCATACATATACATATATCCCCATATCTCCTCCCCCTTGCGTCTCCCTCCCACCCTCCCTATCCCACCCTCTAGGTGGTCACAAAGCACGAGCTGATCTCCCTGTGCTGTGTGTAAGCTTTCTCTTAATGGTGATGATTTAAATATCAGATCTTCCTCTTTTTTTCTTGGTAAAGAGCTTAATGTGGACATACTGGTGTTCAGATTATTAAAGTTTTAACTGCATTACACTGATAGGTTGGAAACAGCAAATATAAAACTCAGGGCAGGCCAATTTTGTTAACAGTGTAGGGGCTGAACGTTGACAATTACTGTACTTAAAAATCCCTCGGATCAGGTGTTATTTTGCCGTCTGGACATTTTAATTAGTAATAAAAATGTGGATCTGGATACACAGAAATAGGATCTACAGTACACAACGGCCCGATGCACTCTGTTGGTGTTGAGGTGTGCCTGGCTACATTTTGTGTGTGTATGTGCTCGTGTGTAAGTGTAATTGTGTGTTGAGTATGTGCTCATTCCTCCTAGTAAAGCCAAGCATAGGATTCTATCACAATACCAAAAAACGTGGCTACTTTTCTTGAATAAGAAGTGAAAATGTGTAAAAAGTGTACTTATATTCCTAAGTAATACTTGCCTATATCTTTTTAATGGTCATGCTTCCTCGTGTAATATATGGTATGGCACGTCAGTACAGTGCTGACATTAGAGCTAGGCTTGGGCAAAAGATGTGGCTCCTCCATTTCATAGCTGTGTGCCCTAAGACAAATAAATTAACCTCTCTGAGTCTCCCTTTTTTCTTACATATAGAATGAAAGTAATGATAATAATAATGATACCTATCTAACAGAATTATGATGAAGCTTATAAGAGCATGTATGTGAAAGCACTTGGTAAACTACAAAGAGCTGTAACAGTTGATTTTTAATACAAGTTGCCAGTCATAACCCACATAAGCATCTTCGTAATTCAATAAATTGTCTCATATTAAAAAATAAGGAGATGCAAATATAAGAGTACAGTAACAAATAGTAACTTTAGGACCACCAGAAAATATGTTCATAATTTTAAACATAAAGCAAAGTGATCCATTTTTATAAAGTATCTGTATATGCTCTTTGAAATAATGTTATTCTTAATTAAGGCAGACGCGGGTACATTTGAGGGAAATAGTGACCCTCTGGAGAAATGGAGACTGAAAATAGTTTAGGGAAATGAGTCTTAGTGTCTTCTCGTTCGGAAAGATGCATACGTGTTTCTCTTAATCATTATGAATTTCTTGTTTGTAAACCAGTGTGAATACTTAAACGATAGTCATTATTGTTTAGAAAAACCTACCATTACAATTTATACACACACAGACACAAACACACTCACACACGCATCATATTATATGTAAATTTGCTCAAGAAGGCATTCTCCCCAGGAAGTGAGGGTGTTGATAAAATTGATGTTGGACACTGGACCAGATGAGTTTGGATACTTCTGTAGAAAGCTTTTTCTGTTTTTATTACAAGTTCAGTTCTCTTCCTGAGAATTCTTCGGAAAGGATTTGTTTTCTTTACTGAGACGAATGGTGTCATGGAATACTGTGGTCTAATGATGCTATTTTGGTCATTTCATTAATTTCATCTTCTTCTCCCTTAAAGTAATAAATGCATACCTTGATTATAATACAAATTATATTTACATTACATTGTTTCTAAGAACAAATATTTATTTTTATAGACAACCTGGTTTTAATCAGTGTCTTAGAAAGCTTCTAAGACTTGTCTCTGGAACATGGTATTAGCAGAAGTAGGCAGTTTTTTTTTTTTTTTTTTTGGTGAGGTGTTAGGGGGAGCTAAATTCAACCAAGGCAGTCTTCAGTTAATTCATTAATCTGGTAAATATTAAGTAAACTACAGAAGAAACAGAAACGTGCCAGTTGTAACTATACAGCTTTTCAGGTCTTTTGGACTTGAAAATGGAAACTGGTTTCATTTAACGTTCTATCAGTTTAATGTAAATGTCTCATTCTAATGACCAGTTTCATTGACATCTATTCTAATCTAGTGAACAGAGAGGCTCTACATATAATTTGTCTGGAAATTTTTGAAATGAGCTACAGGTCCTCCTCTTTGAAGCTTCCTTTGATAAAAATGGCCTTGTGTGCCTTAACCTTCCAGAGTTCAGCATTGACAGTCAGGAGGTGAGAGAGAAATTGTGGGACTCCTTTAAAAATTATCCCAGAGAAGGGATTCAGCTACACATCGGGGGGACAACATTTAAAATTTATTAAAAAAGTAATTCAAAGGAAAGTCTGTAGCCAAACTCCTTAATTGTGATGCATTTGCTGAGTTCCCCTCTTCCATCGTCGGGCCTGCTCCGATGCCATATGGCCTACCATGGAACATTTAACTTGTCAGATATAATGGATTGTCCTGGAAGCAGATTTTTGCTTTGAGCATTCGGCTCCTTTCTTGCATTTCACTCTCAGCTCCAGGCTGCAGGATGAAGGATTGTGGTGGAAACGCAAAGAAGAGACACACAGTTGATTCCCCTTAAGAGAGTGACCTATATGCCACAAAATTTTACCCACGTAAAGAGGCATTATCCCCATCACTGGCCTTAGCAGGCTGCACGTCAGAATCATTTAAATTTGCCTGGACTTCACAAATTGTGTAAACATTTCAGAACTGAGTGCTTTGGAATAATAAACCATCATCATTTTCACTTATGCAAAAAGGGTGTAGCCACATCGGCCAAAAGATAAGTGTTATTTATCATGACCTACATGTAACCTATACCACCTGGTTGGTAGATGCTGTAAATTAAGTTCAACTCTCAAATCTACCGAGAATGCTTAAAAAAAAAATCACCTGATGACGATGTTACATGGCTTCATTGTTTTTGTTTAGTGAGTGAGGTGGGGTTGAAATGATCATTTAGGTGGATAGACAAGTAGCAGTTAATTATCCTACTAAGCTTTCCATCTTGAAACCTTCTGTTTATTCTAATGCACTTGAAATGAGAGATTGGACATCCTGTGGATTATTTAACTTTTATCTGTAAATGTAAAAAATACAGTATCTGAGGTTGGTTTTAATTTGTTGCTTTCATGAGGTAATTCATATTTTCTTTTCAATTTGTGATATTGTTTCTGAAATCAAAAACTCGGAAAGGGCTAGGAGGAGTTTGTGACTTTTGCATCTATAGGATAACTTCCTTTAAAAGAATAAGCAGCACCCTTTCTACACGTACATGTGCATACATAGCTGCGAGATACTCTTCTGGCAAAATCTACTGTAACCCCAAAGCTAATATTATAATACAAAGACCCAGAATAGACAACTTACAAATAATCAATCAAGCACAAACCAGTGGGAAAATAAGTAACGTATGTATCTCAATTTAACCATAAAACGGTACATATTCGATTGCTCTAGGGTTACAAAAATTAATAGATTTGTATATGACACATGGAATTACTCTAAAAGAAACTGTCTATTGGCAAAGGGTAATTTAATACACTTCCCAAAACATGTGTGTTTATGTATTAGAAATTTAACATTTAATTTACTTCTACAAATTCATGTTTTCTAGATAATTGTTCATATAGATCTATAAAAACTACAGTGGCCTTGCAAACTGATATAACCTCACTTCTATACAAAGAAGAGTTACTTCTTTTTAATGAACAACTTTCCGTGAAGCAGTTAAGAAATCTCTGTTAAAGTCAGTATTGAATCATAAAGTGTACTACTGTATATTTCTTACTAATCCTAAACTGAGCACATTTGTTTTATTGATGCCCCGATAGGATGATTTTTTTCCCCCCTCTCTGTATTCAAATTTTGGTCAGGGTTAGTCCTAAATGAATTTGGGTGGTGCCTGGCCAGAGCCAGCTCTTGTTGGGGCTTGTGTGCCCTCTGCTGGCTCACATTGAAATGACTGGTATGTGGGGTTCTTCATTTCTTTTACTTTTCAAGGTTGGTTTTTTTTTGTTTTTTGTTTTGTTTTGTTTTGATATTTTTACACAATCAGATATTTGCAGTGATTATAAAGTTGTAGGTTAATACTGAGTATGGAAGTTAATTTGTTTTTATTAGGAAATGAAGGGGTTTTGTTTGGGGTTTTTTGGGGGGAGTTTGCTTTTGCTAAATAGACTCAATAGCTCAAATAGCATGTAAAGTATATGCCACTCTTTTTAAAAAATAAATTTATTTATTTATTTATTTATTTATGGCTGCGTTGGGTCTTTGTTGCTGTGTGCAGGCTTTCTCTAGTTGCGGTGAGCGGGGACTACTCTTCGTTGCGGTGCACAGACTCCTCATTGAGGTGATTTCTCTTGTTGCGGAGCACGGGCTCTAGGTGCACAGGCTTTGCGGGCTCTAGAGCTCAGGTTCAGTAGTTGTGGCGCACGGGCTTAGTTGCTCCGCGGCATGTGAGATCTTTCCAGACCAGGGTTCAAATCTGTGTCCCCTGCCTTGGCAGGCGGATTCTTAACCACTGTGCCACCAGGGAAGCCCGTATATGCCACTCTTGAGTTATTAAGTGGTTGCTTTCAGGTGACCGTTAATCGTATTCCCGTTGCTTTTGTAGATCCTCCTGGCCTGATTATACTCAAGAAGAATTCTTGTTTACTGAGTTGGAAATGGACTTGAAAAGGATAAATCATTGAAATTTTGAAACGTGACTCCTTGTATGTAGTAGCTAATGCCTCATAGAGAACTCCCTTATAGGCTTGACTGTTTTCACTTGCTTTGTGAAGGAAAATGAGCCTGTATTTACACCCTAATGTTCTGTAAAGGCATTTTTGGTTTCCTTGCAGACCAAATTAAGCTATTCTTCCTGGCAGACGTTGAGAATCAGAGTTTGAGTGGAACCTTTTTTTGTTTTGTTTGGCTGCTTTGGTTGTTTTTTATAGAGTGTAAGATGTTAACGGAGCAAATCCCTGATGGTTTCAGGTCGCAGGACTAAGTTATACAAGGGCGGTTACAGAGGGAACATCTTGCCTCCCCGCCATTGCTTGGGTGGAGAGTATCCTTGGGTCTTGGTAGTGAAGACCAGGGCTCTGTATAATGAATATGCCTTTAAAATAGCAGCAATTTTTGTTGACAAGTTTCCATCAAATTCTTTATAAAATTAATTATGTATAAGTGATTTCTGCATCTCTCCGAAATGACTTGATCGAATCCAGGTGATTACTCTGTGGTGGTTCGTTTAGATCTTTACAATTCTTTTTTTTTTTTTTTTTCCGCAAATTTCTCTAATTTGTAAGCAGATTCCATCAAAAAACTCCCAAATCATCTCCCAAACGTATGGAATGATCAAAGAACTTAGAGCTAGAGCGCTAGAGAAACTTAGATGAAATGTCATCTAAGTTTTTTCCAGTTTTCCATCTTTCCAATCTGAGGTACCAGTTACCTTAAAATTTGTTTTGGTTAAATCATGTAAGTGTTAGTTTTTATTTACTTTGTTTTGTTTAACATTGTCAAATAACTGCAAACTGCATTCTAACAAATATCCATTTCCCGCTAAATCTGTTCTAACGGTATCTGGCGTGGAATCTCAAATCTACGTCTTTCCTCTTGTCTCCTATTACCACACTGAGGTTGTGTTAGGTGCTCTCTCATTATTCCCATTATACCCCTGACTATGTACATTACTGGCTTTGCTCCCTAACATTTCACCCATCTAAACTCTTAACTCTTGGGAGTAACGTTCGTCGTTGACGTACCATCAGCCAACACGTGGTAGGTACACAGAGCTACCCTACAAATATTTATTTCTGTATCTCATGGTTTTTGGACCTCTTTCAAAGCTGTTCAGAGGATCATTTTTGCAAGCTTCAGAGCTGAAAATTGCTGTCTGTAAACATCTATTCCACGTGATAGATTTTATTTTCTTGCACATTTTTGATAGGATGCGGTCACTGTTCTGACTACTCCCCTTCTCTCTCCTTCCTCCCTTCTGCCTTCTCCCTCATCATCCTTTCCTCTGCCTCTCCCCTTCCTTCCTATGGCCCCCGCCTTCCTCCCTTGATTTAGTCATGCTTGTATATTCAGTAATTGGAAGGTTTTTCTTAAACATCACAGTGTGGAACTTAGTGGTTTATGTAATTCTGTCTGTGAACCATCACCTTCCTTTAACAGGGGAATTGGACTCTGAGTAGTTTGGTCCTGTTTCCTTCCTAGCTTGATTGTCATGGGGCCATTCTTTTAAAGTTGATGTTGAAGGGCAGCCTCAGTGGTTAGCATTCTTCCTACTCTTTGTCTGCTCTGTGAATGCCCTGAGTTGTATTTTGAATTGTGGGCTGTTTCACCCCCAACTTCTCAGTACTGTATACTTAGGGAATATAAAACCTATATAGTCTAAGACTAGAGAAATGATTATCTAATATATTACAGATACATCTGTAGATGACATTTAGATTATCTTCTGTCTCGGGTTAGAAATGTTACTTATATACTTATGTGTATATATAATACTTATTGTATCATACATATGTGTAACCTGTATTTAAAATTTTCATGAGACCTCCACCTCCTTTATTTTTGTGCATTCTTGAGTATCATATCAAATGCATGTAATTTCTTTAAGAGATGATAGTGGTTATATTCTAATTGTTAGTCGTGAGCTGAGCTTGAAAACCGAGGCCATCTCTTACATGCCCTGGTGCTAAAATATGTAATTTTCCTACGTAGACACTTTATAACAAACATAATACTAAACCTTTTCCTCAGTTTTCTGTTCTGATATGCCAAATTCAGAGTTTGGTCATTATTATTTTTTACATTTAATATTAGTAAGACTCTGTTAGAACATCAGTTTAATGGGTAGCACATAATTTATTGCTAAAAGCAATTTGCACAGTGAAATGTAGCTGCTGATTTTCTTAAAATTTGCTGATTAATTCCAAATAATCGAGCCAGGCAACAAAGTCTTACTCATATGATATCGTCTGTGCTGCATCTGGCCAGAAATGTCATCGATCTCCTCCAGAGGGATCAAAGGGCCGGATTCTCTCCCCCAGCATGGACTTGTAATGCCTTCAGTAGAGCGTGGATATGGGGAAT
The DNA here is from genome assembly GCF_951394435.1 of Stenella coeruleoalba. Lineage (NCBI taxonomy): Eukaryota > Metazoa > Chordata > Mammalia > Artiodactyla > Delphinidae > Stenella > Stenella coeruleoalba. The sequence goes on from NC_137160.1 coordinate 19,101,670, forward strand.
ATATGGGTGGAAGGGCCCTTTTAGGTTAACAAACCAAGTCTGGCTCACTAGAGCTTGATCCTGGAGTCTAAAGGCGACCTCTGTCTTAGGGTAGAAAGGGAGAAGAGATACTTTCAGAGCAGTGGCCAGTGGGGCTGATAGAAGGAATGTCGTTTCACCTCCAGGACACTTAGGTCTTGGAATTCTGTTGTTTATTAGGGCCATCTACTTGGTAATGTGAGCTGAATTTCTTTAACACAACCAATCTTCATGAGCAGAGATGAACAAATGTAGAGGAAGAGGTTTCTCTAACCCAGGAAGAGGTTTCTCTAACCCACAAAATGTAACTGTCTGAAAGGGTCTTGGAGATCAACACTTGTTTACTTTTTAAAAATCCAATTAAATAGGTTGGATTAGATAGTCATTGATTTCTTTTTTTTTTTTTTTTTTTTTTTGGTTATCTACCAGCTTACCAGGTTTATATGAGAGTTTCACCTAAAGTAACCTTGAAGGCTGAACCTGTTCACTTAAATTGGTTACTCTTGTCTGTGGCTTGTTAGACTAACCAGTGGAGTTTTATTTTAAAAAAACAGAGATTCTGGACCACATTCCACTGAATGTAAGTCCCCTGGGGTAGAGAACCCAGGAATCTGTTTTAAGAAAAGTCTTACTGATGATTCTCATGATGGGCAGGGTTTTTGGGCCATGGAATTGAATTTCAGGAGATTGCTTTCCTCCACACCCATCCTGCATCTTCCTTTCCTCTTAAGAGTACAACAAAAATATTTTATTTCTGTTTGCTTTTGATGCCTTTCGTGTGTATCGCAAGATTGACCTTTTTCAGTTTTACATGAAAAACTATTACGTATTTCAAATAAAAAATAAGATTTCAAATGCATATGTTGTTTCTTCAGAGGCCCTCACAAAGTCTTTCATTGCCTTGGTTATACCCAGTCACCATAGGCACAAACTGTAATAAAAATATAAAATAGGGCAGGCAGAGCCATTAAGATCTTATTCACATAAAACCAGTGGTAAGTTACGCATTAGAAGTAAGTTGACCGATTTCAGGGTTAGCCTTAGTCCCTCAGGCCCCTAGGGGACCCTTGTACAAATTGCTGATTCAGAAAATCATTACTCTGGTGGCTCAAGTGGCACTTTAGTGGCCTTAAAGAGTTATTTGACACACCTCCCCAAAGAGCTAAGTTATCCCCATGATTATGTTGATTAATTGCACACTCTGTGGAATTAGTGTTATTTTCAGTGAAAGATTTTCCTGCACTGGGAAAAGAAAGCATAAAACTCACGGGTTCTCATTTGATAATGTGTGCACTTCTCCTAAGAGTGACACCGAGGAAGAGGATGATTCTGGCTTTTGTTGGTCTAGGGTAGGTGAAATAATCTATAAGGCAGTACTTTCATTTTGCATTGAGGTGGTGATTTTTGGTGTCCCAGAGGGTGGTCACTCAAAATGTTTACCAGTTCTAATATTTTCATCCATCAAAGGACTCGAGAATGCCTCTTTGACTTACTACGAATTGAGGAGAGGGCTATGCTACATAGTGAGAAAAAGACAGGTGGAATCATCTTTGTTACCACAATAGAAACCAGTAATACATCTGGAATACTCCAAGAAGAGGCGGCGTATTGTAAAAACAGGCTTTGGTACAGGAGTTGGTAATTTATGTTCTAGCTTCGTCTCTTAATATCTGTACAACCTCTCTTATTTGTTATAAGTGGGTTACCCTTTCTGAATTTTAGTGACCTCTTCTATAAAAATAGGGGTTGAAATGCCCATCTTTCTGAATTTTAGTGACCTCTTCTATAAAAATAGGGGTTGAAATGCCCATCTAAGGAATTCTTAGGATGTTGTTATCTTAAATAATGTAAGTTAAATTACTTTGCACACTATATAGTGCTTTGCAAATGTGAGGGCTTTAAGGAGAATTGAATATTGATTCTAACCATGTTCAGAATCGCCCCAAATACAGAGTTTGGGTGGTGCCTCGAGATACTCTTAAGTATATCTGGAATTTTGGTACACTCGCTGCTTTGAAGGCAATGCAGTGTCTGGATGAGATGGGGTGAATCGATGACAGAAAGCAGCCCAAACTCATAATTTTCTGAGGTCAGAGCTCTAGATCATTACTGAGTGTTCTACTTTGATGATTTAAGAACATCAGTGAAAGTGAGCACTGATGCTAGTCTTTCCTGGGAAAATGGCTTGGCCCCTATTTCCCATCATCCTTTGCTGCAAACTATGTACCTGATCACTTTTCCCCAAAATTTTCTTTCTGTTCTCAATTTAGGAAGAGGGGGATGAAGAGAATTTTCTAGGCTGTGGAATGACTGTTTTATCTGCTGGAATTGAGTCGTAGCTCTTTTAGCATGACATTTATTAAATTTGGATTTTTAAAATGCCTCCTGGTATAGTAAGATTCTGCAGGAGAGAACCAGTGGTCTTCTCTGAATTTTAGAAATCAGGAGAATAACGTCAGCTTCTGATTTCTTGTAAAGCCAGACTCCCACCTCCAAGCTAGAATCAGGGAAAATTAAAGTTGACGGCCAGTCAGAACCACAAAGGTGTATCTGCATGGAAACATCACAACAAGACAAAGATGTTTTTAGGTCAATTAAAATAAAATTCAAATGTTAAACTTATTTATTTGATAGAATATTACCAACATATATTAACCCAGTGCATGCTTTGAAATGTTAAGTTTTTTAAAGTAGTAGTTTCTCAGATTCCTCTGAACTTGTGTTAATAGGCAAAAAGATGGGGCAGGTATGTGTATTCAAATAAATTTGGGAAAGATTATATTAAATGAAATTAAATGTCTCCACTGCAGGACTTCTCAGAGGCTTTAACATGCTAGGATACAGTGTATATTTCTGCCTGTCAGGGAGGGATATAGACAGCTTGTAACATTTCCTGGGCCTTTTGATTTGCTTCCCTTTTGTTTTTTGGAACCTGTTGTCGGGCTACTATTCCACAGAAGACACTTGTGAGCGATGTTGTGTTGTCCTATAATTTTATATATATATATATATATGTATATATAATATATAGTTTTTTTTTTTTGCGGTACGCGGGCCTCTCACTGCTGCGGCCTCTCCCGTTGCGGAGCACAGGCTCCGGATGCGCAGGCTCAGTGGCCGTGGCTCACGGGCCCAGCCGCTCTGCGGCATGTGGGATCTTCCCAGACCGGGGCACAAACCCGTGTCCCCTGCATCGGCAGGCGGACTCTCAACCACTGCGCCACCAGGGAAGCCCCTATAATTATATTTTTTACTTTCCCTCTTCTCTATGCATTGATATGAAGTCACGTTCTTCACATATGGAATGTGTAGAGATGCAGTTTGCTGCCATGTTTTTGTCAATTAGTTGTTTCCAGTTAACTTAGAGATGGTTGCAGTTTATTGTGTGACATCACAGGTTCTGGTGTACATCATTTGCACAGCTTTAAAGTACCTAGAGACCTTTTAGGAATAAAACACCATGTAAATGTAAATTATCACCACCTCTAAGACACTTTCATTAATTTCATATCAAATTCATGAGTGTTTTGAGCTCTGGGATTTGAGTCTTCAGTATTGGGCTTCTCGCTTATTTGTAGATATTTTTTTTCAGAGTTTAAATTCCAGCAGCACAGAATAGCGCTAAGAGGCCAGCCATGGGAATCAAACTGGCAGGATTTGAATCCTGGCTCTAACGCTTACTGCCTTTGTGACCTTGGGCAGTTTTCTGTATCTCAGTTTTCTCATCTGTAAAGTGGTGTTTATATTACGTTGCCTCACAGGGTTGTTGTGTAGATTGAATGAAGCAATCTACGTAACCCTTTTGTGTAGCGGGTAATACATGACAAGGACTCAGGTATTCTTACGTGGGCAAGAGAGGAAAAGGCAGGCGCGGGAAAGATGAAAGAACTGTAAATTATAACCTCATGTATATTTTTGGAACCACCCTTCCCGTTATTGTTTAATGAAATACTCTTTTCAATATACCCCCCAAAATTATAGGGTAACCAAAGATGGCTTGGGGTTGGGGACAGGGACGACAGAGATTTATTCTGATTCACACGCGGTTGTGATGAGTTCCTTAGTCTGGTAACAGGGAACAAAAGGCTGGTTCTTCGGTTTCCAGAATGAGGATTAGCCATGAAACAGCCTTGCTGGGTATTGTCCTACAGCATCAGATAATTTTTTTATCAAGGCTTTTCGTAGGATAATATGTTCCACTGTACAGGTGCATCTTTTTCAGTGGTGGGTGATATACCTACCGTTTTTTAAAATTTATTTTTATTTTTTTTAATTTATTTTTGGCTGTGTTGGGTCTTCATTGCTGCACGCGGGCTTTCTCTAGTTGCAGCGAGCGGGGGCTACTCTTTGTTGCGGTGCACGGGTTTCTCATTGCAGTGGCTTCTCTTGTTGCGGAGCACGGGCTGTAGGTGCGTGGGCTTCAGTAGTTATGGCTCGCGGGCTCTAGAGCACAGGCTTAGTAGTTGTGGCGCATGGGCTTAGTTGCTCCGTGGCAGGAGGGATCTTCCCCAACCAGGGATCGAACCCGTGTCCCCTGCAGTGGCAGGCAGATTCTTATCCACCGCGGCACCAGGGAAGCCCCCCTACCATTCATATGTAATGTTAAAAGTGGCCTTTTAAGAATGAAAGGCTACAAACCCAAACATGACCTTGTTGTTATCCTACTGGTCAACCACCCGTGGGATCATCCATGTCACAGCTTATCTCCAGAAATAGTATTATGGATAAGTTGTTCTTGCCTGTCTCTCACTCCTTCCAAATGGATTAGAACTGTCCAGGTGTAGTAATCTACTGAAGGTGATACTTCTTAGGTGTATCCCTGTGAGTTAATGAACTTATGAGACCAATTTTTTCCTTCATGTCATATTTTCATTCTCATCCAATTCCCATGACATTCCCTTACAATAGGATACCATGGATATATTGGAAGAAAAATTAGAAGTCAAATGGAAAATTATGTAAGAATATAAAAGTATTAAATTTAGAATTAATAGATATTTGTTAATCATACTCCCCCTAAATTAAAAAAAAATTTTTTTTCCTTATCCTTCGTGGGGCAGCAAGATAAAGAACAACTGAATCAATCGGCAAAAGGATTGGTCTTTAAAAATCATTGGAAGCAGCTTATATTTTCTGCTTAGCTTGAGTTTTTTGAGGGCAGAAGAAACAGCAAGTGACTCCTTTATTGATTGCCCATTGGTGCCATTTTTAATAATCAAATTTAAATATAGGTTTTAACAGCTGATGATGGGTTCAATTTGGACAAAACACGTGTTGACTTTCCTGATTGTTTGCTCACTGTAGATGCCGACTTGTTCTAGAGAAGGGGCTGCGCGTTGAGCTCCTTTGTCTCTAGAAGGGTTGATTGACAGATGTTGTGTCTGCTCATTTACAGCGTTTTTCTTGCTTAATTTAAAAAATTGTGACATAGTATTACACGTTCCTTGTATACATCATTTTTGCAGAAGAAAGTTGTTTAGCCAATATGTCGACTTAGTTTATGAAATCCTCTCTTGTAGCTTTCATTCAGCCTTCAGTGTACCCCCATTAGGTTAGATTATTCGTTTCAGGCACGGCAAATCGTCACCAGCAACAAAATTTAACATTTGGTCCTTTTAGGTATAAAATGAATCAAATGCTTGATAAGATTTGTTCCTGGTGTATATTTCAGAATCTCCCCCGCCCCTTGGTGGGCATACAACAAATGTTACTAACGGGTACTTTTAGTTTTTAAAATATGGACAACAGTACTCCATGCAGTAAAAGACTTGAGCGATTAATGCTACCCTTATGCCTCTTTTGAGTAGTTTTAGCCATGGGGCTTGGCAGTGCCACCATTGTCTTGGTGCCAAAAAATGTCCGCAGCGGCTGTCGCATTCTAGTACCGGAGGGTTGTCTCGAAAATTCTGCAGTGAACACGCCGGGTTTGTTCATCACTGCTATCTCTTTTAAATATTGGAAAAATAGAATCTTGAGCTCTTTCAAAGCTCCGTTGTGATTGTGGGGACGGGGGGAGGTCGGTGGCGAAGGATGGAGGAAAGAAGCTGTCCGCGCCAGCCAGTGGGTATAAGTGACAAAAATCCATGCCTGACACAGAGTAAACACACATATTTAGGAGCTTTTGTGTTCGCGAGCACAGATAGTTACTTAAGAATCCTACTCAAACATGTTATCAGCGCTCTTGAGAATTTTATTATCTGAAACAAATGTTCCCGGACATTTTAAGCGGAAGACCGACATCAAGACCATAGCTAATTTTTAATGGACAATTTACACAAAAGATGTATATTTTTTTCCCTTGGAAATGAGGTGTCATTGTAAAATGGCTGCTTTTTGTCATTAGGAAATTAGAGGAGTAGATATGATAGGTTTGAGAAGGTGCTTGCGTTTATCCACAGTCCCTGATTATTTTGCTCCCAAACAGAGGTTTGGGCTCTGAGGACAGATTTATAGTTGAATTTGCGAACAAAAAGATGTAATAAAGTTAAAGGCTTACACTATCAGAATGAAATGTGTTCACTCAGGATCTGTGGAGCGATCTATTTGATGGTAAAAGTGGATGCTACAGATGAAATCTTTACAAGGAGCATAATCCTTAAAAAAAAAAAAAAAAAAAGGAAAAAAAAAAGTGCACCTCCCAGCCTCCTGCTGGCTGCGCTGCCTCTTTGGTACCTCACAGACTTCGACAGAGTCCTGGACGGGTGCCCATTGATGTCATGGAAACACTCAAATTACTGAGAATGATTCATGTCTATGCTGGTCTCTTATCCTCCCCCACACAAACAGGAGTAGATTTTTAACCCTGACAACTTGTAATTTGCAGTGAGTTTATTTTTGTATCTGGATAAATATTTTTTAACAAGCAAAATTAAGATTAAGCAGTCTGTATGTGATATGATAGTAAAGAATGCTGGGGCTTTGCAGCCAAGAGTACTTTGGGGACTCTGTGCAGCATGAATACATACTCTGATCACCCCTCGCTCCCCTCCTCTCCCTTCCTACACCCTGTTCTTTCCAGTCCACCTCTCCCTCTCTTTATTGCCCTCCCTTCCTCTCTCTTCTCTCTCCCATTTATTCTTATTCATGCTCTCTCTCTCTCTCTCTCTCCCCCTCTCTCTCCTCTCTCACATCCTTACTATTTGCATGGACCCCTTTTACCTTTAAAAGAATGAAAGGAATAGACCTAACTTTATATATATATATATATATATATATATATATATGAGTTGAGACAAATCCTAGTAGGAAAATTCGTCTCTCCAGGTCTATGTGCTGGAGTTGAGTTGGGAAATAATGCCAGGTGGTGAAATTCTATAGGGGATAGCTTCAGTAATTTCTTCTAGAGAAAGACATAGATAGCCTTTCTTCCTTCCAGTTTTTGGAGATTACCAAAACAGGACACTAGATGTTCAGATTCCTAGGAAGTCAGAGTAAATTCTACCTCATCTATCTTCTTCCTGTCTGTCTGTCTGTCTGCCTTTCTACTGACCTCTCTACCTGCCTTTCTATTTGCTAAACAAGTGAATATTATGTCAAAGTGAATCATGTTGTGGTTGTATGGAAGCTTTGTAGATGCGAGAGCTTCAGGAAGGACGTACATCCTTTGATAGCTCATAAAAGGTAGAGTTTTTTTCTGTTATCTGTTAGTAATATTTATAAAGAGAAGTTAAAGACTATAAGTAGCTTACATCTGACTTACACAGAAGAGTAAATATGTCTTTATGACCATTTATACTTCTGAAACAGGCAAATGCATCTATTCTTTAATGCAAAATCCTCATACAGTGAAAGGTTATTCTCTTAGACCTCCCAGGACTGACACTGCTTGAGATGGTGTCCTGTTTCATTGGAATTGAAACTGGTATGGGCATTGATTTTCTACTTTGCACTGAACACTATACCAGGAGTTGGGCGGGGGGAGTGTTTTCCCAAGTTTGAGATTCACTGAAGTCAGTGGAAAAGGTAATACTGGGGAAGAGGGTTAATGTTAAGGCTCAGGTTTGGCTTTCTTCAAAATCATCTTCCATTTTACATATATAGTGACTTACATACAAGGTATGCCTTTGACCAGATATAAGATTTATCAAAGACACATTCTTTGTGTGGTGTCAGGAAGGCATACTCTAACAGCATTGTCATTGAACTAAAAGATCATAATGAACACTGTTACTTCTAACATTTGTCTTAACTTGAGTCGAGGGGGGAAAACTTGGGCATTGTAAACTTCAAAGGATCCATTCAGCCCCTCAAAATACTAGTTTTGAATTTTCCCATTGGAGAAAAGAATAGTATAGTCCTGGGTAAAGAGGACAATGTACCTTAAGCTCTAGTCTTGAAGGAAAACAGTATCCTTCAGTCTTGGGTGGGGTGGGCTTTGTGGTCTGGGCACGTGGGCGGCACTAGCCCTTTTTAATGCCCTGGTATGGATTGTTTCCTGTAAGGACTCTTTACATGTCAGTAGGTGTATTCTACTGCTTAGATCTCTTATAATGTGGTTTCATTGTCTTCCTTGCTGATTGTTAAGGCTCAACATACTTTTAAAAGAAACAAATGAGCAGCCTTGATTTTTACCCTTAGATATGGCCAAATAGCATCTGAGCCTTTATCTATCTCTGCAGAGCAGTCTACAGATAAAAATTGGGTTGTTAGAATTGACACAAGACATTGACGTTCCATTATCCCTTGTTCTACTGGTAGAATCTGAAGCTGGGTTCAGAGTGGGCAATTTTTCAAAAGCCCTCTTTCCCAAATGTAAATTCCGTGATCATCTTTATCATGATGGACTTTACTCCTGGGAAAGGGAGTTTAAATAAAAGAGAGAGAGAGAGAGAGAGTCCCAGAATTTTGAATAGTTTCTTTGCTTTATTCACCATCTGGAGAGCCCTGATTGATTAGCTTTGGCCTCACCATTAAGTGTCAATATAATCAATGGGAATGACTAGGCTAGGGTCATTACATAGATAATTTGCCTGCTGTGTAAATAAAAATGAAATTGTTTAAATTTTGTGAGAGAGAAAGAAAGTGAAAATAAGGAATGACAATTTGTTTGTTAGAGAAAGTGGAGGCCATTGGAATGACAGTTTTTGGAAGTGTGGAGCAGTTTGGCTAAGAATAGGAATGAAGGATATTTTTTTTCCAGTTTATCATAGCCAGAGTGAGGAAGTGTTATTCCCTGTCTTGCTTGCATACATTGCCAGTAGTGCCTACTTTACGTATGTAAACATCGGGGAAGAGAAGTGGATGTCTGTTACCTGGAGGAGATTTTTTTTTTTTAAAGAAAAACACAATTTACACTTTTTTTGTTGTTTCTCTTGGCAGGTAAAACAGAAAGGGGCTCCTACTCATCTTATGGGAGAGAATCAAATTTACAGGGTTGCCACCAGGTAAGTGAGAATCTCGCGTTGGGAAAGGGTTGAGAGAGAATGAACCTGGTAAATCACTTTGTTTTGTAAATTAGATGATGCGTTTTAGACTGTGGCACTAATGCACTGAGAATCTGCCGATGCCTGTCTCTTTTTAAAAAGTAATGAAATAACACAGAGCGTGGAAGTCATAAACACCTCATCGTATCAGAATTGTGTTCACTGGCTTGTTGTTATTATTTTAATCCATCAGCCGGTACCAGTGGCACTGTTTGCAAACCAGCGATCTCGGGTAAAGTGGTTCTATCAAAAGAGTTTATTTGCAATTAAGAACTTAAGAATTTCTTAGCCTGGAAATGCTTCGTGCAGCCATGTGTCAGATCCTGGGTTCGGGTGGCTACTGCCCTAAATTATAGTTTTCATAGGGGCTGTAGGATGTTGTGTGAAAACAGGGTTGTATTGAGGGATAAAAATGTCTGTGAAAATATGATTTGTTGTCCCTTTTTGTTTCTGAATTGTTTTTGGCTGGAAGTCAAGGCCAGCAGGCTAACAGCAAAGCCGTCTCAAGGGAAGCATGCGTGAGCTAGAAAAATAAGAGTACTTTAATTAAATAATAAAATGCCAGTGTCATACAAAGGTATAGCGTGTGTGTGTGTGTGTGTGTGTGTGTGTGTGTGTGTGTGTGTGTCTGGGCACTCTGCATTTGCATACTTTCAACTCTGCAGAGAAAGCCCAGTTCTAAAAATACTATCCAGAGCCAGAAGGGTAAGCTTTGTTTCAAGACAATTGAGTTTTTATAGACGCTTTCTTTTTAATTTCAGTATCGGTACTAATCACATGTTTCAAATCTTATTATTATTATTTTTTTCCTCTAAAGATTTAGACTTTCTTTTTCTAAGGGCGTGGGTTTCTTACTTTGGAAAACTCTGGATAGAATTTAATCATCCTCTTTCAGACTCAAAGCTTTCTAGTGTTTTATTATTCACCCAAACAGAAGCGTACCTTCTTTTCGTGCTGGGAAGGGAATGCTTGCTCTCCTGAACCCTCTCACCCTCCCGTTTTCTTTAATGGTATGGAAAAAAAATCCATTTTGATTTTTTTTTAAAAAACAACCTGTTTCATGGATCCTGGAAAACGTAAGCAAACAGTTTGAGTCATTAAATAGAGCCTGCTCGAGAAGGTTTCCTTTAGGTATCAGTCAGGGATCACGAAAGGCGGAATTCTGGTGGAGTGGTGGTGTTTTGTCTTGTTTTGTTTTTTCTGGATAGATTTGCATTTTTAAAGTTTACTCCTTCGGCCCAGCCATCCATTCAGTCATACTTGGCATCTGAAAGATTGGTTGTGATGAGGTGAACGGTGCTGGGTTAAGCACTCCTGCTGCACAAGCTGCAGAGTACAGTTTATGGCAGTTTGTCTGGAAAGAATTCCGCAGGAAAGAAATTTACAGCCATTCCAGCACAACGGAAACATCTTTGGAATGTGAGTGCAAATGTGCGGGGTAGATAGCTCGGCAGCGAGCCTCCTAGCGCCGAGTCTCTGGTGCAAAGCTCTCAATTCCTGCCGAAGAGCCTGTTCCTGTGTATCTGGTTTCTCAGGGTCAAGGCACAGGCCGTTTGAGTTTTGGGGGAGAAGAAAGTTGACAACATCCTTCCTGTTCGCTGATGGTCATGGCAGAGGTCTCTGTTTTCGACGGGCCTCTTTTTCTGGTCAATGAGAGAATAGGCTTCCTCGCCCCTGTATCCTTTCTTCCTAATAGGAATTGGCGTGATTCCTCCCAGACACAAAGATTTCCTCTGCTGAGTAAGCGCGAGGCCCCTTAACTTGTGAAAGCATCATCCAGACCGCGTGAGTCTGTCAGTGTATGTGCTGGGACACAGACCCTCCCTCGGTTTGTGGGCAACACTTCCCTCGGGTGAGACTGAAGTTAATTTTTTTGGCAGACACAAGGTGAGAAGTGGAAAGGGGCAGAGGGTGGACTAGAGGTGGACGGACTGGCGTGTGATGGCTGAATGTCTGGGCCTGGGGAATGTCTCCTTTTGAGACATTTGTGTCCAGGAAAATTCTGTTGTATACAGGAGTACGGCTGCATCCGCTTTTCTTAAAAAGTCTTCATAATAGAGCCGTGGAGTGTGGAGATTCTTTCATCCTTATTTCTGCTTCGTGATTGTGAGTCTTGCAAGGACCGACTCTCTCTTTGCTTAGCCTGGGCTCAGCAGTGTCCATAAACGGTGTGATCACTTAAGGAGAAAAGCAAAGAGCACAATTTTGGAAATTCCCTGATTAAGGAAATCGGGGCTGGAGAGGAAAAGGGTACATATTTTGAATTTCTGCTTTCGGTGAAATCTGAGACTAGAACAGACCCTAGTGTGTCTCCCAGTGAGTGAGTTTCTCTTGTGCCGAATTGTTTTTTTGAATCCCTGTCTCCAACACCAGCTATGCAAACCCAAAAGAAAGGCAGAGTCTCGGTGTCTTGGGCTTCAAGTCTAAATAGCAGATCACAGCTGAACCGATTCCCCACTGTGTGGCAAGGTGAGTGACTCGTGGAGAGGCAGCTTTTTGTTTTCTCGTGTTTACTACTTTATAGAGATGCTGGATGGAAGTCCTTTAGATGCTGTGCCCTGAGGGGCTCCAAAAACTGCTTTATCGTATTATAACAGTGTGTCCTGTGGACTTCCAGGGATGAGCACTGTTACGTATGAACGTGCTTCTTCCAGTTCCAATAGCCTTTTGTTTGGTGCAGAGAAATAGTGATGGTAAGCAACAGGTAGCCAAATGCTGTCCTGGAGAAATAAATTATTATTTTGCAATGTTTGTTGTTTCAGAATGCATCAGGTTAAAAAAATACATATCCGTCATGTGTCTCTTGAGGATGTACCACTAATAGTGATAGACATGGGACTTTTTAAAAGTGGGTGTCTTAGCTGAGAAACAAAAGCCGGCGGGTTCTTTATTAGCGATTAAATTGTTTTCATTGAAAATAGTAATGGGATGATATGAATTCATTAATGCACTTCCATATAAAATTATCAGAAATGAACTCGGTGACTTTTTCAGCCTTTCAAAATTGTATAGAAAATAAACCCATAGAAACCAAAGTGGCCAAACGGACTTTTTTTAGTTCTCACTAAATATGGCAAAACTAATTTAAATCAAATTGGAGTACGGAAATCACACCCAGGCTTGAAATGTTCTTGCCAAATTGCAACCTCATACTACTTTTTTTTTTTTTACTGGCAGGGAAAATAAAATTTATAATGGAAAGTCTGACCGAAATGAAAATGAGCGGAAATAAAGTTTTTCACAGGATAGTCCAATCTTAATACGATAACCAATAGCTAATACCTAATGGGCCTCGCTGTGCATGACAAAAGGGAAAAAATGTCATTTACTTTTGGCCTCTTTTGCTGCTTTGAATAGGATGTTTGGTGACTGCAAACTTTTTTTGTCTTTCTTAATCTTCCCCGAGATCTACTGTTTTTGAGTGAGGTGGTGATGTCAACACAAATGCTTGGTATTAAGGCAGAAGTTTTCCCCTTAAATGGAAGTTGAGTATTGATTATCAGGAAGTGTTTGTCTTTTCTTTCTGGGAGATAGCTCAAGTCTAAAGCAATGGTTTCTTTATTAGTATCTCCTGGGCAAGGTGTGTGTGTGTGTGTGTGTGTGTGTGTGTGTGTGTGTGTGTGTGTGTGAGATATGTGGAGAGCTGGGCCCTATCTGAGACCAATTAAAATCGCATCTTATGAGTTGGGCCTTTGCATTTCTGACAACTCCCCAAGTGATTCTAATGTGCAGCTAGGTTTGATGATTTCCTAGAATGTTCTATAGGAATCTGCTCTATTTAAAGACTTGTGTTCAAAATCTAGTGTTGCCACTGACCTTGAAAAAGCTTTTAGATTTCTTGCCTTACTTTGATTATTCAAGACATAGGAATATATTGCATATGTACTTCATTTAAAAGGCAGTGAAAATTAGTGATATTCTGAAAATCAGTAAGATGCCTCGAAATCTTTATACAAAACCCCACAACTGAATATCCCAGCCCGTATCTTGTTTTCTCTAGTGAAGTCCAAGGCTCTAACCTTATCCACATTCTTTTTCTTTCTCAGCAAGTAATCAAATAGGACTATGCTGATAAAGTTATTTGATGTTTAGATCTTAAAACTGACGGGATTTAAGAATTAGGCCTAATCTCAGATACCTTTGTTAAACTGCAGAAACTTTGCAGCTGCAGAGGACACGTAAAGGTCTTCTCTGTATGTGATTCAGTGCACTCACAAACCAAGTTGTTTTGGATTCATTGAAATTAAACCTCTGTAGTTGGTTCTGAAATGAATTACACATTTAAGAATGGATTTTCTTCTTTTAGTTCTTTTTATTTTTGATACAAAAAGAACTACAAATTCCTTAATTCTAAAACTTTTGGACCCTTCCAGTGTTTCTTATCTGAAATCAAAATAGAAAGGATATACGCAGAAAAGCTGTGAAATCCTTTGTCTCTTCTTATGAAAATAGCTATTTAGGTCTTGTGGAAGCAGAATACGTGTTGGTTTTTAACTTGGCGTTATGGTTAAATGTTTGTTTATAGTGTGCCGTCATTCGTACCTGGTCCTACGTAACCTTCCTCGGAACCTCTTCCATCCATGTATCTGCCTTAGCGCTCTGCTTTGCCTTCATGGTGCTTTTTGAATGTGCCACTATTGATGTTTGTTGGATGCTGGTCTCCACCCACAGTCTGTAAACTGCCGGAGGGCAGGGGCCAGGTCGGCTCTATCTTGCCCTATATGAATTCTGTACCTGGCAGGGTGAGGATTGTGACGACCTGAGGCTTATTTCCCCAGCATCACTTTTAGGAATCATTCTGAGAGAGTGAAGGCTGAATAGCAGTGTGTGAGAACCATACAGTGAGCAGCGCTTTTTCTGTCTCCGAAAACCAGAAATCATACCCTCTTAAAGAAAGTCCTTTGGAAGCCCTTCCTTCGAAAGTGCAGTGCAGACCCTGGAATGACATAGAGATCAGATCCTGGAGGGTCACTCGTCACTGACTTTCTTGGTGTTGAATCCTAGCCTGGTGGCCTCACTGTTCTAGGTCTGAAGGTTCCCAAAGGAGGGAATTGGAGATGTTCTTGGTTTCCTTCTAGTGGGTGCATTATTGGAACCAAAGGTCAGACTCCAGGCCTGTGGTTTTTGAATTTGCTGGCGTGGATGGTGGGACAGAATATTTTAAATCACGATGGTGTCAGAAATCACAGGGACCAAATCTGCAGGGTGATGCCATCGGGACTCTGCCCCCAAGCACTGTTTTTCGGTCAGCAGCTCCTTTGTTGTGGGGGCATTGCTATGGGTATGCCCCTCTCCCGACAGCCACCCAACACACACCAAAGGGGAGAATGGAGCCATTTTTTCACTGTGTTGATGAACAAATATTTTTTGGCCCTCAAGTGAAGTGTTAGGTATAAGGGGGAAAAACAAAGGGAAGGTCTTATATACCCTCCCTTCAATCCCCACCAGCAGCTTTCTGGACGTTAAGGGGGAGAATCAAGCACCATTTATTTAATTTACAGAATTTTCTTTAATCTTATATAGTATAAAATTTCAAAAACTCAGAAGAGTTGAAAAACATAATACAATGGAGTACCACTTAAACAGTTGTTAATAGTTGTTACGTTTGCCTTGGGTGTGTGTATGTGTAAGTATATATATTTTTCAGTGCCCCGTTTTTAAGCGGCAGATCAGATAAGATTTCGCCCCTAGATTTTTCATCATGTGTCTGAAAATTAAGAACACTCGCCTATTTAACTAAAATACAGTTATCACCCCTAAAGAAATTAACAGTAGTTTCCTAACCTAATACCCAATCCAGATGAAAATTTCTTCATTTGTCCCCATGAAGATGTCTTTCATCGCTCCTTTTCCCCCCAGGCATTGCATTTATGCATTGTATCTTGCTTCTGTGTCTCTTTAGAATTTCTTTTAAACTAGAACAGTTCCTGTAACTTTTAAAAAAGTGATATTTACCTTAAAGAGAGCAGGCCAGTTGTCTTGAAAAATATGTCCCCTACTTGAACTGTTGGATTATTTATTTGTGGTGCTGTTTAATTTGTTAATCTATCACTTGTCTTGCCTACAAATTGAAAATTCGGCTTGAAAAGCTGATTCAGACGGAAGTTAAACATTTCGGCCTGAGTATCTCATAGTTAATGCTATGTGCTTCATACTGCGTTTCATCTGGAGGCGTATAATGTCAAGATGTGTTGCTACTGGTAACACTGACTTGAACCACTTGGTAGAAGTGGAGACCCCCAGGTCGGTCCATTGTAAAGAAACCTTTTCCCCTTTGTAATTAGCAAACAATCTTTTTTTCTTTTTTAATATCTTTATTGGAGTATAATTGCTTTACAATGGTGTGTTAGTTTCTGCTTTATAACAAAGTGAATCAGTTATACATATACATATATCCCCACATCTCTTCCCTCTTGCATCTCCCTCCCTCCCACCTTCCCTATCCCACCCCTCTAGGTGGTCACAAAGCACCGAGCTGATCTCCCTGTGCTATGCGGCTGCTTCCCACTAGCTATCTATTTTACATTTGGTAGTATTTATAAGGTAAGCTGGGACGAAGTGAGCAAACAATCTTTGTGTTTATACTTTAGCACTGGGCATAGATCCCTGTTCCCCAACCATTTTTGACCGGATGGTTTTAGCATGCATTGATGACACTTGCCTGAACCCAGAGGGTTTTGAACTAGTGATTTTTTTAAAACTCCATCATTCCTTCTACGTTTATAGCTGACATTCTTCTTTAAGGAGCTTTATTGGATTGTTCATTTCAGTGCTGTCAATTTCAGTGTTCATACATATACAAGTAAAATGTTAATAATCCTTGTATTAAACATGGTTCCTTACCTGGAGGAGACTGGAAGTATTAAAGCATCCTTCAGATTTCTTAAGGTATAGCTTATGGCTCAGGCTAATGGTCAGAACTGCTTTAATTGCAGGAGGAAAGATGTGATTATAGGCTATGTTTCCTTGTACACAAACTCTAGTATTCTTTTGCTGAAATTTGGAACCTTGTGACAATCTCTGTACCCCCACCTATTAGATCAGTCTTTTTATAAGCACCAAGGTTTTTCTCAAATTCTCAGATTGCTCCTCTATATTTTAGTAATTGTTCTTAAAGATCTCGCAAGGTTGGCCATCGGTGGCTGACCGACTGAGTCAGGTGGGTTGCTGCGATGCCCGATGAAGTAACTCTATCAAGGATCGCTGAGATAGTGGAGCCGTACGTCCACTCACAACCCAGACGTGGCTGATGAGTGAATTTCTAAACCTTAGTCTGGGCTCAATGTAGAGGAAGCTGGGGGGACTAATACTAGGTGCCAGTAAAAACCCCTGGGGTGATTATTATTATCTTCATTTAAGAATTAAGAAAATGGGGGCTTCCCTGGTGGCGCAGTGGTTGAGAGTCCGCCTGCCGGTGCAGGGGACACGGGTTCGTGCCCCGGTCCGGGAGGATCCCACGTGCCGCGGAGCGGCTGGGCCCGTGAGCCATGGCCGCTGAGCCTGCGCGTCCGGAGCCTGTGCTCCGCAACGGGAGAGGCCACAACAGTGAGAGGCCCGCGTACCGCAAAAAAAAAAAAAAATTAAGCAGACCCAAGATCTCACCCTAGCTAAGTTTCAGAGCCAGGCTTTGGACTTTAAAATGCCTGGTTTTAAAGCCAGTGCTTTTCCAACTTGGGTTCCCTGAGCCCTGAGCTCATGGTGAGGTTTCTAAACTCAGGTAGGTCTGTATGAGAGCCCATCTGGAAAACCACTTTTGGTAGATTCCAGGCCCACTGGAGAATCTGGGTCTAACACATTGCTTAGAATGGAGTAGCTTCTCAGGGTCAACCCTGAACACGGCTGGAAAGGCAGAGAAGAGGGCAGGCCACACGGTTCCTTACAGCCCAGCCTGTTTTTTCTGTTTTTTTTTTTTTAAATACACCACATGTGCCTGTATGAATAATCTATTCTGTAACATCTTCAGAATTAGCATGTGCAATTTCATTAAAACCAATGAAGATTTCCTGTGACAAGGCTGGGGTAGAATATGCCAATTCACATTTTAGCAACAGCACGAGCACTTTCTTAAAAATGTATGGACTATATTTGGGCCTTCCTTTCTGTGCAATGCAGGCAGAATATGGTTTGCAATTACACAAATTTGGATTCCTCGTAGATCAAATTATTGTTTCCCAAATACAAGAACTACATAGAAAGTTCTAAATCAATACTTTTAGCAGGCTTTTAAATGTGACCCAATAATTTTTTTGTTTATGACATTTAACTCACTTTGTCATATATAAAATGACAAATATGTGTTAGGAGTATAGGCAAGTTTTCTAAACAGTTCAGGACAGGTAACACATAAAAAACCTTTGACATTGCTTTGAGATGATTCATGAGACACCAAAAACATGGTGTCCTCATATCCTAAATGAAATTTCACCAGAATATTCGGATTAACTTCTCTTTTCTTATGAAAAGTATTGAGGGGTTTTTAATAACCACTAGCAATTAGGACTACAGTTCATCTTTATACTTTTGACATGTAAAGAGAAAAGGGAAAATCAGTTAATGACTAAACAAACAATTGACTTAATTGTTTTTGAGCAATTGAGGTGTACTTGGTAAAGTTTAATGCTGAAATATATCTACCCATCCTGTAGAAGTCACTATAGCCCTATAGCTTCTTTCCATAAAAAAGACAGTAGACTCACCATTCAGCATCAGAAGAATGCTGAATTTCACTTTTCAATATGAAATGGCAGAAACATTTATTCCTCTGTGTGTGATCATACTTGAAATGGTTCCATCATTAGGAAATGTCTCCTGAAACTCTTAAAACTGAAACCCCAAGTTAAAATAGTGGGAACACTGCAAGTTACCGACAAAACCCCATAATCTTTTTAGAAGTAAATATTTAAGAAAGGGACAGATATTGAGTCTGCTGCTGTGCCTGATAGTGGTAACCTGCTTAGAATTGAAGAACCCCATCCTTTGAAAAATTGAGCGTGTGTGTTCTCAATGTTTATGTGGATTTCTTTACAGATGCTTTCACTCACAGATAAACTAAACCGAGCTTCCTAAAGCAAGTACCTTTTATGTTCATTGTGTTATTTATTATCTGACAGCAGTAAGTTCTTGGGAGAAGAAAACCGGCACTAACACGTAGTTGCATTTGCTTTAGCATTTCTGATGCACACACGTTTTTTCACAGTATGGCGCTTGTCTTTATCAGACATTTCTTGTACTTAATAAAGGGAGAGGTCAAATTTTGATGGGATAGCATCTTTAGACTAGCCCTTCCCTAGATTCTGTTGAATAGAAAATATTATCACAATATATTAACATTCTTATGGTACTTAAGGAAATCTATATATCCCTTCATTCCATTAACCCGTCCCTTCGAAAGACCTCTTCTGGTGAAGAAGGCTTTCTATGACATTAAAAAAAAATACCAAATATATCTTATTTTTAACCCACCTCAAAGTCACGTTTACGTGAATTTGGGATGAGAGTTCAGTGATAAGAAAGCAATTAAGGAAGAACATCCCTGAGGTTTTTCAAGCAGTGGCCATCCTCCAGAGCTCTAGACGTAGGGGTCTCTGTGTCGGGGTTTGCCCGTGCATGCACACAGAATTATTCGGGCTCATTTGTACCACAGTAATGAACAGCAGGGCACTGAATCTTTTCAGTTTTATTGGTATTGTATACAGTAAGTTATTAAATTTCATCTCTGTAATACACCTGCAGTAAAATAACAAAACATCGCTGCACTTAAGGAACATGTGTGTGGTACAGTGCCCTCCCCCATCATTTCACCGCCCCCCCCCAAACAGCTGCTTACAGATTTCAAGATCCATTGTATATATTCCCTTGAGCCCACCTCTAATAATCGAGACACATCTGCCATTGCAGTATTATAGGCATATGTAGTTTTATTGAAAACTATACCTGTAAAAAATTAAATAACTCCTACCTCAATTAAATTGGCAAGATACCTTTTGCATATTGCAGACCTCCTGAGACCCAGCGAGTTCATTTTATTCTTATATTACAAATCACTAAATATGTTATTTTTATTTAGCTAAGTAGCTAGCTCTTCTCATACTCTGATGGTAAGTTTCTTTCATTTTTTTCTTACTTTTGTTTTCCTTCTCCCTTCATCTTTACATATAAAAAAAAAGTACCACACAAGCTACAGGAAGGAAACATTGAGTCTGACTACCATCAACACGGTATAAATAAAGTCAAAGGGAAAGGATCCTAAAATGTACCTCTAATTCTGAAGTGACTATTAAATAAAAATAAAGGTTACAGAATCGCGATCAAAACCTTAACTCATTTTGTGCTTTCATAGAGATTTTTACAAGCCTCTCTGAGATCCGTTTGATCATCCTAATAGCAGAATAGGAAATAATATGAAGAGGGAATGAGTTAGTAGGTCATACAAGTCATATATACGTAGATTCCTATTGGATTAAATCCCTTACCTTAACATGTATATTTTGTTGAAGATTGGGTCAGTAATGATGCCTATAAAATAATTTTTATCCAAACAGAAATAATAGTAAAATATTCACTGAAATAAACTAAGCATAACCTTATTCCCACTTAAGGTATGTAGGGTGTCAATATATATTACATGGTTATATAGTAGTGAGTATGAATAGTTATTCATCATGAGTTAATCATGCTACTCTTACAGTGAATATCTAAGAAGAAACGTTTATAAATTTGCTTCATATAGTCATGGAAAAATCTAAAGACAACATGCCGACTCTATGATAGGAAGAAAACTATGTACCCTTTTGGGAGAATATGAAGGTTACTCATTACATGGTATCATAGAAAGCATGTTTTGTGCTCTTCAAAAGAACTGTATGTGAAAGGGAATGAGAGCTGGGTCCCTGACCCAAAGCGAGTTTAGACTCAGAAAATATCCTCTCATGACAGTTGAAAGGTAGATGGTTTCACAGGATGAAGTGAGAGAAAAATGTTAGTGATAGTTACCGTAGAGAAGAGAGAAAATCAGGTAGTGTTATTGATCACCAGTCCAGATTAAAAATAGTTGCATGTTTCAATGATGAATTTTCTTTTTTTGATAAGAATATTGCTTAAAACCAATGGTTATTTGGTTCCATTGGGGGCTGCCTGGACCTACGAGATTTTGTTCAGTCTGTGATCAACTAGGATATTTTCTGCACCTCTTATGTTTCACAGGATTCAAAGCCTAGTGTGGGCACAAGCCTGAATCCTAGAGTCTTAGGGTCATTGCTTACAATTAAGTTCTAAAACCCCAAGAGAATCAGAACTCAAGATCTTAGAAGTATTTCAACTTTATAAGTTTTTTTAGTAGAAAAATGCATTATAAATTCTAAACAAACTTTTCACACACAACTCATGCACAAGTTGGAGAATACAACTTGACTCAGGCTATACCACTCCTTTGAAGTCCCCATCAACTCAACTTTTTCTTCCTTGGATGTGATTCACTCCTGTGGAAAGATCTATTTATTACCAGTACTTTTGAACTGTGAAGTCTGTTTGTCACTCTGAGCTCTGCAGTTCGGAACTGTCATGTGTAGAGTGACTGGTACGACATAACACCAGAGGTGGTAAAAGATTTGCTGTGGACAGTGACATGTGACAAAGAAGAGTGTCAACAGCTGCTGCTACTGACGTTGTCCCTCAAGGAGTCTTCCTGCATCCCTGCCATTTAACTGTCTCAGCCAGGGAGTCACTAATATGGACCACTTTCTCTCATTCCTACTCCCACTTAGCTACCAAGTAAGATATGTTTTCAGAGTGCAAATTGTGGGTGCCATTTTCTCAATGGAAAGAATATTTAAGTTTGGTGTTTCGTGTGTCGGGAAGGGGATTATCCTTTGCTTTATTTCTAGGAGAACTTCTGCTCTATTCCCTATGGCAGAAAACACATCCACCCTATCATTCGTGGACTCCAGACTGTCTCCGTTTCCTACTTCATTACAAAGCAGATTTTCATTTCACCATACCCTAGCTAACTCTACTACCCCCTCAAATTTCATAGTGTGCCTGCAGATCTACTCACAGAACCAAGATTGGAGGCTCCTGTGGAGTCCGTCCGCTCTGTCCTCTTAGTTACCTGGCGCAGATCATTTGATCAGGGCTCTAGATACTTACACGTATTGTTCTAGAAATAGAATGCAGACATCCTAGGTCAGCTCTGTAGAACCTTAGTGAGCAAGTGGAACATATCAGAACATTCAACAATACTGCATTCCACCACACCTTCAGCTGGGTGTTTAATAAATATTTATCGTGAAATAGCACCCCACCCCCACCCCCAAGGTCATGATATCACTGTCTTGGGAGAGGGCTTGAGCTAATAATAGCGTAGTCACCTAACCTGAGGCGCTAACACATAACTTTTCACATTGACGTTCTCACATCTATTCGGGTATATTTTTCAAGGGGCTAGAGTAAAATCTGGCAGTTACCGATGAGATAATTCACCTCAGGTATTGTGCTTTTGACCTTGAATTTTATTGATTGAACTTCCTCTCAGGATTAGTCTTTCCATCTGTGTCTGTTGGCTTGGTGACTGTCCCCCAGCCACCGTCCTAGATTATCCTGTCTCCCCCACCCCATAAGCCCGCAGTTTTCAGATTTGGTCCATTCTGCTTCCTATAGCAATAGACCCACTCCGTCCCCCGCATCCCCGTCACCACTGTTGCTGTCCCCACCCCTCCACTTCCCTCCACCTCCACCTTCCCACTCTCACAAGGCTGCTGGAGTGATTGTCTCCAAAAATCCCCAGTGCTGTTATGCCCTTGCTTAGCATCCCTCCATGGCTTTGGGGACCCAGCCTTAGCGTCTTGAACGGGATTTAGAGAGCCTGGCCCCTGCCTCGGCCTTCAGCCTTGGCCTTCACACTCACCACTCACATCTCGTGTTCCAGCCGTACTGAGCTGCCCGCGCTGCCCTTGAGGGCTCTCGCACGGTCCTGTCTGTCTTTACAAGGGCCCTTCCATTGGCCTGGGATATCTTCATCCTGCCTCTCATTCTCCTCTCCTTATATTCCTTTACCAGATAACTCACACTCTGTGTCCAGGATCCAGCTCACGCATTGTTCTATCCAGGCCAGAAGGAGGGGGCCCTCCTCCGTGCTCGGGTAGCCTCTGATGCACTGTGCTCTCCCAAGCGTTGTCACGCTGTCTACGGGCAGAGAGGGCCCAGGACTAGGCCTGTACTCTCTCCCGAATGCCTCGTAGGGGACACTCTGTTTGCTTGAGAGTCAGTGGATGGATGAGTAAGCGAATAAATGAACCAACAACAATAACAAGTTATATAACTTGTGACCCCAGTGGGGTAGGAACTCTTTTTAATCCCCATTTTATTGATAATGAAACAGAGACTCAGAGCGATTTTGTCGCTATTAATAGTAGGTGGCAGAGGTGGGACTAGGGGACAAAGTCCTTTGGCTCCAGATTTGTCATTTTCTCTATTGCTTCTTTATCCCTGGATAAAGTTGGTGAAGCTTTTTGTGATCGCCAGTAGCCCACAGGGTCTTCTCATAGATGGTTCTAGCTCTCTTCTCACTGTTAACTTAGGTATCATCCGGCTTCCTGCACTGAGACCTCTTTCTGTCAGTAGGAAAGACTGCGTTTCTAAAGAGGATATGATGACCTCCACAATCTATATATCAAGAGCATTGTCCTTCGAGGGCCAAGAAAGAATATTTTGAATGTCTCCCATAAGGAACTACAAATCGCATACAGTGTGGTGCGTATTTCCTGCGTTGTCTGTTACCTGTCGGTGGTAGTACCTCTCTACTCCACTGCTGAAAGGACCGTGGTCCACCTGATAATGGAAAGGCTTTGAAGCTCAGGGGTGAATGTAATACCAACTGTGTTTCTGTCACTCAGGTTTCATCCTCCTTCACTGCCCCTGGTCCATCTTGCTTGGCAGAAGGTGGGTAGGAAAAGGGAAGAAGTGGATGAGTTGAGTAGATAATGGTTTGCTTCTCCCTGTTTCCTGCACAGGATTCTTTTCCTCATAACCTTGAGGTAGGACGTGGAAAAAAAATGATGATAATGAGTTTTATGTCTGTGTATAATTTTGAAATCTTCAGGATGGATTGTTACAGTAAGAAAGGACCTAAATGTCACCTGGTGCCCAATGCTGCTTAGTAGCAAATGGGAAACTAAGGCTCAGAGATGTTAAGAGACTTCTCAGCATCACACAGCAGACTTCATTCACGTGGACCCACACAAAAGTTAGAATTCCAGTCTCAGGTAACACTGAAATTTTACTTGATGTCTTTGTAGCCTCTTTCTTCCAAAGGCCACGGGGCCACCCTAGACTATGAAGTGATAGCCAGAAGTAGTTGGAAATACATCCTGAAGAAATTTCTAGACCAGTGTCCTTTTGTTCCGCTACCATGAATCGCGCTGTCGTGGAGCCAGAGGATGTTGTTTGCTTGTAAATACTGAGTTTTTGAAATGTCACTGTAACACTGGAAAAACGTCGTCTCAGAAGGTTACCAAAGTGACGGAATCCCAACGTTGTAAATACGAGCCAACACAAGTACTCATAAATGACAGGAATGAAACATACTTGACTAAATCCATAATAATCACTGATAACACTGTTTACCCTCAGTGACCAGGAGCTGTGAACTTGGATAAAAAGCACATGTGAGCAGATATCATTCATGTGTCTGAGCCTCTAGCCATTCCAGAATATTCTGATGGAAAAGATCCCTAAATATGTAAAAGCTTTGCAATAACTAAGAAGCAAGTGTGCAAGATAGGGTGTCAGGCAGCCCTAATGGAACTGGAGAGAGAGGACTGATGAGATGGCCCTTGTTCTGGTCAGAACCAAACTGTGAGCCTGGCCGAGCGGGAAGGTCAATACTCTTATTTTCAATACATGTGATTCCTAGAAGGTCCATTTGCCACAAACAAGAGCTTACGCACGTGCCGTGTTCTTGAGAGAAAGAAGATGTGGAATGAACTTACAGATGAAAAGCCTCAGAGCAACAAAGGCAGGATTCCATGAAAGTCTGAACTAGGCTTGCACTTGAGCAGGACAGTTAGGTGGTCCACCTCCCTCCAGTCCTGATTTCTCTAGAGCCTGGGCTTTTTCTTTTTCTTCTTGTTCTTTTTTTTAATATTCATTCATTCATTCATTCGTTTGCGCTGGGTCGTTGTGACACGCGGGATCTTCATTGCCACGTGCAGGATCTTTAGTTGCGGTATGTGGGATCTAGTTCCCTGACCAGGGATTGAGTCCGGGCCCCCTGCATTGGGAGTGTGGAGTCTTAGCCACTGGATCACTAGGGAAGTCCTCCGGGCTTTTTTTTTAATAATAACTTCCTCCTTTGGGGAAATGATTGCTTTCTTCCCTCTTCTGTTCTGACGTTAAAATGGTGCCTGGATGTCCAAGGCTCCAAGAAGAGATGCCTGAGGTGGCAAGCCAGTGTTCCCTTAGCCTCTGTGATGTGTCTACTCTTGCTGTTCCAAGCACCCCTTTGGTCCCCATCTCCCCAGGGGACAGTGGAGACTGCATGACGGTGGGCTGGACCCTCGCAGTATTTCAACTGGTAAAAGAGAGCTCCAGCTGGTGAAAGAGATAGGGGAGTGACGTGGCCCAGGGGCTGCTCCCATCACTGCTCTGAGCTGTGTACAGGGAAGAACTGGGTTTGCCCTGAATGACCTCCTTGGTTTTCATATGTATGCAAAATACTTTTTCTTTTTCCTTGACGTACTGCGGTATTGTTTGATTCTTTTTTCATGGTAAGCATCGCTTTCTTAACTAAAAATAAAAGGCCGAATTCGATATTAGAAATACTCAGTGCTGATGAAATTTGGGGAAAACTACAATATTATATATCACAAACTGACATTTGACCCAGAAGTTATAGTGGTTCTGCTTCTTGAATTTTTATGCTTAGCAAAGATTTCGTAAGGGGGAAAAAGCTTTCTATCGGAAGGTGCCCATTTTGGTATTAGCTGGAACAGTGGTGAAGAGTTTGAAGTGATCTGAGAGTCCAAGGCCGTGTGATGTTGGTGCATTTTGGTGTCCATGGGTGGGGTCTATGTGGATGCTAATACAGCCTTTAAACAGCATGGGCAGAGGAGGGAGCAGAAGTGTCCCAAGCCCTTAGAAACTCACCAACTGACTAGCATCCTGGTGACATGGCCGTTCACCCTGCCATAGGGATTCCCTGGGTGGGGACCCAGTTTGCTTCTTGAGCTACCTGGCAGCTGGCAGGAGGCAGGGCCTGCTGTTCTGGTTTGACTGATAAGCTGTAGGTGTTGGTGTTGGAGAGACGGTGGCCAGTCTCAGGCTCTGTCCTAGAACTGTTCCTGCTTGTTGGTTACGATTGCAGGTGCAGGTTGAGTAGCTTCTCACACTTCCTCTCAAAGAAAGACAGCTTTGTCTTCCCGGGATGAGCAAGAAGACAGTGGCCCTGCGGACGTTCTGCCACAGGGTCGCCCTGTGCTGATGGTCTTACTGCCTTTTTTGTCCGGGCTTTGACAACTGTAGGTACCTCCAAGGTTCTTGGAGCTGGAGCAGAGCTGGAAAAGCCTTGAATTTGGACTCTTCCTTGGACTCTCAAAAGACGAAGGACACTCATCCCCAGTATCTCCTCTTCCCACTTCTCTTCACTCTTTCATGATCTTTTAAAAATGATTTTATAAAAACCTTGAGGGGTTTTATTCTCGGCGCGGCAGGCGGATTGGACTCTTGGTTGGGGGATCTAAGGAAGAAGAGTCGAATGAAAGTGGTCAGAACACAGGGTGGCTGTGGAAGGTCTCTGCTACCTGAAGGTCCCCTTCAGTGAGGTAGTAATTTGTTAACTCGTCTTTATCTAAAGTAGACTGCTGCTGTTTCAGCTTCCAGACTGCAGGTGGACAGCCACAAATTCGACTCTGTATCCACTTTGCCTGTCTCCCCTTGTTTCGCTTCCTGATTCGCTGCTTCCAACCAGCTGTTCTTCTAGAAACCAAAGAGAAGTAAAAGAGCAGGGAGGAGAGAGAGAGAGATTGGTATTTTGACTATCAATGGGTAAAAATATCTGTCAGGCTCATAAGGTAGCTCCTTAGTGAATTTAGCATTTGTTTATTAGTTTAGAGGGAATATCTTTGAGCTAAAGAGTTAGCTAATTAAGAAAATCAGTGGAAGATTTGAGGAACTCAACATTTCCTGTCTCCAGATCCCCTGAGTTTCTCCCTTCAGCTCTACTTCCCAATTCATTCCACCCTACCCCCACTCCTAATATTTATTTATTTATTAAAAAAAATTTTTTTTTAAATAAATGTATTTATCTTTGGCTGCGTTGGGTCTTTGTTGCAGTGCACGGGCTTCTCATTGTGGTGGCTTCTCTTGTTGTGGAGCACGGGCTCTAGGTGCGCGGGGTTTCAGTAGTTGTGGCACACGGGCTTCAGTAGTTGTGGTGCATGGGCTTAGTTGCTCCGCAGCATGTGGGATCTTCCTGGACCAGGGCTCGAACCCGTGTTCCCTGCATTGGCAGGCAGATTCTTAACCACTGCGCCACCAGGGAAGTCCCCTAATATTTAAATATTTGGTAAAGCTCAGAATTTCAGCCTCCTCTACCAGGATCTAGCCCCAAATTGCTCTCTCTGGTGGCTAGAGGGACAAAAGACAAGATGGAGAATGGGGAAGAGGTGGGGCGGATCATTTTGCCTCTTGTCTAATACATATGTCTGGTTACCTATAATGCTATCGCTTTGTCAGTATCAGTGTGAAGCAGCCCTGAATAGGTTAGTCTATCACTTTGTTTTCTTTTGGTTCATTTCGCTGCAGGGATTTCTTTTCCTATTCTTGTTTATCAGTTTCCTTTGGTCTGACTTTTTTTTTTTTTTTTGCGGTACGTGGGCCTCTCACTGCTGTGGCCTCTCCCGTTGCGGAGCACAGGCTCCGGACGCGCAGGCTCAGCGGCCATGGCTCACGGGCCCAGCCGCTCCGCGGCACGTGGGATCCTCCCGGACCGGGGCACGAACCCGTGTTCCCTGCATCGGCAGGCGGACTCTCAACCACTGCGCCACCAGGGAAGCCCTGATTTTTGTTTTTACGCATATTGTATTGAGACTTTCTCACAGACCTCATCACACAGGGGTGGGCGAGTGAGAGAGACACATACACGTAGAGACTGAGAACAGGGTAGCTGCAGACTGTACGTGCTGTCGCCTCATGGGCTGATGTGAGTAGTGCTGGGAAGGGCTGTGGTTTTATAGGCAAGCTGATTAGCTAAGCGCTTGTCACCTCCGCTGCCGCTCATTGTCCGGCCAGGTGTGAGTGTGCCTTCTAATCGACAGCTGTCTGTGTCAGAGGGCCATCTTGTGTTCTTTTCATTTTGACTGAACACAGCAGAGATATGTGCAGAGTTCTCTGCAGCTCCGACAGGGGTGCCCTGCCTGCCAGCCCTCAGACACAGGAAGCAGCATAACTGAGGAGCTCAGAAAAGAACATTAACCCATTGGCCATCTCGGTTTGGGATATTTTGGCCAAAAAGAAGTCTCTTTTTGAGGATACTACCTGGCCATCTAAGGTTGAGAAAAACATGAGATCCAATGTCTTGATGAACTGAGCTGGTATAGTGTAAAATGTCTTGGTAGTTTTTGGCCCATGGCGTTTCAGTTGATCTGGGTTTATGTGATAGGATGAAAAACTCGTTTTCAGGGTACACCCAGTGTTTCATGGTGGGGTTAGGCAGAAGCAGAAGCGTATCTTAATCCTAGGTTCCCAGCAATAGCGTCTTCTTTGAAGGTCATAATGGGACATTTGGCTTGTGTAGCAACAGTAATGCTTGGGACATAAGTGGTTTGGGATGAGGTGGAACTCTTGTTCTTTTCCTGCCAAACCTGACACTGCCCTGTCTGGGGCAGATTGCAGAATCTCCCTGAGATCATAACCACGCTATTTCATGGAATGTAGCTAACTTTACAGACATATGGACTGCCTGGCTAGGGCATTTCCTATAAAACTTAGAGATACTGAGCTGGACTTTCGGGATGAGGAAAGAGTTTAAGTTATTATACACATTTCAGCACAGGAGTTATACTGTTTAATTCTTTGCTTGGTCATAGTGTCTTCCCATGAAGCTACATTTATTGGAGCATCTATTAGGGTTGGTACTACATGCAGGGCTTGGTTTGGACTGAGTCACACCGAGAATGCTTCCTACATTTGGGAATGATTTAGTGGTATCTTAAGTTTAACAAGAGGAAAATATTTCATTGCATTCATTAAAAAAAAATTATTGAGAAAGGGACAGTGTGAGGGAATATTGAATACATTGCTTTTACTCTTTCTTTGATTTACAGAGTTCTTCTCATTCATTATTTACAACTTAATGAACCTTTGTCACTGAACCTGGGTGAGAAGGAATATCTAAGAAACCTTGAGTAATTTGTTTCAGACTCTCTCTGTCCCATTTGAAGGACACTGTTAGAGAAAGGTACTCTTATTAAGTTAGTTGGAGGAAATTCAGACAAGTAGACAAAAGACTCCTCTTCTAAGTTGTCCTTTGTAAACTAAGGTAGGAATGATCGAGCAGAATGTTTCGAATCTAGCAGCGTATAGACTGGAGGTCAGGGAACTGAGTTCTTATCCTGCCTTCAGCATTTTTTAAGGCTCAGTTTCTACCTCTTGCAAATGAAGCCTTGGCCCAGATAGTTGATGAGACACCTTCTAGCTCCCCGTGTCTGTGACTGTGAGAATAGGGAATGAGGCGGGAGAGTATGTGCTGGTAGCCTTCGGACATTTCAGAAACGTTTGACACGTTCCCCAAACCGCATGGATAAGGCAGCAGCTCTTTGCCCTTGAAAAGAATAAGAAATACAGAAAGTATTCAAGAGCCACATATTTCGCCTGCATTAAGTGTTTTCTTCCTAATTTCTGTTTAGTATAAATGATAAATAAGTTGCCTTAAAAAAAAGTTTAATGAGTATGACGTGGGTGCAGAGAGAGGGTTGAGTCCAGTGGGACTCACGACCTACCTGCATCGTTACGATTCCTCCTGGAGGATGGTTTTGTCCAAGGTGTTGGGCGTGCTGGGCCAAAGCCTTACGGTGCAACAGTGAATTGATTCTAAGACACCTTTTTCACATGTTAACATCTCAGAAACTTATGGCATGCCAATTTAATTGGCGACTTTTTTTTTCTTTCTTAGTGGTTAATGGATAATGATGTATCTTACATTCAATGGCATGTTTGATGAAATACAATTCTAAGAGAAACAAACATTTTTTTAAAACTAAAAAAGGCTACGTGACTTCTTTACTTCATTGCTGCCTAATGCTGTGAATGTCCTTTTTAATCACCTTGAAGAATCCAGATTGCCTTAGGAAGGCAATTCATGACAAAGTTTACCCTCCTAGAACTCTGCACTTAATGCACATTTGAGGAAGGAGGAAATACATTCTAATAGTCCTCGTGTAGAAGGAATATTCTGAAACTAAGTTAGCAACTTCCACTCCTTGGCTGTTATCACATTTTTTCCCCAGAAATTTCTAGAATGTTCTTTCTTTCTGGAATCATTCTAGTTATATTAAGTCAGAGATGCCAGATACCTTGTTCAAAGGAAGGTAAAGTGTCTTTGTCAATTTCCAAGCTGAAACTGTGAGTCAAAGTTGTCAGTAAATCACTTAGACTTTATTTTTTTATTCGCTTGCTTTTAGAGTTTGTTGATACTTCAGAGATCATCTAATCCAACTCCTCATTTCACTAATGAGTAAATGAAGGTAAATCACTTTGTCCAAGCTTTCGGCAAATAGAACCTGGCTAGCCTGATGCTCATTTGTGGCATTCTTGCCGCTAAGATCCCTACAGTGTAAGGAAAATGGGATTGGCTACAAAACATATTATGTACATCTTTTTTTTTTTTATGTACATCTTTTGTTTGTGTTTTTGAGTGTTACACTTGTATTTATCTGGGTGAATATACTTGGGTTCCTTTGGTTTGTGTCTCGGAACGTGTTTTTCTGCCTGCTGCACATTTACATTCATAGGTCATTTCACAAGGGACAGAAGCCACACTTGTAATATACGACTGAATATCTACCACCCTTTATGTTATAGTAACATCAGTCGATCATTTCTTAGTGAACCCTGTGATGGTTGAGAAAGCCAAAGCAGTAGGCTCGGGGGCTGCAAGTTTAGCATAAAAATTGTCCGGTGCAAGCTGATGTTACAGTGACTTACAGAGGCCTTGGCCTTGTTTTGTTATTTCTCCAACCTGTTTGTTTTCACCTTTGAAATAATCTGGATTTAGTTTTTCCTTAAAAACAAAAACAAAAATCTTTAAGGTCTTTAAATGTGAACCCAATTGGAATACATTTCATGTGAATGTCATACATATTCATGTATTAAATATTGATGTAAATGACATTTTTAAATTTAATAATGGTTTCCCAAGACACTTCACCCTATTTGCTTTGAAACTGATGTGATGAGAAGAGAGTTAAATCTTAATGATTTATTTTTAGTCAATTAACGGACGATTTAAAAAAATAGATATATTTTGTTTCAAATCCCTCATTGAAAGAGATGTCTAAAGTAATATAATGCTAACATTTTTTGTGTGTGTGTGTGGTACGCGGGCCCCTCTCACTGTTGTGGCCTCTCCCGTTGCGGAGCACACGCTCTGTTCGCGCAGGCTCAGCGGCCATGGCTCACGGGCCCAGCCGCTCCGCGGCATGTGGGATCTTCCCGGACCGGGGCACGAACCCGTGTCCCCTGCATTGGCAGGCGGACTCTCAACTACTGCGCCACCAGGGAAGCCCAATGCTAACATTTTTAATTTTAAAAATTCTTTCACATTTTTAATTTTATTTTTTCCAGCTTTATTGATGTATAATTGACAAATAAAATTGTATATATTTAAAGTGCACAGTGTGATGATTTGATAAACATATACATTGTGAAACATTTATCGCAACCAAGTTGTTTAACCAGCCCTCATCTCACAGAGTTACCTTTTTGTGGTGAGAGTGCTTAAGATCTATTCTTAGCAAACTTCATTTTTTAAAATTTTTATTTTATATTGGAGTATAGTTGATTTACAATGTTGTGTTAGTTTCAGGTGTACAGCAGAGTGATTCACTTATACACATACGTATATCTATTCTTTTTAGATTCTTTTCCCATATAAGTTATAACAAATTTCACATATACAATACAGTATTATTTACTGTAGTCACCATTCTGTACATTAGATTCTCAGAATTTATTCATCTTATAACTGAAAGTTTGTACCCTTTGACCAACACCTCCCAATTTCACCTGTGCCCTCAGCCCATCAACAACTACTATTCTGTTCCTGTTTCTATGAATTCAGCTTTTGTTTTTTAAGATTTTGTATATGATTGATACCGTACACTGTTTGTCTTTCTTCGTCTGGCTTATTTCACTTAGCGTAATGGCTTCCATATTCATCCATGTTGTCACAAATGGCTGGATTTCCTCCTTTTTTTGGCTGAATAATATTCCATTCTAGATGTATGCCACATTTTCTTTACTGTTTATTTTTTATTCATCTGTTGATGGACGCTTAGGGTGTCTTGGCTTTTGTAAACAATGCTGCTATGAACATCGAAGTACAGATATCTCTTTGAGGTACTGATTTTATTTCCTTTGAATCTCTACCCAGAAATGGCTTTGCTGGATCATATGGTAATTCTATTTTTAATTTGTTGAGGAACCTTCATACTGCTTTCCATAGTGGCTGCACCAATTTGTATTCCCACCAACAGTGCATGAGGGTTCACTTTTCTCCATATCTTTTCCAACATTTGTTATCTCCTGTCTTCTTGATAATAGCCATCCTAGCAGGTGGGAGGTGATATCTCATTGTGATTTTGATTTGCATTTCTCTGGTGATTATGATGCTGAGCACCTTTTCAGGTACCTGTTGGCCGTTTGTGTGTCTTTGGAAAAATGGCTATTCAGGTGTTCTGCCCGTTTTGTAATAAGATTGTTTGGTTTTTTGCTGTTGACTTGTATGTGTTCCTTATATATTTTGGATACTAAATCCGTATCAAATACGTGGTTTGCAAATATTTTCTCCCATTTCACAGGTTGGCTTTTCATTTTGTTGATGTTTTCCTTTGCTGTGCAGACTTTTTTTAGTTTGATGTTGTCCCACTTGTTTATTTTAGCTCCTGTTGCCTGTGCTTTTGGTGTCATATCCAAAAAAATCATTACTAAGAGCAATGTCAATGAGCCTTTCTCCTGTGTTTCTAGGAGTTTTATGGTTTCAGGTCTTACATTTAAGTCTAATCTAGTCCAAGTTAACTTTTGTGAGTGTTGTAGGATGGGGTCCAGTTTTACTCTTTTGCAGGTGGGTATCTAGTTTCCCCAGCACCATTTTTTTTTTTTTTTTTTTGTGGTACGCGGGCCTCTCACTGTTGTGGCCTGTCCCGTTGTGGAGCACAGGCTCCGGATGCGCAGGCTCAGTGACCATGGCTCACGGGCTTAGCCGCTCCGCGGCATGTGGGATCTTCCCGGACCGGGGCACGAACCGGTGTCCCCTGCATTGGCAGGCAGACTCTCAACCACTGCGCCCAGGGAAGCCCCCTAGCACCATTTATTGAAGAGACTATCCTTTCCCCATTATGTGTTCTTGGTGCCCTTGTCAAAGATTAGTTGACTGTATATGTGTGGGTTTATTTCTGGGCTCTTGATTCTATTCCATTGCTCTGTGTGTTTGTTTTAATGCCAGCACCATACTGTTTTGATTACTATAACTTTTGTAATATATTGTGTCGTGAGGAAATGTGATGCCTCCAGCTTTGTTCTTCTTTCTCACGATTGCTTTAGCTATTCAGATTTTTTTGTGATACCATAAAAATTTAAGGATTAATGCTAATTTACTCTTAGTGTTGATAAATGAGGTAAGATGATTTAAAATCATCCTGGAGATCACACAGAAAACCAGGATTAACACTCAAATGAGTAGCTGCATTGTTTTAACTTACCCACATAGTTCATTAAGTAACTTTGTCGTCAAGAGCTAAAACTGACTTGCAAGCATCATGTGAAGAAGGAGAGCTAATAGTTAAGTATTCAGGAATTTTGTAGGCTAGCGATTTAACCATTGAGAGCTTGAAATTAACATGGAGGGAGTATTTACACCATGGAAATGCACCTCCCACACAAGGGGGGTATATCAGCACACTACTGCAAAGATAAAGAACTGATACCTATGATATACCTGACCTGCTTCTATTACTGTTGTTATTATTAATTCTGTTGCCTTAAATGCTAAGTTTTAGCTTTCTGGAGTAACAACAGTGTTGAAATTGACCATAAAGGGCTTCCCTGGTGGCACAGTGGTTAAGAATCTGCCTGCCAGTGCAGGGGACATGGGTTCGAGCCCTGGTCTGGGAAGATCCCACATGCCGCGGAGGAACTAACTAAGCCTGTGTGCCACAACTACTGAGCCCACGTGCTGCAACTACTGAAGCCTGCCTGCCTAGAGCCCAAGCTCCGCAACAAGAGAAGCCACCGCAATGAGAAGCCTGCGCACCACAATGAAGAGTAGCTCCCGCTCACCACAACTATAGAAAGCCCATGCACAGCAACAAAGACCCAACGCAGCCAAAAATAAAATAAATAAATTTATTAAAAAAAACAATTGACCAGGGCTTCCCTGGTGGCGCAGTGGTTGAGAGTCCGCCTGCCGATGCAGGGGACATGGGTTCGTGCCCCAGTCCGGGAAGATCCCACATGCCGCGGAGCGGCTGGGCCCGTGAGCCATGGCCGCTGAGCCTGCGCGTCCGGAGCCTGTGCTCCGCAATGGGAGAGGCCGCAACAGTGAGAGGCCCGCGTACTGCAAAAAAAAAAAAAAAATTGACCATAAAGCTGAGTAAATGACGTATTCCGCGAAGAAAACTGAACTGGTTTTGGCTTTTGGGGAATGGCTCTGCTCTTGAGGGCTGGTCCCCTTCCTTCCCTCCTTGTCCTGGTCAGTTCCCTGCCTCTTCTTAAGCAGGCTTTCTGACATGTCTTCTGCTTCCCAGGGACACACTCCTTCCATGCTCCTGGAGCTCTTATCACCTCCCCCATCTCCGCTCCCCACTGAGGTGTAATTGTCGTCTGTGAGTTGGACTTTCCCTCCACACTGCACAGACCCCAGTTTCTTGTTCCTTTTGTGCAGATACACTGTAATGGACCACCTGGTTGACAAACTCGTTGCGTTAATAAAGCATCGTCTGTTCTACCCCACGTGGATTTGGATGTTTTGCCTCCTTCCCTGCTTTTCTCTTCTCACCTACCGTCCCCTACCACCACCCACCCACCCTCCCAAGATGCTACCTCTTAAGAAAAAGAGAAAACATGCCTCACACTTTTCTATACTTACATTTTGATATAAATAACCGTTACTGGTAAATTTAGTCAGAATTAGACTAAATATGTTATTTGAAAGAGGGAGGATCCTCCAGTGAATAGAAATGAAGTAGATCAGGACTTGTTGTTACACAACTGAGAACTTGACATCTTTTGTGAATAGAATGTTGAGATAATTTTAGTGCTGGGCTACTTTTGTAAGAGACATCTTATTTTAAGTCTTCATTCAAAGGAACTTCTGTGGTTCTCAAACTCGCCTGTATTCAAAATTCCAGTTTCCTTGTGTCATCTCTCCGAAACATTACTTCGTTGAGTTAACCTGTTCTTCGCTTGTGCACACTAGTGTGGATAACTAAGACTTATTTTACTTTTTTATTACTTTTTTATTGGAGTATAGTTGCTTTACAATGTTGTGTTAGTTTCTGCTGTACAGCAAAGTGAATCAGTTATACATACTAAGACTTATTTTAAACCTTCTTCCCAGCCACAAGAATTTTCTAGAGTGGATATAAATATAGTTTTCTGGGTATCAGGTATAAGGGCAGATGTATATCAGATATTCCAGTGTGATTGGTCTCCTCCACTACGTGGAGACTGGTGTCATGCTCAAGGGATTTAGCGCATAGAAGATAAGGGTGCGGCCCTTAAGCCAGACTTCCCTTAGCCAAATGTCTTGTCTGGGACAGGTTATTTAAACTTTCTATACCTCAGTTTCCTCCCTATCTGTGAAATAGCATTAATATTAGTACTTTCTTCATAGGATTTTGTGAGGGTTAAATAATTTAATGTATGTAAGACACTTAAAAGAGTCTGGCCCATAGAACACACTCAGTAAATGTTGGCTATTATGATTATAAAACTGAAGGTTATTAGTCAAGCTGTAACTTATCCTTGAATTTTGGTAGATAAGAGTGAAGAGTATCTTTGAGTAGGTCATTGTTTCTAAAATCTGAGGGTCAAGTATTCGTCGTGAAGCTTTTTATTTTGGTCTAACTCATAACTTTGGTAACATTAAGTACTCTTTGCAATTTTCTGCTGAGACGGTAGGCATTTCTTTCTCTGTCTCTCTCTCTTTTTTAATTCCAAAGCCTAATTTCATATCAAAAGAAAATAACATAGTAAATAAATATTTAATAAATATTCAGATGGTTTTATTTCTAGTCTATAAGGTAAAAGAAAGAAATAATCTTTCTAGAGCTACAAAGGGACTAATGGTGGCCAGGATTTGGCTCTCTGCCCTCTGGACGTGATGTACCTTATTCCACAGAATAATACCAAGTTCAACACAGTGTGGAATTTCCCTTGGTTACAAATGTTAGCAGCATGTACTGAATCATTTTTGTTGACATTCAGTGCCCCAAGTAACACATAGCTTTCCTTTGAAAAGGATGAGAGATGTGGAGGACACATTGTTAAATCCCACTCATTGGACAGTGGTAACATGATGGGGTTTAAAGTTCTTCTTGGTGGCGCAGTGGTTGAGAATCTGCCTGCCAATGCAGGGGACATGGGTTCGAGCCCTGGTCTGGGAAGATCCCACATGCCACGGAGCAACTGGGCCCGTGAGCCACAGTTACTGAGCCTGCGCGTCTGGAGCCTGTGCTCCGCAACAAGAGAGGCCGCGATAGTGAGAGGCCCGCGTACCGCGATGAAGAGTGGTCCCCACTTGCCGCAACTAGAGAAAGCCCTCGCACAGAAATGAAGACCCAACACAGCCATAAATAAAATAAATAAATTAATTTAAAAAAATTTTAAGTTCTTCTTGGAATAACCATGTTGGCCTGATTGAAGGCTACAGGACTTCAGCAGTCTCTTTGAGAACTTTATGGGGTATACCCCAGTGGCTGTTCTTATCAGTTAAATGTAAGCATGACTACTTAATATATCATTTGTTCCCCTTTGTCCTTGACTCTGATTCATATTTTTCTTGATAATAATAGGATTAAGTGACTCATTTGATTCCCTATTCCAAGAAAAATATGTTTATTAGGTAGAGAGAGGCTTTAGGGATTAACCCCTAGAGTGGCTTGTTTTATAGTTATCCTATTGTAAGGTAAAGGGAGACCTGGGGAGGGGTGGTGAGATAGTAATCTGTTCTTAAATAGAAACAACAGGTACCATCTCACCAGTTTTTGGCCATCTATCCTCAAACAGAGAAGGTGCTGAATTTTCTTACCTCCCATTGGGCACCTCTTTCTACATTTTTATAATATCGAGCTCACCAAATGGATCAGAGGCTCCGGATCCGTCATAGCATGTTGGTGGTGAATCACTTAATTGAAAAATATGGGTGGAAAGAGGAGATCCGAGGACTGGTGGGTAGGCAGTTACTCTGCAGGGGAGCAGCTCTCCACCTTCCAGTTTACAGACACCCGGAGTCTGCCATTCCTTCCTTACTGAGCCACATTCAAGAAAGGGCTGAGGTAGCGAGTCCTCGCAAAAATTCTCACGGGAAAGCTAAACTCTTAAAAACAATGGTTTCCCCGGCACCTGGTAAAAAAGGAAAGTGTGATTGACTATTTTGATGTGAAACCTACACGCCATGTTTCAGGTTAGATGTCAGGGGTATATTGAGGTGTCCCGGGGCAGTTTCCCCACAGGCATCAAAGGTGTGTCCACACAGGTTAACTGGACTGGCTGTGAGATGAGAATGGGTGACACGTCGCGCCAAGTGAAGTGTGGGAAAGAGGGGTGGGATATAATACGGGCAAGTGGAAAAGAAGGCCCTTCAACCCGAAGAGCCATTTGGAAAGGCTGCGAGGCTGAGTAGTTGAGAAATGGTACCTCTTCTCTGGATACGTAGGTTTGAGCAGGAAACAAGTGACCGGCTTCCCGTTTTGGGAAAAGAAGTCAGACTCTGGATTCTAGGCCTGCTTCTGCTGTAACTAACATTTTAGCCTGGTCGCAGCATCCCAACAGTCACGCCTTCTTGCAGAACGTACTGTGATAAAACTGCGTAGCATCTTCTTTCCCTTACTTTCATGTCTTTAAAAAATATAAAAGTGACACGAGTGCATTCTTAAAAACTCATGAGTTTTTAAGATACGAGTATATTGAGTAAAATATAAAAGTGGTAACTGCGTTGCATTTAATAGATTAATTTGGGGAGAATTAACTTGCTTTAATATAGAGACTCGCTATTTAGAAAATTGGAACCCCTGCGACCCCCGTTTGTAAAGATTTACTTGTGTGGCTTCGGTAGCGTTTAATACGTTTTAAAAATGTTCTTGTTAATTTTATCTTTAGATATTTTCTAAGCAGGATTTTTTTTTTTCCATTACAGTTGTTCATTGGTTAGCTGATGTGCAGGAAAGTTGTCTTTTTTGCGTATGTTGATCTTACAACCCATAATGTAATGTTACAGAACTTTTTTACTGGCCTCTGATTGTTTTTTGTTTGTTTTTGTGTTTTGTTTTGTTTTAGTTGATTAAGATTTTCTAGGAAGAAAATCACTGGCAAATATTGACAGTATTGTTTCTTAGTTTTATCAGCCTTGCCTTTTCTGACTTGAGCAGAGAAACTTCTACTGCTTCATTCTTAAATAAATCGACTTCTAATAGATTAAGGAAACTTTCTTACAATCCATGACTTCTTAAGATGAATATACCCATGTGTGTTTAAACCCATATGTGTATAAGAGAATTTAAAACTTTGAGTCATACTAAAAGAATTCCTGAGATAAGCTCTGCTTTGCCAGTTTATAAAAATTTTATATTTTATATATCTTTATATGTTATCTACATTTATATTTTATTTAAAATTTTATATAAACTGGCAAAGCAGGGTTTAATATAAAATGGAAAACAGGGTTGTCCCAGAAATTTTGTGACTAAATGCAATAGGCCCCTTGTTATCCAGGGATTTCGCTTGTTTCCTGTTCCACCTGGAGGGTAGCCTGTCATTTTCTTTTTTGTGTGTCACTTTGTCTAGTTGACATCTTACCTTTATGCTGCTCATGTTGAGGGCATCGGGAAAATTTCCTACTTCTTTCTGTACCTTAAAATAGCTTATGTAAGGCAGAACTTTTTGAAATTTGGGAGAAATTGCCTGGAGCTGGTTCTTTGGAAGTGAATTTTTGACTAACTTTTCAATTTCTAGCTCTCTGTATGTCAATTGGGATACTTTTTATATCCTAGGAAACATCCAGTTTCTAGACTTCATAATTTATTGCATAAAATTATACATAGAGTTATTTTTACATTGAAAAATTCCTTATCCGTATCTAAGATTTGTGTACAGATATAGTTTGTAATCTTGTTGATATGTGTTCTCTCTTTTTCTTTCTCTCTTTTTCCTTCTCTCAGTCTTGCCAGAGGTCTGTCTTTTCTTCGATCTTTTCAAAGAACTTTCTTTTGGTTTTATTGATAATCTACATTTTATTTAGATTTCATATATATTTTAATATCTCATTTCTTTAGTATTTTGAACTTTTTCTAGCTTTCTATATAGTATGCCTAGCTCACTTAATTTTACTTTTACATATTCTAATATGCAGTTTTAGGCCATAATTTTTCACTTGCCTACTGCTTGGGCTGCATCCCACAAGATTTTTTAATATACTGTCAGTACTACCATTGTCATTGATTTCTGTATTGTTTTAAATGCCATTTTAAAATTGCTTTAATATAATGCTTTTCATGATGGTCATGCGATTATAGTTTTGTTCTTAATTTCTTTATTACATTTCGAATGGGGAAATGGCGTGGATATTTCCTACTTGGGGGTGATCCAGTGAGATTTTCTTTGTGGCTTCATCTGCTGTTAGTTTTTAAATATTCCATGTGCATTTGAAAATGACAAATATCCTAAGTTTTCTCTATTTCCTATAGTAAACAGTGTCTTGTTTTCAGTCTACTTGCTTAAATTGCTGAGAGAGATTTGTGCTGGTCTACCACTTTGATGATGGATTTATCAATTTCTCGTGTATCTGTACTTTAAAAATATACCTCAAAGCTGGGTCATAAATAGACATTAGAGGTTCATGAATATTTAATATTTTTGGTGGCCTAGAGTTTCATCAATATGAAATATACTTTTTTTCTTTTATTAATTTTGCCTTGCATTGGCTTTCAACTGATAGTCATGTTGCTATCTGTGCTTTCTTCTTGTAGATTTTATCTTACATATATTCTCTGTCTTTTTATTTTTCATATTCTCATTCTGTTTTATTCTTGGTGGTCTGTTGCACAGTGTTTAGCTTTACATTTCTCCAGGCTAATGTGACAGCCACTGTATCTTAACTGAGGAATGTAATCTCAAAATAAGCACAACAAAATAAGGTAACACATATAGTTATTAAAATACATTTATTCTTGCTGTGTTAATTTTTGTGTTTCCCAAGTTTTCCTGTTTAACGTCCATCCTTTTCTTGGCTTGATTACATAACCTTTGTTTTCTTTGCTGCTCTCCCCCGCTAATAATAGGAGAATTACACATCTTATTTTTTTCCTTGTAAAAATTACTCTTTCGTTTTCAACTCACAGATTTAAAATTATATTTTCTATTATAAGTCTAGAGTTGGTTACTATCTATATATTCCCTGAACAAGATAAGAATGAATCTTAGAACATTTTTAATTCCCCACTTTCTACTTCTTCCTACCTCCTTTACCTTCCAAGTTGAGATCAGTTTACTTCCTTCTAGATTTTTCTATTTTTATTGCATCAACAATTACATGGACTCTACTCTTGGGTTTACTTTCCACATATTACTATTTCTTGTGGACTGTGCCATTTCTTTTTCGCTTATTTTTGTCTTTGTGGTTATATATCCTTTTGTAATTCTTCCAGAAGTGTGGGAGTATAAATGTTCAGAATTCTTGCATTTTCTGTATTGTCTTTATTTTGATCAACATTTGGAATGCAATTTTGCTAGATACGGAATTCAAGTTCTAAAGTCATGTTCCCCCTTTTTCCATCTCATATTTGCCCTGGCTTGCCTAGCACCTCTCAGTACAGCACCTCAATTAATCACTGATTATTTCATCAGACTCCCCTCCAGCTCCATTTACGTGTCGACCCTGGGATTCAGGCACCCTGACTCAGCTCTTTTTCCTGCAGTCCTCTGGCTTGATTTATGATTTTTGTTTTCCCACTATAGAGCCAATCCATCTACTTTTACCTTTCAAGAACAATTCAAAAATTCCTAGTCCATTGAAGGTGCTCTTTTTTATTTTTCAGCATTTACTAGTATGTGTATCTTCTCTAAATCTACACAGACTTACAGGCACAGACACACACACACACACACACACAGACACACACACACAGGATCATTTAGGAGATGTGGAGTTGAAGGGAGAGTAGAAGCCTACATTCAATCTATCATCCCAATCCAGCCTCCCTACATAGAACTTAAAAAAAATTTTTTTATTATGCTATAAAACACATAACATAGATTTTACCATCTTAACCATTTCTAATTGTATAGCTCAGTAGTGGTAAGGATGTTTTACACTGTCAGGCAACCAATCTCCGGAACTTTTTCATCTTGCAAAAGTGAACCTCTATACCCACTAAACAACAACTCCCCATTCTCCCCTCCTCCCCAGCCCTTGGCAACCACCATTCTACTTTATGTCTGTATGAATTTGACTACTATAGGTACCTCTTATAAGTGGAATCATACCATGTTTATCTTATTTCTCTTAGCATCATGTCCTCAAGGCTCACCCATGTTGTAGCATGTGTCAGAGTTTCTTTCCTTTTTAAGGCTGAATAATATTTCACTGTTTGTAGATACCACATTTGTTTAATTATTCATCCATCGATGAATACTTGGGTTGCTTCCACTTCTTGGCTATTGCGCTATGAAAAAGATAGGCCTGCATAGAAGTGTATACATTCTAAATGCTTTTAAATACAGTAAAGAAGGGAAACTGATATTATCCTCATTTTATAAGTTAGAAAACTGAGAAGTTGTCATTTATTCTTTCATTTTATTTATCCGTTAACCTGGTTGTTAAATTTGTACTGACTATTTGCTATGTGTAAGGAGTACTAGGTACATGGACACGAAGACCCCAGCTTCTAGGATCTTACAGTAGGGGGTGGAGGCAGATGGGTAACAACATCAGCTTGAAATCCTAACTTCAGAGTTGGGTGATTTTCAGCACCATGCATGCTGGAGACCTGGGCTAGGTGCAGGGGAAGGTGGGGAGAGAGGCATCTCTATATCAGACTGATGACTGAGGAGAGACTTCCCAGCTGAAGTATTGTTATTTATTCGTGCTGTACATGTCGGCGTGGGTTACCTCCCGTGTTCCCACCATCTAGTACAGTGCCTGGCACCTCATAAAAAACAAACCAAGAATCAACGAACAAAGAAAGTTTTCCTGGGACTTTCCTGGTGGTCCAGCGGGTAAGACTCCGTGCTCCCAATGCACGGGGGCCCGGGTTCGATCCCTGGTCGGGGAACTAGATCCCGCGTGCATGCCGCAACTAAGAGTTCACATGCCGCAACTAAGGAGTCCGCCCGCCACGACTAAAAAGATCCCGCATGCTGCAACTAAGACCTGGCACAACCTAAATAAATAAATAAAATAGTTTAAAAAAAAGTTTTTCTGACTCTCACTGGCGCTCCCTTTCCTCTAATGTACTGTCTCAGGGCCACATGTGACAAGTGGCCCGTGGGTATCTT
Organism: Stenella coeruleoalba; assembly: GCF_951394435.1. Lineage (NCBI taxonomy): Eukaryota > Metazoa > Chordata > Mammalia > Artiodactyla > Delphinidae > Stenella > Stenella coeruleoalba. The sequence goes on from NC_137160.1 coordinate 19,144,089, forward strand.
TTCCTCCCTCCTCCAAGCAACTCCATGAACATGCACAGTTATCATCTCCATCCCACGAATGAAGAGACTGGGGTGAGGGGCAGTTAGGTAACTTGTCTAGGAAGACTTGAACCCTGGGCTCTTTACCTCACCCTGAAGGCGAGACCCTTCATGGTTCTTCGGCTGCTTCCTCCAGATTATTTTGGCCTGTGTTTTCAAACTCTTTCCTACCGTCTGAAGCTCCTGTTCCTCTGGGGACCAGGTATCTAAAGCTCATGAAGGAAGTACAGCTTTCTGCCCCCTTGAGGAGTTCAAAAGCACAGAGCGGCCAGAGTGAAGGTAAACACCAAACCTCAGAGGACCTCAGTGACACCAAAGTAGCTGGTCGCACACATGTATAAGGCTTGACACTGCCCTTCTAGGCAGCTTGTTCAACTGAAATCACAGCAGTCATTCATGTTTGCATCAAGACAGGTAATGAATGTCCCTGAAAATGTTTCAATTCAATGCAAAGATTATAAGAAAAAAGGAACCATTTCCCCACACACAAGTGTATAGCGTATTGCGGAGCACACCCAAGTTATTCCCACGAGAAAACACGTTTTGCAGTTTAGCCCTTCCGTACTTACATTTCTTCTCTTCTGTTCTATGTTCATGATTTCCCTAGCTAGTAACTGGTCCTCAGTTAATATTCTCCTTGCTGGATCCACAACTTCTTAGCTGCTCTTCTTTTCCTGCAGATTGGTAGATTTTATTCCTATCTCTCAAGACTCTCTCATCCCTTTCTTCGCATTTGGAGAGGCCTAATGAGATCTCTGAGCTCCGAAGTTCGCTGGACAGTTGTCATTTGCAGTGCACTCACATCCAGAGTGCCCTCAAATCCGTGTTTGGGAAAAGGATGGGCATGGTGAGAGGCCCGCCCTGAATTAGGAGGACGTCCTAAAGTACCGACTGAAGTTCTTTGCAGTTTTGCTCAGTTGATTGAATGCTCCTCTCTAAGAACTTAAAGTCGGGATTGGGTTCAGAACGTGCTTGTTCTTGTCCTTGAGTAATGCAGCACCCCACCCGGAAACCCCATTCTCCGGGACGCAGGATGACCGGGATGGGACGCGAGCTGAGGGTGAGAAACGACATCATCCCTTTGATCCACTGCAGGACGCCTACAAAACCTTTGATGTTCTGAAAGCTAAAAATGCACAGCTTTTTTCCCCTGCAGATTGAGAGGTTGATGTTTGAGCAGTAGCCAAATCACCCAGTTTTAGCAAACAGCTGAATTTTGACTTTCATAAACATTTAATGAATACATTTTTATTTATGTCAGCTTTAAAAAAAATCCAGCTGCTGGCATTTGCTCCCCCATACCTTTTTTTACCTTAATGCCAAAATTAGAGTATTTAAATATTTTAGAATTTCACGGTGAGCACCTGTGCAGGTGTGAGGGCAATACGGATGCACAGGGCGGGTGTGCAAGGCTGGTTGTCTTGTGTGCTTGCTGGGGAGGTGAGTGTCCTCACGAGGGCTGTGCATGCTGCCCGCCTGTTCTTGGACCTCTGGCCCTTCCTGCCTCTGCCTTGCAAAGGAATGGAGCATCGTGGCACAGGGGCAGAGGGACAAAGTTGTGAACTGGTCCTCAGATCGGGTGGGACTTACGATTCTTTCTTGGGCCAACTGCTTGACCTTTAGTCCGGTGTCTCCCAGGACCTCGTCTCCATGTCAGATTTAACAACTCTGTGACCCTAAGAAAGGGACCGAGTCTAAATCTTAAAGGAATCTGCAGATTTTAACCCCACTGCTGGTGTTCAGAAAGCATGCTGAGTCTCAGTCTCAATCTCCTTTGTTATGTTTAAAACATGTAGAATTTGTTTTATTGACATGTTAAACTTCTGGAACTCTTTTATTATGGAAATTTTCAAATGCACCAAAAATAGTGAAAATTGCCGAATGTCCTACCATCACTGAGTTTCAACAGATGTCATCATTTCCCAGTCTTTTTATATTGCATCCCTTCCACTTTATGCTTCTAAAATATTTTAAAGCAAATCCCAGTTAGCATATTATTTCACCTATAAATATTTCAGGAGCATCTCTAACAAATAAGCCCCCTCCTTTGCTTTTCATGGCCACATGCTGGTATTACAGCTAGCAGAACTATCAATAATACTTTCATAGCATACTGAGATTTTCCCCAGTTGTCTTGCAAATGTCTTTTACAGTTGGCGGGTTTGAATCAGAATTCAACCAAGGTCCACACGTTGTATGTGATTGTCATGTCTCTTAAGTCTTTTTAAAATCCGTAACTTTCCCCATCCCTCCTGCTTCTCATATTATAACTGGGTCATTTTTCCTGTATAAAGTTCCAAGTCTGGATTTGGCTGACTGCTGCCCTGTGGTGTCGTTTATCGTGTTATTCTCTTCTCCACATTTCCTGTAAACTGGCAGTTGGATCTAAAGGTTTCAGTGGATCTGGATTCCTTCTTTTTCTGGATTATCTTGTATACATCATTTTGCGTCACATCAAGAGTTAGATAATATCTGGACATTCTCTTTTTCATGTTACTTAGATTGATCAGTGAATTCATGTGCTGCCAGCCTGTTCCCCCCCCCACCCCGTCCTAAAGTTTCCCATCATCTGTCGTGTATTGGCTTTAGGATCCACTGACGAGTATTTCATTGGAGGTTACAAAATACTAAAGACAAATCAAGTTAATGAAGTTTCTTCTCTTTATTAGACCTTATCTGGAGTGTGATCATCTATAATAATTCCTTTTGCATATTTGTACAGCTTTTTATAGTATTTTGCATTCTTCCCTCTGTCTGAATGTATAGGATGCCTTGTGAACCTAACTCATTTCACTAGATGAGTATCTCCACTCTGCTAACTTGTTTATTTGTTCATGTTTTCCTGCACATCCATGAATGAATCTTAGGCGGCATTGTGATTTATGTCCAGTGCTTAGACAGTTCCTGGAACGTGATAATGATATTTATTGAAGGAATAACTTTCATGAGTTGTCCATATCTTCTAAAGACATTTTTTTGCACTCCTAGATTCATTGGTGAAACTCAAAACAGTAGGAGCCTGAAACCTGAGCTGTAAAAAGTTCTTCATATGTCATCATTTCCCCAACTCCTTTAGCCATGATTGGCATTTTAGGCAAGGGAAAAGAAGTTGCAAGAGCTGTTGTCTGTGTTGGCAAAAGGAGGGAGGACGGCAGATAGGTTTGTGGGTGTTTGAATGGGGACAGTCTACAAATAAACAGGTAAATGTAAATCTATAAAAATATGTACATACATAAATACACATAATCACGCACACACACACAAGCACACACAGCTCACAGATGGTATATCGCAGGTTGCCCTGACAATTTTAGAGCTGTATGCTAGAACACTTTTGAGAAACTTGGCTTTGAATGTGGAACATGCGTTTCAGAGCAAAGATCATGTCGGGTCCTGAGGGAAATGGATCTTTGTCTCTATGACATGAATGAAACCTGGATGGTTAAACTGTTTTGTATTTGGCGGTGCATAAAACTTGCTTCAGATAGCTGTAAAAATTAGATGTCCAGTTAAGTAGTTGACAAATCAAAACAACCAAAGCTTTTACTAGATATGATTAGTAGTTCTGAATACGAAAATGCTCTCCAGAAGAAATAAAATTACCATCTAGCAAACAATAAGTAGAGGTCTACATGGTGTCCAATTAGGAGATCTACTAGGTTTGGACAAACCAGAAATGTTCAAATATTCATGATTAACTTGAGCAGGCTGGGTGTGAATATTCGAAGGGAATTGAAAGCCACTTTTACTTTCATAGGTTTAGGTGCTGACAGCATTCCTCCAAAGTAATTAAAAGATAATTGCTGTAGTAATTTTTTTTTTCAAACCATTTCCTTAAGCACTTTAAAAGAACTTTTGTTGGCACAGTTCCTTAATCAGAACCTTTGTAGCCATAGCTGTCTCAAAGTTCAGGAGTTCTTTGCATTTTAGGAAGTTAGTACGGTGCATGTAACATGTACTGTGGAGTCTGATGCAGCATCCAATAATGAAATAGATGACTATTTCTATAGCAAACACACAAGTGGTCACGGGTAATAGGATAAAAAAAAATAGGATTATAGAATATCCTCACATCAATTCAGGTCAGGTTGGGTCACAAAACTACAAAATGTTTTCAGAACTTTTGCAAAATCAGAATTGAAGACAAGGGATTGTGGACCTGTAAATGAACAAAAAATAAATAAATAGATCAATATCTACCTTTTCTGGAAGGGAAAAAAAAAGCCAAGGAACAAATCAAGCACATATCATTGTTGAAGGATTTTAAGCCCATCATATAAATGACTGACTTCTTTCAGTTCACATAAGATGTGGAAATTTAAAATAAGGAAGGCCTATCTATGTGGCTAAAAAAAAATTCAATTTAAGCAGTTTTAGAAGTAGCACCTTCCGTCTACAAAAGCTTAGACCTTCAACCTGTTTGTCTCTCAACACCTGCTCAGTTGGAAGGTCTGCTGTTGCTGGCAGGCTTAGGGAGCTGACTTGTGTGTGAGCAAAACAGCGTTTATCAGTGCATTTTGCTGCTGCGCTTCTGTGGAGCGAACGGTGCTCTGAGGTTGTTCTGCTGCAAAGCAGGCTCTTACGAGCACCTCTGCGAGGAGGTGAACGAGATGAGGAAGCTACAGTAGGAAAGTGGGAGAGACTACATATTTGCTCAACGCAGGTTCTTCTCTAGATTTTGGTCACGAGCATTAGTAAATTACCAAAAAAAAATGTCATACCCAACATAGGGAAAAATGAGACTTGATTTAGCTTTCATACTTTTAAAAATCGGTCAAGTGATCTTGGCCCTTTTGTATTAACATTGAAAGGTTTGCTTTCAGTATTTTCTACAGAAAGCCCTCAGATATTTACCTGATAAACCTCTCTGGCAGCTTTCACCTGAGCTACGCATGCACAAAAATAATCAGATTATTCTTTATCTTGCTGTAAATGAAGTTCAAGCAGGGTTTCTGAACTGAAGCTAATCTTCATCCTGCCTTTTCCTACTGTCTAGGATTATTTTGCAGAACCCTCTGAAGTTACTCAAGTATGTTACGTAAGCTCTGGAATTTGCCAAAATAAGAAATATTCTAAGAAACATCATGATTTGACTAAAGAATTGTGGAGGAATTGTTGAGAATGGTTAGACCTGCAGATACTTTCTAGAATAATTGATCATACACGATAGGTGCTGCTTCTTAAAAACATGCTTTTTCTTCCAATGTAAATTGACCACATCATTTCATACTTAATCATTGATTTAACAAAACTACTGCTAGGTTTTTCTGAATGTTCATAAACAAAGAGTTGCCACGGACATCTGTGTCCACATATTTTTGTACACTTGTCCAATCATATCCTTAGGGTAAAATTCTAAAATTGAAATTTCAAAGTCATGTGCTTTAAAAATTTTGCTGTACATTTTAAATTGCCTTCCAGAGAGTTTCTACCAATTTACATTTTCATTAACTATATATGAAAATGAACGTCCTCACTGGCAGTTGAAAATTTGTCTTATTTTAATGTACCAAATATCTTTTCATATTTATTGCCAAATTTCAAATGTATTCTTTCTGTAAAGGATGGTTCATATTCTCTGCCGACTGATTTAGTTTTTTCTTAATACAGTCTAAGAGCTTTTTATCTACTGAGGGCATTTATTTCTCCTTTGAACTATTTGTTGCAAAGATTTTTCCAAACTTTTTTTTTACATCTAATTTTTCTGTGTCTAATGTCATAGCTAGAAAAGCTCTTCTCTATTTTAAAATTTTTTTAAAGTTTGTATTTTATTCTGTTGCTTTTATGTTTTATCCTTTGCATCTAAATACACATGAAGTATGAAGCGAAGACCTACCTAATTTTTTTTTTTGTCGAATGCTGAACAAATTTTTGGTACCACGTATTGAATAATGCTTGTTTTCATGTTGATTTTTTTTTCTTTTTTTTTTTGCGGTACGCGGGCCTGTCACTGTTGTGGCCTCTCCCGTTGCGGAGCACAGGCTCCGGACGCGCAGGCTCAGCGGCCACGGCTCACGGGCCCAGCCGCTCCGCGGCACGTGGGATCATCCCAGACCGGGGCACGAACCCGTGTCCCCTGAATCGGCAGGTGGACTCTCAACCACTGCGCCACCAGGGAAGCCCTTCATGTTGATTTTTAAGTGACACATTTATCATAAATCTCTCTATACGTTCTTCCACATTGCTATGTCTGTCCCTCTGGCAGCAGTACCAGAGTGTTTGTTTTAAAATATATACATATATGTATATATAGTAAGTTTTCCCAACTGACTTCTTTGTAAAAGTTTTCTTAGTTATAATAATAATGCATTTAGTTTTCCAGGTAAAATTTAGAATAATTTTTGAATCCTGTGTCCTCCCTCTCCCCACCCAGTTTTCTCTATTCGACACTTTGTTTGGATTTGCATTAAAGTCCAGTCTAATTTTGAGTTATCAGATGACTTTTATGCATGTACTTTTCTTTGAAACGTTTGTGTGAAAAGATTAAGAAATTTGGTTCCTTGAAAAATTGTTATACGAGATTATTTTGTTCTTTTAGATATGTTTGTGTTGCTGAATCCTTTCATGATTTTTGTTAAACTAGCTTGTGAACTAGTTCAGGTAGTGTCATACGCTGAATATCTACATATATTTATAATGAGGAATTATGAGAAAACATAATAAAATATATACCAGTTCTACATCCTTGGAGAGAAAATGGAATATAGCTGGATACAAATGCTCTATAATTACTCTCAGGAAGCTTAAAAATCACAGCCCTGTTCTAATTCTGTGAAGTTAGTTGGTTGCTTGCTGTTAAAATATCATTTTCCTCCTGACAATTTCAGGCTGTTTTTAAAGTGGTATGTGTAAATGTTGAGTAAACTGAAAGAATGAACACTGGTTAGTTCACCTCAGAAAGATTTTGTGGTACAAGTGAGATTTGAATGGAGTTTTGAAAGAGAGGTTGCTGTTTCCGTGGGGAAGGGGCAGTGTGGCTCAGGTCAGGGCCAGGCAGCCGTAGTTTTGAAGCTCTGGAGCTGGCAGTGGCTAGAGATGAGGAGAGAGGAGAGGGCAGTGGGGAAAGGCCCAGATGCCGTGGGACTCTCACTGTACATAGGCTGAGTTGAGGGGAAGATACCGATGAGGATGTTCTGCATCTCCAGTGCCTGAACAGTGGCGGCTCACAGTGTGTGGAAGAGGGAAGAGAGGCCTGAAAGGTAGATTGGGGCTCGATTAGACGTGGACTGGGGGTCAGGGGATGAGTATTTGCAATCTCTGAAGCATTTTCTGAACACAGGAGCGCTCTGGGCTTTAGAAAGCTAAATTCTGACAGCAGTATATGAACATTCTGGTTGGGGCTGGGATGAGGGGGGAGTAAGGTGGAAAGCAGGCATCCATACAATTTCGTGACACTTTTACCATGGCAAAATAATTGAGCTTAGAGGATGTGTCCTATCAAAGCACTGTACTTGCATCTTAGAAAAGGAATCAGCAAACACTGGCCTGGAGCCAATCTGGCCCACAGCCCATTCTTACAAATAAAGTTTTATTGGAACACAGCCTCACCTGTTCATTTACATATTAATGCGTGGCCGATTTGGCACCACAACAGCAGAGATGAGTAATTGCGACAGAGCCCACATGGTTGGCAAAGACTAAAATATTTACTCCCTGGCCCTTTAAGAATATATTTGCTGGGACTTCCCTGGCGTCCAGTGGTTAAGACTTTGGCTTCCAATGAAGAGGGGGCGTGCGTGTTCAGTCCCTGGTCGGGGAGTTAAGATCCCACATGCCTCGTGGCCAAAAGACCAAAACATAAAACAGAAGGGTTATTGGAACAAATTCAATAAAGACTTCAAAGAAAAAAAAAATAGAAGGATATATTTGCCGACCTCGGTCTTAGAACATTGTCATTAGTAGTTAGTGGTGCCACTCTGCAAAAGTTAACATAATCAGAAGAGTTCGGACAAATTGCGCATGGATAGTCTAAGAAAGGTTAGGTCATGTCACTTCCTATGACGAAATATACCAAAACTTTGTCTTGTGTTGAAGCCCAGGTCTTAAGTCATCGCCTTGATTATCTTATTTCTGTCTCTAGTTCTGTCTCCGTTTCTTTGGCCATTTCCATTTCCACCAGCTGCATTGAGTACCTACTATCTTCTGATCCTGACCCATCCTACTATCCGTAGTCAAGAAATTAGAATCCCAGTGCTAAATAACATGTTTCGATTTCCTTGCTGCGTACTCAGGAGGAGTAATAGCTCAGCCAGCTGTTTTAAGTTCTCCCAGCCTGTTTCCTGTTTGTTCCCCAGAGTAACCGTTCCCTTTAAAACTCTCCACAATCCATCCCTCTTTTCCTCGTTGTCTTTGTTCCTCTTCCGGCAGTGTCTTTTCTGCTGGAGGCGTGTGGCATCACTGAATCTGTAACTCCCAGGTAGTGCCTGCATTACCCCAGCTGTTCCAGATTCTCACTGGAACCTGGCCTCTTAGGGATCAACCATTTGACAACTTGCTATGTTTAGGGAAGTCCAGCCATTTTTTCACCCAAACCAATCACAGATTTTAAAAAGTGTAAACCTTCATGCATGTGTTTAGACAAACATACAACTAAATTCTTCATAGACTTTACAAATTCTGCCTCTTCAAATATATTTTGAAGGACTGAGAGAATAATTAGGAAGCAGCAGACGTTCTGTGGAAAAGATGTGTTGAGCCCTTTGTGTATTAAGGGTCAAATTTTAGGTTTCTTACGAAGCACTTACAAGGTCGATGGTTCTCCTAAAGAGCAGTCCAGAGGCACAGGAAAAAAGTTGAGGACAGGACTGAATATGCAGGTGTAAGAGTTATATGTTTACTAGGATAGAGATGGAGAAGTTATCTTCATGATGGGGACCTCTGAAGTCATTCATGTAACCATATTCACTAGTTAATTAATCGACTACTTAATTATTTAATCCAGTTGGCATTTATTGAGGACAAACTATGTACCAGGGCCTATTGTACTAGAGGCCAGAAATACAAAGACGATTGAGGCTCATTTTCTGCTCTTGAGGATCCCCCAGACTACAAGGGAGAAATCAGATGTGTCAATACTTCCTTGTCATTCAACACGTAATGTTGCAGCAGGTGAATTTTTTCAGAGGAAGTGCAAGGAAAAGTCTAGAAGGAGGAGGACTGAAATTGGAGAGGAATGCAATGAGGGAAGACTGGGGAAAAGAAATAACAAGAAAGAAAAAGCATTTGAGCCTCCTTAGAAAAGATAATTGACGACACTATGGAAATCAAGGTTAGAGACAAGAGGTTAAAATTAAGGTGAAAGGCAAGAGGCAGTGGAGAAGCAAGGGCAGTGGGCAATCTCAGAAGAACTGAGACTTCAGTTGTTCATGAAGGCACCCTCGAACACCCTTACCCTCCTTGTACAAATATGTATGTGTATTGCTTGTATATAATAATATATCCCATTTTAACTTAACATAATCATGTTATGTAATATATATTGGATTCATATATCATAAAATATTTTATATATAATACATATTTTATATATTTTATATGTATTATATAATTGTGTCTATACAATTAATTAAGGCTCAGGAAGTGTTAGGAATTTGCTAAGCACTTTAGATTATCTAGGTGAATTCTTACAACAGGTAGTATTATTATAATACCAACATTTTTCAGACGGGGAGCCTGAGGCCTGCCAAGGTTAGACACATTGTACAAGGTTACGCGGGGGTCAGTGACACTCACACTGAGGCCTGCCCTACATGACTGAGTTTAGAAGCGCCTTTGGACTAAGTTTAAGAGATCGGATTTGGTGTTAAGATGAACTGCAGAGAAAGAGATTGACTCCTTTTAATGGTGGGAGTGAGGGCAGGAAAGCCCGAGTGCACAGAACAGAGTGCAGGCAGTGTGTGGGGTAGAGGCTAAGCACAGGTTTTGATGTGAAGCCTAACTGGACTCCAGTCCTGGCTCTGCCGCTTGCCAGCCACATGGCATTGATGAGGCCACGCTTCCACCCTGAATGTCCCCGTGTGTCCATTGGGGTCCCATCTTCTGCCTTGTTAGTATGTATGTAAAGGAGCTGCGATTGTGCCTGGCTCGTGGAAGACACTCAGTTACGGTAGCTGCTACTACTGTCCCTTTCACCCTCGCCACCCCTCTCATTCCACATCCCCCCTCCTTCTCCTTGTCCTGTTACTGCTATTACTACTACGACTATTATTATTATTATTTTCCTTCTTTTCAAAACAACTTTTTAGTGAAGTATAGTTGATTTACAATGTTGTATTCATTTCACGTGTACAGCAAAGTGATTCATATATATACATATATATATACATATATATGTATATATATATTCTTTTTCAGATTCTTTTCCATTACAGGCTATTATAGGATATTGAATATCCTGTCCCTGTGCTGTAGAGTAGGTCCTTGTTGTTTATCTATTTTATATATAGTAGTGTGTATCTGTTCATCACAAACCCCTAATTTATTCCTCCCCCCTACTACTACTGCTGTTATTATTATTATCATTAGCAGCAACAGTAGTAGGAATGACTAATGGAATAGATTTATCCTAAAACAACAACAAAAAAACCCAGAATAATTATTTAAGTCCTCAACTTGATCAATAGCAACGGTTCTTCTGTATTCATTTCAATATTTAGTGAGCCTTTGCCATGGCAGATCTCAGTGCGAGGCTCATTGGGGACTTAAGATATGGATAAGTCTTTGCCTCGTTAACTACCACGTAAACTAATTTGGCCTTCATGCCACATATTCCTGAAAGAGCACTTTAGGGGGAAAACTGTTAATGCTCATTGAACGCAGACCTCCTGAAGCAGGAGACCATGTGTCACTCTGGAAGGGTAGTCTGGACTTAATTTCACAATGATTCAAAGATTTCATTATGGGGAGCTTCCCTGGTGGCACAGTGGTTGAGAATCTGCCTGCCAATGCAGGGGACACGGGTTCGAGCCCTGGTCCGGGAAGATCCCACGTGCCGCGGAGCAACTGGGCCCGTGAGCCACAACTACTGAGCCTGTGCGTCTGGAGCCTGTGCTCCGGAATGGGAGAGGCCGCGACAGTGGGAGGCCCACGCACCGCGATGAAGAGTGGCCCCCGCTCGCCGCAACTGGAGAAAGCCCTCGCACAGAAACGAAGACCCAACACAGCCAAAAATAAATAAATAAAAAGTGGAAGTGTAGCAGTTACATAATAAGAATACAATATCTTCAAAAAAAAAGATTTCATTATGTATTTGCTGCTTCTCCAGATAACCTCCATTTCCTCATGTCATGCGGTTAGGCTGTCATCTTATGTACAAGTTCAGATAGTTATCAGGATACTTTATTTTAGTAAATCTCATACCGTTGGCTCTTCGACTTTATATGAGCACCTGTTTGAGTTGCTGGTTAATAAGCAGGATGAATGAAATTCTGGCCCCTGTCCTCCAGAAAAACAGTCTCTATGTGAAAATGGGTTTTATAGATTCTTACTTACAGGGGAAGGTATTATAACAACCTTGAAGTGGAACCTCTCCCACCCAATGTGAAGAAGAATGACATGTGACAGGTCACTCTTCCTTTATTTTACTAAAATAGCAACCTGGCCAAATATACTTTTCAGCACATTTAATATAGCCACATGTTTATATTTATAGGAGAAATGGTGCTAATTCCCTAGTATGTTAACAGGTCTTATTCAAATTTGTTCTGTTTTTACTTTGGAACAAAATTGCTGAAGAGAAACATTTTAAGGCAAGTAGTGATTACAGCATACTTATCAGGTTATATATTAAATAAACTTCCTGAATTGAGAAGGTACATAAACTGAAAAGCAGGTAGTTATCTTAAATTCTATATTGTTTATATAAGATTTCTTCAAATCCACTTATGCTGTAGGTTACTCTTTGCTTTTGTGTTTTCTTTTTGCTGAATTTGTACTTTCTCACTAACAAATGTAATCCTCTTTTGAATATGTAATAGATGACCTGGGATTCCAGAATGGATTTTCAGAAACCAAGGAATGACTTCCTCACTTTATTGTATACAATAAATAATGTATATATATTTTTTTAATTTGAGAGGTAGTCAAACAGGTGAATGCATAAATCTTGTCAACCCTTGGGCAGTTGTAATTTCCATACCAAAATGCATGAGTTTTTACCTGACTATTACTGTGTTATACATTAAGTATAGTTACCATGGCAACCTTTGCATCACATTATAACATTTAAATATAAGGTGGTGTGTGTCTTCATAGGAAAAGACAATATATTTGAATTTTTGAATGTATGGTGAAATGTAATCACTACTAAAATGAATAATTTTGTTCAAGGTCAATTGAATTCTTTAGGAGTTATGCGAATTTCCAACCAAAACTGTGAAGTGCATTTATTTTTTGTGATGTCTTGGGGGAAGCAAAGTTTTTTTTTAAATTGTACTTGAAAAATACCACATAATGGCCATTCAGTGCCTGTAATTGGCCTTGCAAAGGGAAAAACAAAATTGAACTTTATTTGATGTCATTTTTCAGCGGCTAATGTAGTAAGAATTTGAATTCATTTAACATCACATGATTGATCAAATTCTATCAAATATAATGCATTTCTTATTTTTGCATACCCAGTTGGCTAACTGTGACTAGTTTTGATCTCACGTATAGTTGAATTAACAGTAGCAGTTTGCTCATGCTTGCAAAAGAGCAAAATGAAATGAGCCGTTGATGTAAATCCTTGTGGCAGTTCCAGGAAAATGGCCACTTAAGCTGAAATTATAGAGATTGATTGTTGGCCAGTTTTTTATTAAGCATGGAAGAAAACTAGCCATTTCTTCTTGCCAGTGTAGCTCTAGGCCATGAGGCTGTCATCACTGTTTATAGAGACTGCCATATTTAACTCTTTTTCAGTTCTTTACTAGTGACTTTTCAGAATTATTATCTCAGTATATACTTTTCATTTGAAGGTGGTGTAGGGGGTCTAACTGACATTCACAACTTTTGAGGAATCTTTTAAATAATCATCAGTGCATCATAATATGGGGCCATGAATTGGAGGAAGGAGAGTAACTGTGTGCTGGACTCCAGCTCTGCTGGACATTGTACATATGTTGTTTCATCTTCTCCTGTTAACTCTGTGATAGAGCTTTTATTATTCCCTTCTTACAGAGGAGGAAAATATGGTTTAGAGCAATTGCATAACCAGCTGCCACTCACACTTCTCGTATGCCTCTGAGCTAGAGTTCGACCTTTCTGTCCGACCTCAAAGCTCTCCATCTTACCTTAAAAGGTTTGGATTCAACTTCTGACTGGTTACAATTTGCATTATACTTTTAAAGTAGAAATTACAGACATTGACCAAAGTCCTTAAAAGAAAATCGTTGCTAAAGGATAATTTTAATAATTTGCATTTCTCTCCAGTGTAACAGCAATCTTTTAAGTCCCTGATTACTAAAGTTATCCTTGCCATCTTATCTAAGTTTCCCGAGTCCTCTTTTGTTGAAGCATAAGACCAAATCAAAGTAAACTGTAAAGGTATATTCCTGGACCTTCAGGTATCAGGAATAAAGACTGTCCAGAGACTGACCTTCAGTTTTGAGCTTTGAAGTTCAAAAGCGGACAGGTGGAAATACTGTGTTCTTCATTGCCCTTTGGTGCGAGATATCTTCTGGGTTGCAGAGTAAGTGCCAACAGCAGCAAAATTATCACCCCCTCCTGCTACTGTAGTAAGTCAGCAATGGCCCTTCTGTGGTCAAAATGGCAAATTCAGCAGCAGCTATTCGACAGGGATTTGCAAAAACTTCCCCATGGCTGTTAGGAATCTTATTCAGCAGTGTCTTTGAAAACCCAATTCTGTGCAGAATTAACTATGTAAAAGTGACCTCGGTTGCGAATTAAGTTTTTTAAACAAATCTAATTTATAATTTTTCTCAATGTATATTTTGCATTTGGCCCTGCAGTCTATCAGATCCCTCTACATATATCCCGCATTTGTAAGTCTTAGGGTGGTTCAGAATTTTATTTCCGTATTAACAGAAAGCCTTGTAAAATTCCTGGCTATAAAGAGTCAGTTCGCTATACAAAGCCACTATACATTACTTAGGTTTGTGATGAAAGAATGGAATTGCAGCTGTGTGAGTACTAGAATACCCAAACATGAATTAGACTCACAAGCATTTGGCAATAGTTCAGAAAAGGGGCTTAATCTGGTTTCATCTGAGACTGCTTTTCTCTGTTCTCCAACATCCCCCCAAGATGTTGTGTCTGATATCGGATCACAACGTAATGGGAGTGACGCAAAATCAGAGAAAACCCTAAGAAACCAGGGTCACATTTGATTTTCCCCAGAGATTCCCCCCCACCCCGACTTCTTTTTTTTTTTTTTTTCTCTCCCAGATTCCAACTCTGAAATTCAAGGTCATTCGCCTATTAGGTGAATTAATTATAAGCCCAAAAGCAGCATTCGTCGTATTCTGATCTCTCTCATATCTATAATTAAGGGTAAATATAATCTTCCTTTTTAGAAATGTACCACCCACCCATTACATTTAAAGTGCTGACTGAAATGAAATAATAGTTCAGCGCGAGATGATTTTAGTTTAACAAGAAAAAAGTTGATCATTTAAGCTTGAAGCAGTTCTATTTTTGATTACCATTCAGTTATAAATCTAATTTGAGAGATATGCTGCTTTTCGTTACCCAAGTTTAATTCATGGTTTGCATTCTTGGTTGCATAAGTAAAGTTCGATGGTTGATCAAGGATGTTAAAAAAGCTCCCCACAAAAGCAATAGGGAGCAGGGTTGAGAATGTGTTAGAAAAATAGTCTGAGACCCAGATCTGATGTGAAACAAAACGTTTCATTGAAAGGGCCCCTTACAGAATGGCTGCATTTGGCATTTGAGTGGCTATGTTGGGACTGGGTCTTTGCTGAAGCATTGATTGCAGAGGGTGGACTCCCAAATGTTTAAATCGAGTTGACAAAGTCAGTACATTTTATTCTTTGGTTAGGGTATTTTAAGTCAAAATGGTTGGTCTTCGGAAGAAAATAAGGAGCGAATAAGGGGAAGAGATCGGCGCATCACGTTGCAGGCAGTTAAACAAAATGCTAAACTCTGGCTTTAAGATTTACAGGTTAGCTCTGCGAGATGCCACATCTTGCTTCCAGGGTTTCCTGGCAGACTAAGGCAGCTCTCTACTGGGACCCAGCGTAACCGCAGAGCATGAGCTGGCACAACGTGAAAACCCGAAAACCTTTCTAATCCTGGTTAAGGCAACGTTGCCCGTTTTGAAAGTAGACTTTAGCTTTTGCACTTAACTTTCGCTAAGTATAAATTTGTCTTCAGATATGTATGTATATATGTATATACCTATATACATGCGCATATAAATATGTATATATACATGTGGGTAAATTCGTATATAAATGAATGCCATGTCTATTTTGTGCAATATTTAATTTACTTATTAAATTGAATGGCATTAACTTTTTAAAATTCATAAACTCAGGTTTTCAGCCGGTGGAAAAAATTTTTTTATCTTTCTCATAGCTAAAGAGAGTTCAGTGCGTGAGGTAAAGGCCAGACAATAGTAAATGGTCATTGTTCATTTACAAATGTATTCTACAATAGGAACACATATTTATATCTTAGTTTTCCCTAGGGGGGTGATTAGAGCCTCCCTTAAGTGTGAGGAAATGCTTATTTTTGTATGCTTTAGAAGAATGATTCTATTGTCTGAGTAAAAGAGAAAAAGGAACAAACAGATCTAAAAAGAAAAAAACAGGAATGTGCTTTGTCAAAAAAAAAAAAAAAAGGAAAAGAAAGATTAGCACGAGCCACTAAATGTTTGTGAGTGCTGTCTGCTCTCAGTCCTGTGTCACTATACATAGTTCATGTCATGTAGGAGTTGGATGCGTGATTTACTTACAACTGGCCCATGAAATGACTTTCTTTAAAATTAACAGCAATGAGGTCAGCCACAGCCAGTTAGCTATCTAGTTATCATTTTATATTTTTCAAGCTCTATTGTGAATGCTGCTTAAACACAGCACAGCAAGCCTGTTTGTTTTTATGTCGACCTATTGAATGCATCTACTTTCTTGGGAGGGAAAACCTTTGCCACCAGGACCAACAAGAATTAAGCAATGGTTAAGCTCATTAAAATGACAGGCAAGCACTTCGACCTATCCGCTCAGCCCTTTTTGGAATATTTCGTATAATTTTAGAAAAAGGAAATTGCAGAAATAGGGGTAATGTCTAAACTACGGAGTTATCAATAATATCATTTTCAAACTCCTCTTTCCAATGAAATGAAGGCTCATTTGTAGATTTCCCAAACTGTAAAGAGGTTGTGATTTAAATCATCCATGGCTTTATTGATGGAAATGGCAAAGAAAACTTGGACTTAAGTAAACAGACTGTCAGTAAGATTTACCAAGAGCGAAATTTCAGGTTGAGATTCTAAAATTTTTAAATGCCACTCCTAAAGTGATAAAGAAATCATTTGATGTTATACTGCTGGATTCCTGATTTATAGAGAACTATTATAAAGAGCCCTCTGTTTTAGTTTGTCATTGCCTTGCATTTTGTTATCTTTCCTAAATTCGGAAGAGGCAGTAATTGAATATTCGGATGTCAGATTTTTGTCTGGTAAATGATCTGGTTGTATCAGGTATTTGGTAAATATTAAGATATTTGAAATGAGTTGATACTCAAAATGTCCTTCCATCCTAAAATCTCATCCTCGAAGTTTTATTTTAAAGTAATGTTTATTATGTGTCCCTTGGAAAAGTCTTAAACTGGAAGCAGTGAAGGCAAGCTTGTCAGTAGCTGATTAGTCCTTTATATATTACTCATCGAGCGCTCACAAAAATCCCTCCTCGGAAGAGAGAGGTTCTCTTTATGATATTTAGCTATATGGTGGTGGAAAGGGGAGGTTTGAATTTTTGATTTTCCAGCTTATGGGTCATATTTGACCAACTGCTTTCACTAGAAGACATGCCACTTTGTTGAGCTATTTAGGAATCAAAAAGACTGTCTTAATTTAAAACAAGGACCCTTTGTTTTAGTTGGTGACTGCCTTGTGAAATTTTTCAGTTCTCAGCGGGTTAACCAGGGAACAGGGGCAGAGTCATAATTGGCCTATTTAGAGTATTTTGCATGTGAATAGTGTGTTAGTGAAGCATCCCTAAGTCTGTTGTGAGTGACATGGTGATTAGAATTTAGATTAGGGAAAACACATTCTGTACTTTATCAAGGACAGTAATTAGTTCAGTCAGTAAAAGTTGATTACAAGTAACGATAAAGTTAGATTTTTAGTACTTAATTCTAAAATTTCTTTATTAAATAGTAAATTTGTTCTTAATATAAATGGTAGTATCTACACTGGTTTTCTTGCATATCAGAATAATTAAAAGAACAATGTGTTCAATGCAGAGTATAATCAGGCGATTTATATATTATGGGTAAGTTTCTACGTAGCTTTTAGAGACTGTGATATTATTATATAATTTTTCGTATGTCATCATTTTCGAAAGCTTAGTGATTTTTCACGCCATGATAAGTTAGTGATATTTGGGAAAGTTTTCTAGTGTTCAGGTAAACGTTTCATTTGTGGGGATGTGTTTTAGTTTCTGACAGTCCTCAAGAGGGCATTCTGAAGTCCTTTAATGTGCTCCTGTTAGCTTAGAATGCCTACTATTTCTATAATTTTGAGAGTCAGTGTGAGGATTTGAATTTCCTCCTGGTTCAGTTGGCATTTTCTGTTCTGGGGGTGCTGTGTGAATTCGTGGAGGGTCATGCAGAGAGGCAGAGCTCCCAGCTGAAATGAGCATCTATACTCTCCCCCAGTGTGAGCAGCAGGGGGAAATGGTGTACGTTCGAAAAATCAGATTCTCCCTGGTTCTTGTTAAGGGAAGGGCATGGCTAGTTCCCAGATATGAGCCTATCTCTAGATAAAGAAAATATTAGCCTTGCATAAATGCCCTTTACTTATAAGATGAAAATGTTAGTCGTCTTAAAAGATGAAAATCTCATTGAATGAACATCACTGTCTACCTTCCTCTCCAAAGTAAAGAACTTAAAATTCACAAACTTTGGGATAGCTTCTTAGAGGGCTTTTCTTTCGCTTTCTGTCATGTTGGGTTTTAATTGTTTCAGCTTAGCAGATGCTGTTTCCTTTATTGCATTGGTTTAAGTACTAACAATCAGTTGGGGGGTGGCAAATGTAAAAACTTAACCTTATATGTTTGTTTTTCCTTTTTAACCTTTTAGCAGAGTCTCCTTGGAGGTGACATGGATATGGGCAACCCAGGAACCCTTTCGCCCACCAAACCTGGTTCCCAGTATTATCAGTATTCTAGCAATAACCCCCGAAGGAGGCCTCTTCACAGTAGTGCCCTGGGTAAGGTATTCCTCTGTTTGAATGCCTGAGTGATTATTAGTAGCTTTTTCTTCTTTTTCTTTCTTTCTTAATATCATCCTCTCAAACTATCCTCACCCCGCCCCCCCAAAAACCATAGAATTGTACTCAGTTGTCGGGCTCATGACTCTCCCACCACCCTACCCCAGTAATACGTTGGGTGGGTACGTTAACTTACAGTAGCAGGAGAACTATTTTGGTGTATGCTTATTTCTTGTTTTCTCTTGGCCGCCCATCTAAGGAACCTCTTTTAAAAACCAGAGCATTAAAAAGTTAAATCTCTTCATTTTTATGAAAGAGGCAGGATTTGATTTCTGCCAGAAGAAAAGATGATAGCGGTACCGACATTTTGCGAAAGTCACGATTTAAGAAAATCTGGTCGAGTCTAAATGGCTTCGTGGTGTAATCTCTTTTAGTTAGGAGAATGGGCATGCAGGGGACCTCACAGCCTCCTCATTTTCTTTCAGAGGTTCAGACAAAGAAAGTTCGAAAAGTTCCTCCAGGTTTGCCATCTTCAGTAAGTACTGCTTGTTTCTGCTTTGTATATTGTTTATTTTGTTCTGCTTTGTATCGATGCCAAGGAGATAGCAGCAAATGAGGTTCCATCCGCCAGAGCGGTGTGTTTATCTAGAATGTGGCTGAGGTAGAAATGGGCACCTCCAGCCACCTGACCCATGTTGGAGTGATTAATTGCATATCCTGGAAGACGGGGTGGGTGTGTTGATACTCAGCTGGTTAAGCTCTGAAGAGAGCCTTGAAAAGGTGCCTGAAGTTCGCGGAGTTTTACCTGCACAGAGCTTTCAGGAGAATGAGTATTAGTTTCACGTGTTGGTTAAATTCTTTGTTGGTATTATGATGATTTATGGATTTGCATACGAAAGGAGATTTGTGGAGAGGATTTAGGAAAAATTTACATGGGTTTCAGCCCAGAGTGCAGGGAGAATGTCTCTATTTTCTAGAGAGGGGACTGAATAAACGCTGCAAAGGTAGCTGCATCAGTAGCCATTTGTGTCTGGAATACCAGGTGGCAACTAGAAGAATCCAGCTGGAACCAAAGGCATTCTGGGTCGTTTTAATACCTGGTGCTCTAAGGAGGGGTTGCTGCGGTCTCTCCAGTTGCCAACATAGCAAAAGTTGGTTGTAATCATAGTTAAATACATGATATCTTATTTTCAATCCATATATATATATTTTTTCAAATTCGAGCTCCTAGATAATTTAATTTTGTTTAGAACTGACCTGTTTCTAGAAATTTCCCCCTTATGTAGAATAAAACTAAGAGTTTCTCTTTTCTTTCCTTGTCTCCTGCTTGCTTTCTCCTTTTTTTGTTCTTCCTTCCTGCCTATGATATATTTATATATATATATATATATATATATATAGTTTTAATTTAATTCTGTGTTCTGTAGGGCACTAGTGTTCATTGAAAAGAATGCTAATGAGCCTTATAAATTCTTGTACTCTAAAATAAAATTATATTTAGATTTCTGAAAATAATATTACCAATCAGTGCTCGCATATTAGTTTTATTTCATTTTTAATAAATTAGAAGAATAATAGGTTTTGCAAATGTGCTGAGATTAGATTAACCCAAACACCTGTGTGTTTGACTTGATTTCAGTTCAGTGCATCCAAAAAATTATTAAGCGAATATATCAGAATAAGTCTTATCAGGGAGAAAAAACAAATTTTGTACGCTGATTATCATAGACTCGGTAATGTTGAAGAAGCGTCACAAAATTATCCATAAATATATAAAAATATTGTGTAAATAAAACTGCCAGTGGTGTGTAAAATAGTCGCTTTGGACTACCAATAAGTCATTTAAAAACATACTGAGTGGTTTATTCTTTGAATTTCTGTGTCGTCTTGAAATTGGCTAATATCCCTGCAGGTTTTTATAAGCATATTTTAAGCTTGAAATTTGTGGTAGATTTAATGTAGATGAAACTTTAGCTTTTAATAGCTTTTATGACAACTTCAAATGATATGGTCCTCACAGCTGTTTACATTTTAAACATGCCTGAACCTAATACGGACAGTTTTAAATACAATAAGTGGACCTTTGAATGTTCTAAAATGATAGAATAGCTCTTTGCTCTAAAAGCCATGCAAAACTTAAAGCTATAGTACACTGTTTATGCCTCATATTCAAATAAACTTAGTTTATTTTTTCCAGTGCTAAAATTATGCAGAAATTTACAGAGTTTCTAGGGAGTGCTTTGGTGTGGCAGTAGATATTATCTATCCATTTAATCATTGTCAACAACAAGTTCTCACAATTCATTGTAAATTTTTAAGTATTTCTGTAGAGCTAACTGGCCACTATAGAAAATTTCACTGGTAGAGTTTTTTCCTTTGCTGTTAAGACAATTATGTGTTGCTGATATGTTGTCATATGTTCAGAAGTATAAAAGTATCTTTCCTTTCTTCCCAGTAAATCAGGACTTGAAAATGTCGTTTGTATTATTTAAGTTTTGGCTTTTGGTGGTCAGTTTAGGGTTTCCTCTTCTTTGAGAATTTATGTTGGCTGAACGTTTTAATTGTCCTTAAGGAACATTTTGGTATTTTGGTCCATAAGGAACTCTTTTTTGAAAGATAAGGAGGAAAGCTCAGTTGAAATGGAAATTTTATCCTTGTTATTTTTTCACTTGTTTGGTTTTTTGTTTGTTTGTTTTAAGCAAGAAGAAGTTAGTTGGGTTGATTTTAGAATCCAGTCATCTATTTATTGTCATTACTTAAACAAATCTCAGCTCTCTTTTAATAGCAATTTAACTTAGTTTATGTTAGCTTTGTTACATGAATTGGATCGCTTATTACTGATAACAGAATCCACACGCCTTATCACTGCACAAAATATGTATTTCAATTTGATCTGAAGAGACGATCTGTATTAGCTACTGTAACACTTTTGCCCCAGTAGATCTATATTGTTGTATATTTAGACCTCTGCCATGCTTAGTCCTTCTTTTAAGCTCAAATAATTTTTATCCCATGAGATACTTCTAAAACTTACTTCAATATGTATGAATATTTTTATGACAAATAAAAAATTGGGGATAATACAAGGTTTCTTTTGGAGTGATTATGACTAGATAAAGACATTTATATGTTTTCTTCAATACATATTTACCATGATAAATAGTAATAAATCTGTCACAATCTGTTCTGTCAACTCACTTTTTTTTCTTCTTCTTTTCAAAATGGGCCCTTTCTCTTCCTTACATAAAGGAAGAAAATTTAAACGGTAACATCTGTAATCAGATATTATTTATGGCAGGACTAGGGGACAGAGACTGGACTTCTCTTGCTGCCATTAGTCTGGATCTTTGCAGGAAATTGGGAGAGTGAGGGGCTGGACTGGCCCTGTTTTTGAAAATAACTGCAGCATCTGTGGGAGAGAGAAAACATAAGCCTGGCCCAACATTGTGCCATGGATCTGGCAGGATCCTTGAATGTGTTTGTACTGTGCGCAGCATCTAGAGACCTCGAGTCACTGTGGAAGCATGACAGTGATAGGGCGGCGGAAGAACCAGCCTGCAGGGTCGCAATGCACAGGCGCAGTGGAGGGAAGGGAGTCTGTCCCCTTGGAGAGCAGAGGCCTGTAGTTAGGGCTGGGGTGATGTTTTTTTTAAAGGAAAGGCTGTGTGAAATTGACAACTATCTAATTGCCCACAGGAGCCCTGCTTAGTACTGGGGAACATTTTTGTGCTCTCTCTTCCCATTTTAGTATGTTGCTCTTTTCAGCTACATCTCAATGTCTTACAGCCCTCATCTTTTGATAGGACTTTAACAGTATAGCTTTGTTTTTTTTTTGTTTTTTTGTGGATGCGAGGATTTATCTTGCCTATCTAATTTCTTGCATTTGCACGTGAACTTCTTTGTTCAATTTCTACATGTTGTTTTTTTTTTTGAAGCCATACATCATCTTGGACTTAATAGCTTTCAACTTTACTGCTCCGTCCAGCAAATTTCCTATCTTTGTATAGTCTAATTGTCATACGTATTGAATCATGAGTTAGTGCAGAGAAAATTGTACCGCGTTAAATCACATTTTTTGACAAAATGTCCATGATTCTTAGAAATTAACATGGAAGCATTAAAATCTAGAAAGCAAAAAAAAATTTTCTTTTATTTGGTGCTGTTTTAAAATATTTTTTCCAAACACACAGAAAAAACACAGAAACAAAAGACATTGTCTTTCAGAAACTTTAGTGTGCCCACCAATATGTAAACACATAAAATCTTCATCTTCTTATAATTTGGAATGTTTCAAAATGATATACATTTAACCAGAAACTGTTAACAACTACAACCATTCTACTTCAAACATTGGTGGAATTTGTCTCCACTTCTAATTCAGTTTTGAAACTTCAGTGACAGTCTCACCAAGATCCCCAGTTAGAATCCCTGAAACTTCAGAATTCTCTAGAAATATGAAGTTTTATCTTTAGAAATAGTCTATGACTTTTCTTATTACAGGCTATCTTTTTTTTTCAAACTGCACTTTTTAAGAAAGTCTGTGAAATTGCAGTTGTGTTTTGGTTTGATTTTTGCCTTTAAATTCAGGAAGATCTAACAAGCTTTGTATTAAGTGGTCAGAGATAATTTTGAACACATGAATTTTAAGGAAAACAATTTCAACTATCTTAAAGAATCTAGAATAAGATTTGGATCCTCCAAGGAAATTTGAGATATGAGTTAATCATTAGGTAGACTCGAAAAATAAAAACGCAATGTGTATGAGATACTGGGATAACCAGTTTTTTTAAGGAAAGAATTTTTAAATAAAATAAAATCTTAAAGTCTGGATGAGACGTTTTTTCACAGAAGAGATTTTTAGGAATATGAGGAAAACGTGGATAATGCTGACAGCATTAACTGTTCTCTGTATTTTCCATTATATGAAAACCTTCATATTTGAAGGTTGCAAACATGATGTTGAGGTTATACCCTCAGCTATTTTTAGAAAAAAAAGTTTTTTTCTCAAATGCTTGAAGAAATCACAAACAATTTAAAAGAGAAGTTGGTAATTTTTTTAATCTTATTAGAAGCCCAGAAATTTTATATGATTGAAAGCCTCAGTACTTAAAATACTTAATTTCCCCCATCACTTTTGAAATTGATCTTAAGGAAATCATAATGATGCTTTTTCATGAGAACAAAATTTTAACTTGAGTGATAATACAACTTTTGCTGAAATAAAATTTATGTTGATTCTAAAGTGAACTAGGTGTCAGCCACCTGGGCACCATCCTGTGTAGAAAAGTCTAGAAGAAGCCAATTGTGTGATAAGCTATAAAAGGAGGGGCCTCTTCAAAGTTCATTCCTAGAGAAGTAGATACTTTGTGAAAAAGTTTAACTGTAGGTGTTTACGTTAAAATGTTAGGATAGCTCATAATAGTTAACTTTAAACATAGCGTGCCCATTTTCTAATGAGTGATATTGAAATATGAAGTGTGGATATTAAAATTATGCTTATTTGTCATGAAAATGTATAGGCAGAAAGAAGGTAAAGGATAATGCAATTAAATCATCACAAATAGGGCAAAAGAATTATTCACAGAATTCACACAGAATATGTAACGTGACATTGGGGGGAACACCTTGAAAGTCGAGAAAATATTCATCACAAAGAAAGTATTTATTTATTTTTTGTTCAGTTAATACTGAAGTCACTAAACCAAAGGCTTCAAAAGTTTAGCATGTACATTAATCAGTCTTTTCCTCTTCACTGCAGTTATAGGTTACAGAAGTTAAGGTGTTTTTTTTTTGAATTGCTGGTTATAGGAGAATCTATATTTAAGTTTTCATTGGGGGTACTTATTCCATTAAAAATATTTCAAAAAGCATATAAAATTCATACAAATATACAACACCTAATCCATTAGGCGTTCGAATCTCTGAGGAGTTTTCTAAAAGATTTCTATATTTTTGGTTCCAAATTTTGCAATAATGAGGGTTCTCTTCTACTATCCTCCCTGTCTTGAAATCCAATTCTGCTCCCCTTAAAGAGGTGTCTTCTGGTATGTGTATATTTTAAATATAAAATGAGAAGAAACATAAGGGAGAAGAAAAACTCTTCAGTTAACTGTGGGTGAAAGGTTTGTGTATTTCTGAGCTCGGCTGGGATTATATTTACAAATGAAAAGGATATATGCCTGAAACACTCCCAACAAGACACAACCACCTAGCTATTTCCACAATGGAGACGCCTTCTCAGCCAGCTTTGTCTGATTATTCTACTAAGCAAGCTCTTCTAAGGTGGTACAAATGATGTCTCCCCTCTCACCTCCATGTGTTCTTTTATTTTAAACCAAGGTTTCAATATTTCAACCGCTAAGATTTCTGTTGAAATTTCAGAACAATAGCATTTAGTGTGAAACTGGACTCGTTTGTTGAGAAAGGAGAAATACGTTTCAGGGAACTGTTATTTTGAACCTTATTTTCTCACTTTTACTGAAGAGTACATTTTGGTGTGAAGTCCTGGGCTCCATCTGAGTGGTTTAATTATTAAGAAGCTAAGAAGCTGCTATAAGGCTGCTTTACCTAGAGAGAGAATTATGACAGGCTTGTGAGTGTTTCGAAATTATAAAAACTTGTTCTGCAGCGTCTGGCTTAACTGTGCATTTATTTTGTATTTGTGGAATGATAGAGATGCTTGGCTTGATATTCGGTTGAATATCATTTTAAACTTTTAATATTTCATCAATTGAAACATGTCTTATTTTCTAACATTGCAAAATTTTCTCATTTTTTCCCCCGATTACTGACAACTCTGCTTTTTCAAGGTGTGCCTTCTTGCTTTCAAGCAATTCTAAATTTTTTGTTTGAAAGTCATGAATCAAAGTCAGATAGAAATTCAAGGACTTTAAATAAGATGCTCTCAGAATGAATATGTAGAAATAATCCTGAAAGGCATGAAGAGTTTCTTCAAAAATAGCAAAGTTTTATTTTCTTAAGGCAGGTTAGATTCTATCAGGCTGTTGACAGACACTTGCTGTGTTGTTTTATTTTAATAAATTGCACTGAATTCTTAAACTGAACATAAAGTTGCATTTCAAAGCAATAACGTGAAATTCTCAGCCTTGATCTCAACTGTCCCAGTGTATGTGTGTATACACGAACATGCTCATTTTAAAAGGAATGAGAGCTTTTCTAAAATTCGGTGCAAAGTTTGTAATTTTAAATACTCCGGTATTTTATCTCAGAACAGCAGCATGTGAATGATTCTGATTTTTTTTTTTTTTTTTTTTTTTTTTTTTTAGTTACAGCTGTTGCATAGGTGCAGAGCTATTTGAGGAGTTTCCTGCTTTGCTAGAGCTTATACTCCCTCTTCAGAGAAATGAAGGTAGTGCAGAAGATTCTGCATTTTGGAAAATTTCAGGGTTGGAAATAAAGATGCTTTAAGTTTCAAGGAGAAGCATCGATTTGAATTCCGAGAGAACGTGCAAATTCGATTTTGAACAGAACCTTTTAAGGATTCCATTTCCGTGCTTTACAGGCACCCACTATTGTCTTTCTAGTCTAATTTTGTCATCTGAGGAATTCATCATCAGTATTCTGCTAGGCTTGAAACTTGATCCATAAGCGTTTACTTCTAGAGTAATCAGAGGAGGATCTGTGTGTGGATTAAATTTCACTCAATTTATTTTGAGTGTTCAGTGCAACAGAAGAATAGGGACTTTTTTTATGCAGCCCCCTTCGTAGCCAAGTATAAAGAAAATTTTTTGGTGTGTTGCCCTCTGTCAATTGTTTTCAGCCATGGTGATGAAAAAGCATTTCCTTTGTGAAACATGGACTCAGAAAGACTTACGTTTTCTCAGAAAAATTACCCTTGTGGTACCTGCCTTACATGCACGTACAAAACCTGTCGCTGTCACCACTTGCTGTTCCCGTCTAGGGATTTTAGAAAAATGCTGTTTGGGAGCAATTATTTTGATATAATCTGAGACAGAGTTTCTAACTCTCTCCCGCGGCCTCCTCCCTCCCAGCCCATATCATTCTAAATATGCCTCCTGGATTATACTTATAATAATATTGTAATGGCTTTCATTCTACCAATTGGCACAGTTTATCATTGTGTCATTAGCTGCTGTGAGAAGGCAGTTTCAAGTAGGTGGCTGGTTCTGAGCGGTAATGTTTTCGAGTAACCCTGTTTGGGGAATGCGGCTGTCTCACAGGTGCTCAGGTGTATAAGCCCAGGGTACAATAATATTTTCTGGCTTGCTCATTATGAAACAAATTTGAAGTACAAAATAATTCAGTAATAAGTGGAGTATAAAAATTGGGGCTTTATGGTAAGAACGTCGAATAGCTTGAGATGTTAGCAGAGGAGATAAAAATAAAATTTGTCTAAGGATGCAGCAGTACTTAATTCATGTCTCATTTCTCCTGGAACTGAGATTTTAAAAGAATATTCATGGCCTGGTGATGAAGACTTGTTGAATCAGTTTGAATGTTTTCAACCTTGAAGCTAAATAGGAAAATAAACCTATTTCTGTAACTGTTGTAGTATTTGAAAGTATTGTTATGTAATAAAAAGATACACGTTCTGCCACTTATGTCATGCTTAATAGTAAGGCATCTGCTTGGTGAGTGAAATTTCAGTACCAAAACCTGTGGGTTCCTCATAGAGCACCTTTATGTGAATTTTATTGTTAAATGTATACAAGATGTCGCCATAAAATCTGTAGCTTAGTCGATGGTGCTAGGCAGAAGAAAACAGAACTAAGCATATCTGTCATGAGCAGATATAGTCGGAATTACAAAATTCAAACCCCAATAAGTAATTATTTTACAAACAATGCTATTTTGTTTTCCCTTTCATAAATTACGTCAACAATCTAGCTGTTAAGCGGAACCCTATAATAAACTGGGAGCACCCAGGTGGGAGGGGGCAAAAAGCATTTTTAGAAGTTTTCATTCATTCATTCATTTCTTTCTTCATTTATACTTATTCAAAGCATATTTTTCAACTAAACTAAAAGCCAGACATGCCATGTATCATTGAACAATTCAGTGTAGTGTCACTCACATCCCAATTTGGGGAATGGCCTTAGCATTTTAAAGAGCAGGTCTGGCCCTTGGAGAAAGTTGTACATATTCAAAAAATTAAAATCACACCCAGTGTAACACAGGGACGTTTTGTCCTTTAGGTTTTTTATGGAGATGCTGAATCCCCCTACTCACTTGTAATCACCTTGAAGAGAGTAAAGGTCTTTCTCGTTTTATGTACATCTTTTTTTGTCCCATAGAAACTCAACCCACTGCCTTCTGCGTAACACTTCAAAATATATTTCCAGTGAATGAATATAGTAATAAAAGTGGTAGAGTAGGGTGCAGATAACACCACTAGAAATAAAGAGATCTTCCTAGTTTAGTGTCTAATATCCTCTACTTACTCACTCAGTGGCCTTGGTTAGGTCACAAACCTATTTTGTGGTCTATAAAATAGATAGAAATAGTGCCTGCTTAGTGAGCTGGTTGATGTTGGTATACTAACAAACCCTTAACACAGTGCTGATTCTGCATCACACACTGAGCACTTTGCATCTATTCAGTCATTTATCCCTACACCATCCAATTGAGACGGTTACTACTGTTTATTCACGCATAAAAGAATGGAGACACAGAGAGGTGAAGAAACATGGCCAAGGTGACAAGCTAGTAAGTGGCAGAGCTGGGATGGTGACCTCGACAGTCAGCCTTCAAGGTTTTCTGTGTCCTTAACCATGAGGCTGTAGCTATTTGCAAGCTACTTTATAGACCAGAAGCTCTCTACAGCCTGGCTGATGCTCATTTAGCAAGTATTTGATGATGTGGAATAAATTAAATATTCAGAAATTTCATCTCACTGTAGAATGACCCTCAATACCTCTAAGTCACTGGTTATTATGCACCACTTTGGCCCAGGCAGATCCCGTAGAAAATCCAGACATTCCAGAATAGCATTTCTGTAATAGAAACAGTATCATCTAGTGGTTAAGAGCATGGAATCTGATCACTTGGGTTTCTAAAGTTGGCTATGCCACTTACTAGCTACCTGGCTCTGGGCATATGATGTAATTATCCTTGACTACGTCCCTGAAAAATGGGGAAAGTATACATACCTCCTAAGGATATTGTGATAAATAAATTACAAAAATATATATAATGTGCTTAGCATAGCCTTGAGGCCTTGTAGGTATCTAGAAATCAACAGCTAATGATAACTGTGGTAAGCGCACTGGCAACGTAACAGAGTAACCGCTAGAGAAAGACATGCAGCTTGTTAGCGACAGAGCAGAAACTAAGACCAGGGTCTCAAGTGCATTCAGAAAAATTCTACCTAATGGAGGCCACTTGCTTTTTCTCAACTTAGGAAATATAGTGAGCACTCTCTGAACCTCTTTGTCCTTACAACAGTATCTCCATCCGTCCAAGACACCTAGTCAGCCTTTTGAATCATCCAGCTTCATCGCTCAGCAAAGTTTGTGTGGGAAGGGCGTACTCCATCTTTTCTCTTTTGAAAGAGGACATCAGGCCAAGATGACGGAGTCCTCATAATTTGATTCTCTCTGCCAATCATTTGTTTATGCCTAAATCAGCCCTGCCTCTAAGTGATAAGGAGATACATGCTTCTGATTTCGTATTCTGTCAGCGTCATCCTGTAAGTGGCCAGAAGCGGGGCTCCCGAGTGATGCCCGGGTCTCCCTTTGTAGGGCTGGCTCTGGTACCCATAAAAAGCCACGGTGAGGCCTGGGGTTTTGACTTCATCTGACAAGACGAAGATACCTTGACTAGGTGGGTGCGTGTGGCAGTTTGCTTCTCTTCTAAAGTAAAACAGAGTTCGATTTGTTTAGGACTGTTTAGGTCCATTTCTAACATTAAACAGGATTATTGAAACAGACGTTTTCAGGGAAAGTCAAAGAATTGGGGGATTCTGGCCTTTGCTGCCTAGTAATGTGTTTTTTTCTCAATGCCATTGCTGAATTCATTAGGGGAAAAAAAAGTATTTTTTGCTTGTCAGCTGTGGGAAACCTAAAACAATTTTTGCAAGGGCTGATTCATGAATTCTTGCATTTAAAGGGAAAAAAAAAACATCTGCCAAAGGGGGTGGAGGAGAGAGAGCATGACCGATACATTTCACAACAAATATCTCTTCCCAGCCAATTTCAATGTACAGCAAAACCAGACCCCGCGTTAAGTTCCTCAGGAAAGGTCCCTTTTGGCTGGACCTCTTCCTCGAAGAGTCGTCCCTCATTTGTAGTCATTGCCACCTTGTGGATTACAAAGGATATTGGTTTTCATCAAACTTCCATTTCCATTTGGCTTTTTATGGCAAGTGCACTTTGGCAGTGGGTTGCCGAGTTCCTCACCAAGAGGATCCTGGTTTGTTCAGCAACACCTCACTTCTCCCAGTTCATTTATGATTCTGATGAGAGTGTTTTTTCAGGAAACACACATTTCACTTTTTGACCTAGGAGCATCTGTTAGAATTTTTTTTTTAATACTCCTTTGGCATTCTGGAAGTGTTAATGTCTTTCATATCTGTTTAATGCTATTTAGGGATATTTATGATCACCTCTTGGTTACTCAGGGTAAAGTGTGTCGCAATTTTTTTTAAACAGACAGGAAAGCATTCACATGAGGAAACAGATTGCTTTAAGCATGTGCTTCCTGTGACAGTAAAAAGAACAAATTAGATTTAACACTGTGTAATGAACGCATAAATGTGTACATTGAAGCTTTTAAAAGCTTTATGTTCAGTTCTGGTCACAAGCAAAATTGAGTCACCTGTAAAACTTAAAGATGCCTCGTTTCCTCTCAGATTCCTGCAATGCCCAGGAATCAAGTTCCTCACCTGCGGCTGCCTCATTGGAACCCTAAAAAAACCTGATCCGTTAAGGCTGGAGAGAATGAGCATGTTCCAGACACATTCAGGGGTTAAACCAGGTTAAAGGCAGATTCAGTGTATTTAGCGAAGAGAGCAGAGCGTTTGGGGGAGAGAAAGGGAGGATTTTATTACCATCTCCCTCCCTCTCTGAGAATCAGTGGGGAAAAAAGTATTCTCCTGAATCCCACATCGACCTCTTTCTTTTATGAAAGAAAAATAAGAAAATCTGATGTTTACTTAACTAGCCCCTACTAAGATTTAATTACGTAAGAAAAGGACTCCTTTCCTTACATAATTCAGTCTGCACTCCTGAATGCTGGCTGGCAGGGAGCGCAGAGAAGCCGAGCTAATATTTCCAGTTAGACACAAGTGTTAAATGGGAGGGCAGGAATCCTCTCCCCAGAAGAGGCTGTCCTCGCCATTTCTGCCTGAGCCCCGTGGATGGTGCGTTCCCTTCCCCGGTGCTCTCGGAGCTGAGGATTTGCGGCAGGCTCACCATCTCTCCGGCCAAGGAAGGCCGGGACCGAGTCCCTCAGGGGAGGGCACATAGTTTGGGGACATCTGACTCTCTGCTAGCTCATACTGAGGTACTAATATCAAAACAGACTGCTTGTCGCTGCGCGGTGGGGCAGTGCTTTTTTTGGCTGCCGCGGTTGAAATGAAATGGGCAAGCTGTAGCCCGCTTGGCATCAGAAGGGGCGAAGGGAAGCTGGGAGATCAGAGTCAGACTGTGAATAAAAGTAACAACCAATGGTTAACTTCCTTTTTGTGTGTCACTTGGCAGCGATGCGACTGATGGCGATTTTTTTTTTGTTTCTAACGTGGGTGAGAGTTCAGTGCCCTAGGAAGAGCCGTAGACGCCGCTATTGTGCTTCCTCATACAGTTGACTTGCGTTGATTTCTTGAGGCCACTACCGCTGTTCCCAGAGCCAGCTCCAGGAGCTGTATACATGGCCCGTCGGACTTCGAATGATGAAAAAGGTAATCAGATCAGAGGTGATCCACACGAAATCTCACTGCTGATCACTAGGAAATCACCGGGAAATCAGATTCTCGCAGAAGGCAGCAGTGCCCAAGGATAAGATATGCACTTCAGTGGATATTCCCCAGTATGCAGACATCCAAAGATCTTTTTAAATGACACGACTCCACATCCCTCATCTACTATCAAAGAGTCAAATGCGTTTTGGGCTGTCTGGAAAACGCAGGGCTAAAATAGCCATATTGAATTCAGACGGAATTACCTTCTGCTTTTGGGGGGAGGTTGTGGCTCTTGGGTTAGTGGCATTATTTTCTTTGAAGGATTCATTCGGAAGAGAGTTGGGGAGAATTTCTCAAGATTTTCCTCCCATTCCTCTGTTTGCAAAGAGCTGTTCCCCAAAGGCAAAAAGAGCGAGTTGCCATCTTGAGGAGTGAATTGTGTGTTTAGTGAGCACCAAATGGTCTCAAAGTTACCCTGGAATTTTCAATATATCTAGTCGCTTTCATATACTATTTATTCCCCTAACCATTTGTACAAGATATCAGTAAGATGACCAACTTTTGACAACCCTAAAAGCAGGGAAGGAAGCTTAGAAATAGAATACCATTTGTCTGGTAATTAGAGTGTATCTCTTAAGAGTTCGAGAGAATTCTGATTAACCTTTCTGTTCCCACATTCTCACATAAAATTAGCACACCTTTATAATTATTATCTAGTATTTAAACAAACATTTTTTTGAGTCTTCTTAATGCAACAGGTTCTGGAGACACTAAAAGTGTGTTATAGGTTTCTAAAAAACTTCATTTTTCTTACATTTTAAATGTTCTGTTTGTGCAAAATTTCGAGAATCACCATAAGGGCTTCTTTGCATTTTTAATTTAGTAACTAACATATGAATAAATTTGCATATTAATTAGTTGCAGATTAAATCATGCATACATAATTGCCTCCTTACTGTGTTTAATGTTTGTCAAAATCTCCAGCCTGGTTTGATGGATGTCATATGAAAGATTACAATTTGATGTACCCTTGGAAGTATTTACACCAATAATGCAAGATTCTTAATAGCAGAATTCTCTAGTTATATACAGTTACTAATAAACATGTAAGATAGGTACATGTCCCTTTGACTAAAATTTTTTTCTTTGCGCCAAATCATTTACTATTCATAATCATTAATGCATCTCCTAATTATACAGCATATGTCTGTTAACCCTTTCATTGCCCGTCTTCAAGGGGTAGCTTCTTTTCTTTCCTTGTCCCCTAAAGAAAGCAAATTATTTCATAGGATTCTAAAATAACCACATTGCCTTTTACCTATTTCTCCTTTGCCATTTCCTGAGGATTATATCATCACTTTGTATTTTACAGTTTTAAGATCAAGAAATGACCCATGTGCCCACAATTTGTAGCTGATGGGCTCCTGCCTGCCTCTCTTTTACCAATGCTGAAAAGAATTCAGATATTTCAGATACCTTCAATTAAATGATTAAAAAATATATAAATGTATATAGATATACACACACTCTATTTAGGAGGGTACTTGTAGGATAAGTAAAATTATTTAACTTAAATTTTATTCTGTTTTGAATATTGTAATGCATTTAACGTATTATCATCAGCTATAGGATGGATGTGTTTTTGTTTTTGTGTTTTTGTACTAGGACTGAGACCTCTGCAGTAGAAACTGACTAGAGAGTGGATGCCCTTGATTCGACATAGTTAAAAAAAATATGTATGCCAATAAGTGTTCTTTTTAATTAATTCCTCAGGTATTTAATTTTTTTAAGTTTTATTTTACTCATGTAAAGAGCCGACCAACTGGCTTTTTTTTTTTTTTTTTTTTTTTGCTATTTTGATGTCTAAGCTGCTTATCACACTGTATTACCCTGCATTAATGAGTATTCCTACTGTGCAAAATTCTATCAAAAATGATGGTGTGAATGTCATTTTTAATTGGAAGTTTATACAGTCAAATTTATAGTACACAACAAAAAATATGTACGTAGTTCTGCTCCAAGCCTTTTTTAGGCTATTGATCTTTTTGGTTTAAGTGTACATTTTTATCAATCTGACTTTAAATTTAGTGTGAGAATCTGGACAAATATTACTAAGTTTGTGTTAATAGCATTGTTGGGGGAAGAGGGAAGCTAAGGCACCAGACAATAATAATGCCTTTTAATTATCAGAGGAACAAATACAGGAATTACCAAGAATCTATTTTCATGGACGCATTTTAAACATGAAAACTTGCTGACCAATTTTATACGTTCCGCAGAAGTCATAATATTTGATTTCTGTCTATTTAATTGTTGACTGCCTCGCATTTATATGCCTAGTAAAGAGACCGAAGGTTAAAATGAGTTCAGAGCATAAAGAGCTGATTTTCTTTATTTGATTCTTACTTGGGAGAAATAACACCTCCTGGTCGCCTACCTCAGGATCATTTTTTTCCAATCACAAGGCACAATGAACTATTTATTGATTTAGCAAAACATTCTAATGCAGCACACAATATCGTATTCAGTTGTTTAGTAAAGAGAAAAATGAAATGAAAGTTGCAAAACTTATAAAAGGAAGCCAACAGTCAGACCTGAAACATCATATTTATCCACAGCCATTGTGCCTAGGTAATTCAGGGCATATGGTATGTAAATGATGTTTGGAGATTCTTGCCAAATCTACACACGACGGGATAAATTAAGGACAGGTTTCCCTGGGTGTAAGTTCCATGATTGTGGCCGGCACACTCTGCTCGGATGTGTTTGTTCTGTTCTTGTCTTTCAGCAAGAGCGTCACACAGCCTTCAGTGGCCAAATCTGGTCCTCAGTCAGCTTTTAAGACATTATTTTTAATTCCTAAGAATCGGTTTTATAATTAAACTGAAAATATAGTACCAATTTGCCAAACCTTCCTTTTGCCCCAACATTTGAGAAGATCTGAATAATTCATCGGGATATATTTGGCTATTACCCACTTAAATGGGTATTTTTGACAGTGGAAATGGAGTGGTCTTAGCCCCTGAAGAAAGGTGTTACTAAATAGTAACTTCTCTCTAGGTTAGGATTAAGATGTTTTCTAGAACAGGCAGTGGTTTATTTTGAATAATTAATCATTTTAATTCCGAGTTAGCCAGGTCATAATTTATGAATTCAACTGGATAACTCAAATTGCTAGTATCAGTTATTTAATTTCAAATTATTATTTCGTAATATATGCTCTTACTTCTAGAAAGGTGCAGGCACTGTCCCCTGCATCTATTTAAAACTTATTTTAAGTATGCAAGAGTTTTTATACTATTTCCTTTTTTCTGAAAGGAATTTTTTTTCTAGGCCGGGTGTCTCAGCCCATTGTTTTTAATACTTTAAATTAAGGTCCATTTTGTTGTCTTGGAACTGTGTAATTGGAGATTTTGTTTAGAAATGACGGCAGATCCTTTTTTCCTATGACAATTCATCAGAATATACCTAAATAGTGCATTCACTGTGAAGACTCAGTTATGAATACAAGACTTACACGCTATTAATAAAAGTTATTTCAGGCTATTTAAAGTATGTGGAGTATGATTTAGGATGTTTTATTGTTTTTATTAGTAAGAATGTTTTGACTAAATCAAGCTGTTATTTTTTGAAGGTAATGCTCTTAATATTATGGTTTGATTTGAGTGAGCAGTTGAGGGAGGCTCTGTCCCTACAATTACATTTCATTTGTGAAACACGAATAACATGCTAGTTACTATATGGAAAATGACATTAGGCTCAGTCCTTGTTCATGGCTGTGTATATTGGGTAAAATCAGGGGAAAAAACACCCTTGAGGTCAATATCAAGCAATACTTCTTGACTCAGATCCAGTTTAAAAGTCATGTAAATGCTTGTGGTTCTGGAGGAGTTCACAAAAGTTTTGTGTGGTCCATAGTTTGTGAACTCAGGTGAAGTTTTGCTCTGATTATTCTCTGACCACCCCTTGGTTCATTGAAACTCCTTTGCACAGCTGTGCTCCCAACTCAGCAACAGAGGACAGAAATAATCTTCGCTGGAAAATAAAGCTCAGTCGGTCTTCCAACTTTACTGGGAACTTGCAGCCTTCAGGACAGCAAAATGGCCAACCACAGTTGAGATTAAAGAGTTCAGATTAAATGTATTGCACGGTAGGGTGGCATGGCCCTAGTTTCCTTCATTAAGTGCCGTGCATGCCAACAGCGTTAAGCACTGCAGCCACTTACTAAGATTTTTGGTTTGAAACGTCAGTCATTGGACCACATTTAAAATGAAGCACCTGCATTTTATTCAAAGAAATTAAGGTATATTAGGATATGCAGAGGTGAGTTGAGGTGTTTTTATGTGTGTATTTTTTTTCCGGCAAGAGCCATAAATAATAAAGATAAAACATCTCAAGTATTAAAGCAGTCTATTTCCATGCACTGTATGGTTCAAAATGACTTAGCCTTTTAAAAATTTTTCAGAAAGAAAAGTATATAAAGAGTGAGATAAATGAAATTTGCATCTCTACAGACAACTCTGCGTAGCAAATTTAGGATTCTAGCATTTTTCTTCCAAACATCTGAAAATTGGGAATTTAAAAGGAGACCCGGACAAATCCTTAACTATTGCATTGCTACCAGGTGTCTCTAAGATTATAATCAGTAAGTTAGGGAACTTTTTTTAACAGGTATAAACAACTAAAATGATAACTTATTTTTGTAGATGCTTTCAGACATTTCTTCTTAGTTAAGGACATTGAAAGTGTATTAACTGTTTGTTATATACTTAGTAAATTTTAGGTAGACCAGATGCATTAAGCTCGCTTCATGAAAGATATGACTTACTTGTATCCAGATCTCAAGTGTATTTCAAACCAGTCTTTACAAAATGTTAGTGCCTTTCTCTTAGGATTCTAATCAACAAAATTCCAGTCTTCAGCTCCCCATCAAGTGTATTTCAAACCAGTCTTTACAAAATGTTAGTGCCTTTCTCTTAGGATTCTAATCAACAAAATTCCAGTCTTCAGCTCCCCATCAGCCAGAAAGTATGGAGAGCGATTGATGATACTATATCATCATGTACCCACTTAGCTTTGAATCTGCTTAAGGCTCAAGTGTCAAATTTAAAAATTCAGCAAATATTTATTGCACATCTACTAAGTGCCAGGCTTCCTGGAGAGTGCACAGCCATGGACCAGAGTTCCTGCCATTGTGAAGATTTATGCAGAGATACAAGTGGCCACAAGTAGTTTTCCAAGCAAGAGTTCATTTCGTAATGCTTCATAGGGGCCCAGTACCACGGATCCACCTTGTGGACTAATAAATACAGAGACTAGGTCTCTTAAAAGTCCAACAGTTGCTGTAATCGCACAGTCCCTGGTAACAATGTAATATATAGTATAAAGATGAAATCAACTATGAGATTTACCGTAATTCTTGGCGAGTTTCTTTGTTATCAGCATATTTTTAACAATGTAACAAAATAACATCTTTCAAAGTTTTTTTTTTTTCTGTCGTGCCTAAAATCTGGTTAAATGGAATGTGTTGGAAAGGACAACAAAAAAAGGTTAAATATGTGGAAATGACATGGAAAGCACCTGCTTCTTTGTTTTGTTTTCCTCCACGTCATTAGGAAATAATGTCTAGCCATAGGAGGGTATGTTGTCCCTCTAAGAAAATGTTTATAAAAAGAAGTTTTAAAGTAGAATATAGATTAAATAAGTAGGGGAGACCTGCCAAGAAAAACCAAAGAAGACATGAAACAGGAGTCTGCCTCACACATACTAAGTGACATAACAGTATCACCTCTCAAAAGTGACAATGCATGTATCCATTTTTATGTCTTTGGCATATTGTTGGCACGATTAATTATTCCATTGAGAAAATAGCCACACTATACAAGAGAAAGGAAGATAAATTAGATTCTCCAGGCCCCCTTCTGCAAAGTATATGTGTAAATGAATACGCTCTCTGCCAGCCCAGCAAATAAAATTTGGTCCGTCCCTATTCCTCCGCAGTTTATAATCCAGGTGAGGGAAAGGCCAGGCTCGTGAAATCAAAAATAATCATTAAAACGTTTGAAAACTGGGAAAACAATTCATCATAGCTACATGTGTGTGTATGTGTTTTATCAGTATCGGGTAGGTATAGCTCTATTCGAAAATTTTTGTCTAATAATATACTCATTTTTTTTCCATTTCATGAAGACTTGACTTATTCTCAGATTGAAGTTACAGCTGGCTGTAAAGTGTTTTTCTGACAACTCTGGACTTGATCATTTCTGTCATTGTGGAAAGGAAGGAAATAAATCTCTTTTTGTTCCTCCTTCACTCAATGAGCAAAAATGTAACCGAGCTCCTATTATATGCATATAACATTGTTATAGGGCGGGGCAAAGAAATGTAAATCGTAATCTCTACTCTTTAAAAATTTATAGTATCTGGGGGCAATAAAGTAGGGGCACAATTTATTTAGCTACAATTCATGGCATTAAACTTTGTCCAAGAGCCATATATTCTAGAACGGTCCCTATCTGGAAGTGACTACAGAACTTGATTCTGGATGGCTGAGAGTTACAGATCTGGCAAGATGAAGAAAGAGACCACAGATAGTGATTGAGCTTCTAGCAGCTTCTGTGTATCTCTTCCCTGTTGTTGCGCTTTTGCTTGTTTAGCTGCAGAAACAACTTTTGATTGGCTTTATATTTTCAGAGATTGGTTATCCAGAGATATCGCATTATAATAAAAACATAAATCACAGAATTTTTAAGTTGGGAAAAAAACCTCTCGTGATCGCAATTCAACACTTATTTATTCAAAACATATATATTTACAAAGAAACTGAGATTTAGATAAAGCCAGAACTTGAAGCAACGTCTTGGTTTCTGGCTTCCACATTATTTTAATAAGGACAGGAGAACAGGTGATGGAGATGGAGGTCTCATCCCCACATACTTGGAGAATCAGACATTTTAGCTCTTTTGGAAGTCGTTAAAAAAAACCAAAAACACAATTAAAAATTGTTAAACGTTTTTATGTTTAAAAATTATTTATCATAAAATATAGCCATTTGTTTAGTAATGGTACTAAGAATGACTTGATACAGAAATGCTTAACTCTGAGAAAGCCTATGGGCCCAAACATTTTATTTTATTTTTTTAATGTACTTATTTTTATTGAAAAAAGTATAAGTTGATCAGTTATAGATCAGCATTGCTAGCAAGTTGGAAGGACACAGGTCATGTACAAAATGGGTAAGGCTTGAGGAACTCTTAAGTTTACTGTGTTTTCTGTACCCTTTCCTTGCACACAACACATATGCACACATACCTATATGGTAGCACTGAGTGGGTAGGTGCTTAGACCCCATAAAGAACTTGGCTTGCAGGCTCTGAACAGATATTAGAGAACATGTCACACGCTGTGGAAAAGGAAATCTCTGGTTGGGTGTAAACATGGGAAAGTTGACCTGTTTAAGATTTTGACTCATATTAAGCAAATTTTAAGTTGTTTTACTTTCAGAATGCATTTGATAATCCCATTCAAAGGAGGCAGAAAGCTGACTGACATTTTGGGAAACACCCTTGTCAAACAAATAGAGGCAGCTTTCATACCTCTGGTTTGTAAGCACCATAATCTGGCAATTTGGCACTATTAACTACTAACGCCGGCTATGACTAGGAAGACGTCATTTTAAACCAGTTTCTGCCCAACCATAAGTGAATGGAAGTAAGATCCTTACTGCCGTATGAGTTTTGGGCACTCCTCACCTATACCTGATTCGGTTGGCCTAATGTTAGAAACTGAAATGTATCGGCGTCGATTTTTTGCCAAATGCTTCTAATGTTAATGCTGTTTGTGTTCAGTGAAAGCTTATAATTTATTTCTGTTTTATTTAGTAGAAGCTCAGAAATTTCTGTAATTGCAACTTATCCCTTTGAAAACAATTTCTTTTGGGGTTACTCATGGAATTTGCTGTAAGCACTTGTCTCAATGCATGATGATACAAAACATCTCATGTGACTTCACGCATCTCTGTGTTTATGTGTGGGGTAGATGTTTAAGTGCTTATGATTAACAGAGGAAGAGGTCATTTGTTTTTGAGACTGAGTAGTTAAAATTCAAGGTCATTTTGAGTTAAAGAATGCAATATTTAGGTCAGGAATGGACCAATGACCAAGCCTAAGCTTTAGGCTAAGGGTCAGCCTTGAGGGAACTTAAATCTGCTACTCCTTTCTCCTGAAATACCATTAATTCTTGCTCCGAGGGGCTGGTTCCCAGTTACACAAAAGAATATTTTAGGCAGAAACTTTATAAAACAGGAATTTGAGATAGACATTTCAATAACGGATGTGCGCTGGATGCTAATCTTGTATGGTCATTCACTTCCATTTTACAACATTGTTTTTCATTCTTTTTACCTACTCTTTTAATTCTGAGTGTTTAACAGAGATAGCCATTAAAGTATTTGAAAATTGTTTGTTCTCTGCCCAGCAAGCAATTCGTTGTTCTACTTGCTCAGTGATGTCAAAGAAAGGTAATCAACAGTTAGAAACCTCAGGAAGTTGTTAGAATTCCCAGCCCCAAAGGGACTTAACAAACCCTGGACAATTATTCTATTTAGAATGAAAATGGTTTTCATTGTGATATCACATTTCCCTCTGATCACTGAGCAATGCATTGGGAAGCCCATTATTTATTCACAATGTTTAAAAAATCGTGTACATCCTGTGCCCAAATTCCAATCTGCTTCATCAATCCATTTTGTCAAAAGTTTCTCAGATGGCATCCTTCATCCAGGCAAACAAACATACCCAGGATTTCCCCTTTAACTTTTCGGGAATTCATTTTTACACGTGCATCAATTTGACGGAAAAAACAGTTGTCGTCTTATTTCATTTGATACAGGTGATTGTGGTAAGCCTGCTCGCTTTCTTCATCTAGGAAGTGCAGCAATCTGAGTCAACTTCCTCCATCTCTGTTTTTATATTGTCCAGTGTGGTGCTTCCTCATTGCACCAAAATAGAAATGGTTTGTTTTTGTACCAAACTTGGAGACTGGCTATGGATTATAGTGGGTTAGGATAAAGGAATTTTTTTTCCCCCAAAGAACATTCCACTTATCCCAGGGGAAAGAGATTGATGTCCTGGGCAAAAAATAAGAAGCGCAACGAAGGCTTTTCTGCTTAACTGAAATATCTCCTTCAGTCGTCAGAAGTGTCACTTACACTATCATTTTCTAATTTCATTCAATGTTTGAGAGATTTTGGTAGTAGAATAAATGTATGACTTTTGCAATTACAGGTCTTTGCATGGCATTGAGGAAGGAAGAAGTGAACTTCAGTTTGAGTCAATCGTGCAGTTTGCGTTGCAATTAAACATGAAAATCTATATGTTCTGTTCTTGCAACTGAGTGTATTTCACTTTACCATATCATACATGCCCTTAGATACGTGTTCCCCGGTCTGCAGGGTAGTGCCATTTTATATCTCTGGCTTGTTGAGTTTCTTCGAAAATATTATGTTCATGTGGGTAATGACATGCTCATTGTATTCTTTACCATAGAAATGAGAAAACGTGAAAAAGTGGGAAAATGACTCTCACCAGATCCAACTGCATGCAAGAATTTTGGAACCAGTTTTTTGCATTTATTTTGCATACTACTGTATGTCACCAAAACAGTATATGTCTGTGAGTTTTTATAATACCGTATAAAGCAAGATGAGAAACCTCCTCTTTCTTCTGAGAAATACTGCCACAGAAAGGTAGAAGATGAATATTTGTGGAACAGAAGAAGTCTGGTCAAAAAAATTTAGTCCATATTGCTTACCCTTAGTAATCAATATGACTACACGCTATCTGACCAGCCAGGAAGAGAATAAATATTGATCATGTGATAAACCATTTAGATGTCTGCATATGAACCCAAGCCATATAAAAGTAGCCAATTCAAGATAACGGTAGGAAGTCTCTGATTAGGCCACAAATAGAGTTTAGATTTCCCAGTCTATGCTGATCATTTGATACTCTTCTATGATAAAAGCATCCTTCAAACTAAACTTCTCTACATTTGAACCATACGAATTCTTAAAACTATTGTACCTGTAATAATCTAAATGGTGCTAAGAGAATAGGTTTACGCCCCGGAGATGACTGAGATGATTTGTGCTTTATCTCAGTCCTACGTGTAATACGGATTTACTTCAGAGAAATATTTCTATAGTTATGTGACAAGTATATTTATCTGAGATAAGTATTTTCTCCAGATAAATGTGTATTTGGCAAAAAAGTTTAAGACAATTGGGATTCCAATTGAAGAGAACCATTGTTTTAAAGTAATAAAGCTTACTCGCTTATCAGAGAACATAGTTATTTTCCATTCTAAAGATCTCAATACAAAGAAATATAGAAATGTCCATACAGGAAGTTTGATGGTGTTCAC
Organism: Stenella coeruleoalba; assembly: GCF_951394435.1. Classification (NCBI taxonomy): domain Eukaryota; kingdom Metazoa; phylum Chordata; class Mammalia; order Artiodactyla; family Delphinidae; genus Stenella; species Stenella coeruleoalba. Next base: position 19,185,815 of record NC_137160.1, read on the forward strand.
TCCTAGATTGCAAGGTTGTCGCAAGTTACGGTCATCAGAAAAAATTCTTTTTACTCTGTGTGTGTGTGTGCCTGTGTGTATGTGTGTGTCTGCATTCTCCTTTGGATAATTAAATCTTTTATGAAGTGGATTTTTGTCATTGCAGTTTAAGTTGGTTTTTAAACACCAACCCCATCTTAGGTACTATAAGCTATCGCCATTCACTAAAATTTTTATAATATAACAATCCTTGTGTGTCCATTTACTACTAACTCAACAGCAACATTAGTTTAGCTTATGAATTAAATGTCTCCTACTGGAGAGCAAAAAAAATAATCTGTTTAGCTTCTGAATAACTTAAAGTCAGTAATACCTCCTGTTTTCAGGGCATAAGGGTAGCCCAGATAAGCTCCTTTCTCTGACGTGGCAAAATTTATCATTCATTTATGTTTAAATATGAGAACATAGATTCTGATACTGACGCATAACAGAAAATATGTGTTTTAAGTGTCTAACTGAACATACAGGCTTCTCATGCCAGTAGTGTGATTCGATTGCTTAGTAGTGAAGAGTTTAGCGTGGTCCTGTATTTTTATAATTTTTGTCCATTTTAGTAGACTTCTGTTACTTACTGCCTACTTTGGGTGGGGATTGCTTTCCCACTGTTCTTTAAGGCCCTCTTGCACAGAGGAAAGAGCAGAGGGACAAGGAGATTTACTCGTTTATAACATGCCCCTGCTATGCTAAATGAGGTGTCCTCTCATTTGTGCCTCAAAAGAAGCACTTGTGTTAAGAGGAGGAAACTAAAACTCAGACCTGTGATATGACTTGGCCCCTGTCACACGGCTGCAGAGGAGCGAGGTGGTAATTCTCATACAGAAATATCTGACCCTCAAGTTTAAGCCCTGGGGATTTTGTAGCTTTGTGATCTATGAAATGTCATCCAAGACTTTTTGTGCCTTAATTCTCTGTCTTTAAAGTAGGGATGATAATACCTGTCATGGAGTACTAGTTATGAAGATGAAAGTAGTGTAGGCAGCTGTCTTCTCTTTAAATTGTTAGTATATCACTATACATGTATTAGTTAACTGTCTTATTATCAAAAATTTTTGATAGGGTAGATATTTACCTAAGGAGGTCATTGACTTTATAAGTTTGCCTGTTCCCATTATGTTATGTAATCACTGTATGTTGATGAATATCACTGTTTTCCTTAGGGTATGATGTTTAGCTAATTCAGCCGTACTAGGTCAAAAAGAACAGCATTGTAGAAGTAAGCAAGTATCATATAAAAAAATTGTTTAATGACTTAAATAGAAACATGGAGTTGTACAAGTTCTACCAAGTTATATTTTGGGGGAAAATGACATTCCCTTCAAATGGCCATCATTCATTCAGTCACTTGTTAAGCACCTGCCTTATTTTGGGCAATCTGCAGGGTACGTGTATGCGTGTGTTTATTAGGTTTATTTGGACTTCGAAGTGACAGTGTAATGTTGCAGTCATTATTCAGAAAAAGAGGCAGAATTTACTTTAATGAGATCTGTGATTGGGAGTGAATAGTTGAGTTCCTTATCCCATAATAGTTTGTTGTCCGATAGTTTAATACATGTGTGACTGTCCCTACTTCACAATTAAAGCATTAGTCTTTGGTCTTATTTTTCCATTTTATTAAGAGCACTGGTCACATGACCTTGAGCACATGCCATTGGCCATGTAGCAGATCTCTGAGGGCAGGAAGACTGTTGTACATTTCTCTGAATCCTGTGCACATCCCACAACGGGGCTCTCCAGAGTTGGGAAATGGTAAATAATTGTTTGTGAAATGATTGAATGAATGCAGAAATCCGAGACCCTCCACTCAAGTGGTGTAGAATGTTTACTTGTTCTTTGATGCAGTCATTCATTCAGCAAGTTTTTACTGAAAGTGTACCTTGTAGGTGATACTATACACATGCGTTTCCGAGTTCTGGTCAGATATTCCCCCAATTTTTGTGACAACTCTAGGTATGTGTCCCCAATTCCCCTTCATCCCAAATATACCTGTCAAGGATTTTTTGGAAAATCACAAAAGAACTGTAAACTTTAGAGAAAAAGTTAAGAATAATATGGATGTATTTTAGGTGGTCAGTATTCTAAACAGTAATTGTACTGGTAAGGACTTTTTTTCCCAAAAGTGGCGGAGAAAACACTTGGGCACACTGCCTACCCCTAGTGTCCTCAATGGTGTTTGCAGTTAACCATCAGAGAGTTGGTGGCTTACTGTTTTCAGTGGCTAACCTCCATTCCCAGTCCTTTCAGTGATAAAAAGGGACTCTGTCTAGCTACTGCTAGTTAGGTAACTTGCCCAATTTTACGCTGATGAAACAAACAACAGACCAGGTCAGGGTCCCTTAAAAATTGGCTGCTATGATTAAGACTTCTTTTAAAATTATTATGAAACACATGAATTTATGCATATAGCTTCAGTTGTTTCTATACTTCTGTGCTAACGCCCCACGCATCACACTAAAAATTTATCATGGGTGATATTTCTGTCACAAAGAAAACTTCAAAGTCTGAGTTTGCAGAAAAGTCTCAGTTGACAGCCACCGACTTGAGTTCTGTGATTGAAATATACTCCAAGGTCAGCAAACCAAAACTTGAACATCACGGGATGATAATACATTCAGTGTCTCATTGGTTATAATGCAAAGAGCACCTTTCAAAGGAGTATATCTTTATTAATCATTGCAAATTTGTACTTTTGAGATTTCAGACCCTTTTTCATTAGTTAATAAAGCCAGGAAGCTTAGTGCTCTAGTCCTATTTTAATTTTTTGAGTCCCAGGTGCTGATTTGTCAGGGTTTAAAAATCTCTTTCACCTTATCAGATTAAAAATATTTATTTATGCACATGTTAATATATTTAAAAGCAACGAGAGCTTCAATTTTTAAAATATTAATTGTGGCTCCTTAAAGTATGAAAATTTTATTTATACTTACATAATGTATAAAAAGGCATTTATACGTTAGCAAATATGCAAGAAAAGGCATTTAATGTAGGTGAAGCAGAATGGTTGTTTATCAAAATAGTTAAGAAACCTTTCTAGCAGTCCACCTATGAAAATTTAGAGAGGCTCTACAAACAGGCTTCTAAATAAGGGGTCTTTATAAGAAACAACAAAGGAACAATGACCAAAACTAAAAACCCAACTTATCTCCCTTTAAATTCCAGCCTCTTTTCTAAGCCATGGTTTTTACACACTGTCCTTTGGTAGGTGGGTACCTTGGCCTTATGTATGAAACACTGAGGGTGGTTTAAAGGTTACAAATGTGATCCTGTCAGATTGACAACTAAC